>NC_055671.1:22280619-22594040 GCF_017976325.1 Chelmon rostratus | reverse complement strand
TTATTTGCATATATGTTTAAACTTGCAGGGTCGTGCCTGGTATTTAAGTTATCCTAGATGGGCACAAAGCCTTGAAGAAAAGAGGATTATGGAAGATAAGGAACTTTTCCTATCATTAAAAAAGGCGTGTCCTTGGTATATGTCTTAAGGAGAGGTTCCTTGTGGATGTGGGGCCTTAAAGACAGATTTTAACCTCAAAGGAGATCTGATGGGTACCAAGGCTTAAAAGGAGGTCACTGGATGCAGGATTGCACCTTCAGGAGCGGCTCCTGAAAGCTGCAGACAGAGACGATCCTGGTGAATATGGAACAGAGAGAGAAAAGTCTCGGGATGCTGCAACCTTGCACGACTCAGCAAACAGACTATTCTTAAAAATCTTTCCCTGCTCCCTTCTGAAGACCATCAGCTGTGGATGCACAGACAGTTTCAGTCGATTCATTTACGAGACAAAGTCAACATTTTCCGATTCCTGTATTTCCAGCTTCCTCCTCGCACTGCAGAGGCACAGAAATTCCTGACAGAAAGTTCAACATATGCAAGAAAATGATCTCAGCATACATGTGCAGTGATGCTTAGTGAGAGACACAACCTTCAAAATGTTCCAAGTTGCTCATTGGATGTGCCGGTTCCTCTTGGTAGAACCGTTCTACCTTTACTACAAAGGACAGGAAATCATTCAGGGTGCATTCGTCCATATCCAGACCCGCAGACACAGAGAGTCTTCATTTGTCCTTTTGTTGCTTCAAAGAGCAGACTTCGTGGAGAACGTGTCCGTTCACACCCATGAACTCCAAACTGTCTCCGGTCCGCCGAAGCACCGGGAGTGAGACGTCTGACTTTGCTTCCTCTCTTTGTAGGAAGGAGTGTTTCATGATGACCGTCAGAGGATCAGACTTACTCCACCTGTCTCTTTCTCTATATTTCACTCTTTTCGCATTACATTTTCTCTCAGCAGCAGATAAAAAGTCAGACTGTCTTGAAGGAACATTTTACTCTTTTTCTCGTCCCCTCCACCAGCCAGGGGGTCTAACTACTCCATCGTCCACGAGGAAAGAGACGGTCTTAGTATTCCCTTCTGCATCCTCCCTCCTTCCTTGTGTCCCTCTCTGTCCTTCCCTTATTAGCTCTTTAAGTGGACGCCCTTCTCTATTTCCAGAACACAGCCTACATAACTGAATGTCCACATCTTCATCATCATCCCCATCCCTCTTCTTCCTCTCCTCCTTCACTCCGTCCCTTTTTCCTTCCTCTCTGTCTCTCCCGTTGTCCCTCTCTATGTCCCTGTCCAGCTCGTCCTTCTCCCTTGTTCCCACTATCCTCACCCTCTTTCTCTCTCCCTCTTTCTCTCCCTCTCTCTCCATTTCCCAGCAGTGTGTGTGCCCCCTTGTCGCCCCCCTCCCCATTTACCTCATCAATAACCATGGTCTGTGCGTGTGTGTGAAGGCTGTGCATTAGGAAAATTGGTTCTCTGCGACGCAGTGCTGTTTTACCAAAGTAATCACAGCTGATGGTGAGAGAGAGAGAGAGAGAGAGAGAGAGAGAGAGAGAGATGGAGGGAGAGAAAGAGAGACAGAGAGAGAGAGAGAGAGAGAGAGAGAGAGAGAGAGAGAGAGAGAGCGATGATCTGGCTCAAATTCTGCTGCTGCTGAAGTATGGTCTGCTGCAGCACACACACACACACACACACAGTCTCTCTCTCTCTCTCTCTCACACACACACACGCACACACACACACGCACACACACACACACACACACACACACACTGTCACCATGATTCAAGTGGACATAAAAGTGAGAGAGGCTGGTCGGCCCAGTCAACTTTTGAACTCAATTAAAGTATGAAGAACCTCTCTCTCTCTCTCTCTCTCCCTCCCTCCCTCTCTCACTCTCTCTCTCTCTCTCCCTCTCACTCCCTCTCTCTCTCTCTCCCTCTCTCTCTCTCTCTCTCTCTCTCTCCAGTCCAATTCAATAAGCCTCATTGGCCTGAAGTACAATACGGCGTACAATATATATTGCTAAAGCTTTGTTAGTAATTAATATAAGCAATCAAATATTCACAGCTGTCCTGCCTACAGGCTGAAATACACACCAGACATAATTACATCACTAAAAGTATGTGGGCATGCCAATATCTCAGCCACATGTACGCGTCCATTGAGTTAGTGACCACCTGTATTGTACACCTGTACAATAGCAGACAGGTGAGGCACATTTTCATGCATCTTTTTTGTGGTGAATGCCATTATTCGCACTTGAAACACTGGCGGGCTCACAATCCAGTAGGTAGTGTGATACAGTACATCTCTGTATGCCTTCAATCCTGCAACCTAAACTAACCTAAGTGACTCATAGGAGCGTTTCCTGGTCTTCCACCACTATACTTAAGATTTGCTTTTGAAAAGGAAAAAGAAAACATGGAACTGTCTTAGCCAAGATGATGCTAATAGGAGACTATGCATTTGCATTTTCTGGTGTCAAAGTCAGACCGTTTGCTAGCCCGACGATCCACCTTCACTTCCTCACTTCCTGGTTTTCTGGTCCTCTAACAGCTGGCCTACTCCGCCTATGTGTGTGACAAACAAGCAGACGTCTTTGCTGGGTAAACAAAAGATAGGTCATTTTTAGTGTGACAGACTCACAACCTAATGTATATTAATGCTATACTGTACGTCTGCCTGTGTCTGATGGACTGAAGTCCAATCACGGCTGAGAGCTTTCACGTCTGTCTGTCAATACGAGTGGACGGCGTGCTCTTCATTACAAAGTGCCGTGTGTGTGTGTGTGTGCTCTCTGCTAAATGAAATCTGTCACCTCCTCTCCTCTTCAACTTGACTGCGTGTCTGTAATGAATCACATGCATGGAAGTGTTGTCAAAAAAACTGACCTCGCTAAAGGCATCTTCGAGCGAAAACATGAAGTCCAACAGCGGCAACCTCAAGTGACTATAAACACAGAACACACTGGTCCACTGAGGACCTCAGTGTTTAGAAATAATTATCCAAATATGGAGTTTTCCTTTGTTTTCATTGAACTGAAAAATTGAATGTGACTTGCACAAGATACTTTAATGAAAACCACCATCACGAGCTCATGAGGAAGAAAAAGTTATAATGAAAATTTAAGAGTGAGAATTAAGTCAAAAATTTGACTTTGATTAAACAAAATATGATATAAGCAGTAAAAAAATCCCTTTTCCAGAGGAGAAGAGCGCTTGTGTTTTCTCACGATGGTGTCAGCATCTAGTTTCAGAATTTGAACTATGCTGTCAAAGGTGAGGATATTTTTATTTTTTATGTTTAGGATAGAAATACAAGCCTGCGGTGGTGGTGCGTCAAAGCTACAGGGAAAATTCCAACTGTCACGCCCTCGAACTAAACTGCATTTGAACATCTGGCTGTTAAAAAGGCTGTTTACCTCAGTAGGAAAGTGATAGACCTTGGAAACATACCTGATTCTTATCAGCTGCACAAACAGTAGCATCTATTCAATGAAACATTTTCAGATTACTCTAACTTCATACCTTCAGGTAGTGCAGGCCCGCTACAAGGACTAAAAACTGACATATTATTGCAAATGTTCTTGCTTTTTGAATAAATTGCCAAATATATAGAAATATCTGAGCTAAGAAGAACCACTTCTTTGATTTCCAAACTGCCTAATATGCTGAAAGTTATATTAATTTCAAGCCCCGACTAGACAAGTTAAAAATCCTGCATTTAATATGTTAAAGTTAACCTGCTGATTATTAAAATATTCAAATTGCACAATGTGTTAAAAGTAGTGTGATCAAGTGTCATGATACTGGATGTACAGTACACAGTGTTACAGTCAGTGATCACTGTAGCTGCTGCCACGCTGACCTCACTCCATTTAAAGAATTAATCTACGCTGCGGCACGTCTGGCTGCGCCTATCTCTGAAGTCACTGTGGGAACTTTGAACTTTGGCAGCTGATGGAAAACACCACAAAATATTTAGTGTGCGGATCTGCGAGGCGTCTGGCTGCCTGTCTGTCTGCCACGTCCTCTGCGGGATTTCATTCAGCCACGGTGTTTTGATGTTAATTTTAGTTTTGTTGTCAGATTTAGCTCTGCTGCAGGTTGTAAAGCTAAAATAGCTTGTTTGGATATTTTATGGTGAAAACATGACCTTTAAATGCAAAAGGGAAGGGAAGTTGCAGGCTGGTCAGTTGACCTTGTCTAATCTTGCATGCAGCTTCCTTTGGTTGCTCACTGACTTTACATCAGCAGAGTGAAACTAGTTGCAACTACTAATTTATTGATTTTTTTATTGTCAATTAAGAAAGCAAAACCAACAATTAACTCTCCCTCCAGGTGTCTTTAGCCTCAGCTCATTATAGGTCATATTTTATACCACAAATTCCAAGTGAAAAAAAAAAAAACTTACATGATACTTTTTGGAGAATGTACTAAGTACACGTACTCAAGTAGTCCTTGAGTACCACTTGAGTAATACCTGATTATACTTGAAGTGTAAATAGTTGCTAAATTAGCACATTTTACAAACTTTAGGTGAAGTCCACAAGTAAAAATAGTTGTATTATACTTGCATTATATTATACAGTACAGTTGTATTATATCACCAACGTGCTGGTAATATACTTAAATACACTTCAATGAAGTGAAATTAAAGTACACTTTAATTAAGCTGCTAATAGTGTTTTACAACTAACTTGAAAACAAGTATATTTTTCATTAGAACACTTTATTACTATTAAAAGCATTTGTAATTCAGTACACTTTTTAAAAGTACATTTAAGTACAATTTATAATACACTTGAGATAAAGTACACTTTGTTTGAGTACTTTGAAATACCACTTAAAATGTTGCACAATGAGTATATTCATTTTTAATACATTTAAGAAGAACTTTATGAGATCTGATTCGAAGTACATTTTTTAAAAGTGTATGACAAACTTACTTCAGATGAAGCACAAAAAGTAAAAGTGTACTTGTAATGACTTTTCCATACTTAGATTATATTTCTAACAGTCTAAATTGTACTCCTTTCGACCTGGCCACTCCTGAAAACCATTAAAATGTAGTGTTGCAACTTTCCAGATCTTAAAAATAGAGTAAATCCTAAATGACACCACACTGATAGTGAATGCTGAAGATAAAGAGTGAAAACAACATTGATCCAAACAATTTGAATCACTCTGAAACAAAACAACGTAACGCAGTATATGGACCAACAGGTGGAGACCCGGGTCTTGATGCCGCTGTGTTTACATATGTGCAATAATCTGGTCTGAAATGCATACTGAACGTGTATTGAGTGTCCAGTTTTATTCATGGAGTGCATCACACAATCTCCTGCATCATCCTGCAGCAACAGTTCCAGATCAGACACAGTACACTATGTTTCCTCATGTGGGACGAAAGAAGAGCCCCCTCTGGGTCAGGCCAGGGGTCAAGGCTGGAGCAGCTCCCCGTGTCCCTTTTCACTGCAGCTGGCTTTGGATTTTACTGCCTAGAAGTACACGGGAATGTTCACGTCTTGGTTTTCTGAGGGACATAAGGTTTTATTGCACCGCGGGCGCCATTTCTGTCCCTTGTTTGGCAGCTATGCAGCCTCGCAACGAGTGTTTGCGTCCGCCCTGGGAGAGACTGGTAGGAAGAAGCTGAAGAAGAGGAGGGTAACCTACTAAAACAGACCAACAGGAGACCAAACAGCAGCGAGCCAGTGACGAGGAGAAGCAGAAGATATCACAGCAGCAATAACAAAGACAGGTAAGCAGAAAAATCACTTAGACCAGTAAGACCAGGACTCTCTCTGGGTGCATCAGAATTATGTGACCAGTGTGGGGTTTTTGAAGCAGGAAGAAAGATTTTCAAAGTAAAGTTGCAGACCATGTAGTAACATCCTTTATATTATTCAGGTGGTGAACGTCGCTCCATCCTTGTTTGTGAATGACTGAGCCTTTCGAAGGTGCCCCTTTAATGCCCAATCATGATCCTCTCACCTGTTAACATTTACTAATTAGCACTGAACACACAGTGCAGCTGATCAAAAGTATTGGACAATTTTAAATTACACAAATTATAATTTTGACCTGATGATTGTACTGGACTAAAAGTTAAAGCATCACCAAAGTTTTTATCATGTTCCTGAGGGGGACATGAATGTGTATACCAACTTTACCAAAGTCAGTAGGACTCCTTTGGGGAACATGAATCTCAGCAAAAGTTTATGGCAATCCATCCGATATTTGTTATATATATGTATTTATTTCAGTTTGGACCAAAGTGGCTGGCTGACTGACCAACACACTGAGCTGTACTGCTAGCATGACAAATTCTTCCTCAGTTACCTGCTCTTCCTTCTGTTCCTCACTATAAAAACCGAAACACCACAGGCACAGACATGGATCCCTGAGGGATACCACACAAACAATGTCTGGAGAAGGCCGAGCTCCACGTGCCAGTCCAGTTTTTAAAGCGGTCTAAACCAGCACGTTCTGTCGGAATGGGGCCTCTAACCCTCTACGCTCGTAGCTACGGCTGCTGAGTGGTGAATGCTGGAGGATCTTAAGTGAGTGACAACCGTCCTGCAGGTTGTCAGCAGGATTGAGTCGTCCTCAGCGCTGATTTACAGTTGATCAGAGACAGCTGAGCCCGGCAGCATGGAGCGGTCCATTCCTGTGAGAGGGAGGAGGGGAGCCCTGCTCTGGAACGGCTCACACTGCTTCATATTGTTGGCTATAAAAAGCAAAACCTTGGCATCTCATAGGCCAGTCAACCAACACATGTAAATATTACAGTAAAAAAACAGGCATCAACAGGCAACAACATTAAAAAATAAGAGTTTTTTCTGAAACTTTCTCCTACTTGGAAAAGTGTCGACAAATACTGATATTAAAATCTTGCAGCTTCTGCAGGCTGTAGGTGGCACTGACAGTTAATGCCCGTTGCAAGTGTAAAAAAGACATAGAAATAGCACAGATATGCCGCAGGAGTGGAGGAGGAGGTGATGAAAAGATGAATAAGGAATAACTCAGAGTGAGAGAGAAACCCCCACTGTGCATGGCATGTCTGCTATTTGTGGAAGGGACAGGGAGAGGTTTTCTTTGCATTGGATTCGCCACTGCAAAATGCAAGCTGCAAGCTTGTTGACGTGCTGTTGTCGAGTTGCCAGTCACCCACCCCAGTCAACGGAAAGAATGGAAAGACGCAATTTGTAATATATATAATACAATATTGTACATTTTTCCTTTCTGTGCCGTTCTGCCACATTTGTATTCTCTTTTTACTTCATACTTGGCCATATTCCATTGTTGTCCTGAAACTATTAAAGTGAGCCACACTGCTGCACTGGGTACATTATATTACATGGCCATCACATTAGCATATATTGAATCTATCCCACATTCACTAACCTGCTGTCGGAAAAATTAGAACACTAAATGCTGAAAATAGTCCCACAAAATGTGCTCTTCTGACTCCTGTTTGAGTAATGTTTGCTAAAAACGACAGCGCCCAGCTGAATAAGAACATTACTCAGCCCTTTCGGAAATTCAGCGATCTATTTGTGAACTGTTTTTAAGGTTAAGGTCTTCAGCAGGACTCGGTGGACTCAGGGCTGAGTGCCACAGTTATTAGAAATATTCTGACCCGGTGAAAGAGTTGGATATTTTAAAGATAGCTAACAAGCTGAAAATCAAACAAAATACCTTTTTCAAACATCATCCATTTATTTTTATGTGGGCTATTCTGGTCTATATATGTAATATTCTGCTCTTGTTTATATTCTCTTTTACTTGGCCATATCCGATGGCTGCTCTAAAAACCCAGTTTCCACAGAGGGGCCATTATAGTTTCATGTTATCTTCTTGCCCCTCTGGAAGTTGCCCTTCTGGCTGGGGGGTCGTAAATAAGCCTTTTCCAAAAGGCCAGGGAAAGCCCTGGACATAGAGACACCAATGGGTTTGCAGGTTGGAGGGATGTAACACTATGTTTAGCTTTGAAAACAGAGAAGAAGGAATCGGGGGTTGGGGGAAACCTTTGCACTCGTGCATCAAGGCCTGCCGAGGACGGAGGGTTTGAATACCAGGCAAAACGCAGAGGAAGCCAAACGGGACATTTCAGTTTAAACTACTTTGTGCCAAATTTAACATTTCTATCTTAAAAAAAAAAAAAGAAAAGAAAGAAAGACGCGAAAAAAATTCAGCTTCACTCTCAGGAATCAGGTTCTTCATCCAGGTGCAGCGACAGATCGCGTAAGTTTTAATGCTCCCACTGACTTTTTTTTACAACCACTTTACTTGTACTAGCATGGTGTTAATGGAGTCATATGCTTGAATGTATAAGGACTATATTTTTTGTCTTCTTAGTTAAGGATAATGAAGGTCAGTTATGTGTCCGTCAGTCTAGTTTGATCTAGATTCTAGAATGAAGTATGTCAACAATTATTGGATGGATTTCTGTGACATTTTGGTCTCCGGAGGATGAATCTCACTGAATAACTCGACTTTTTACCGTAATATGCCAAAAAAAAAAACTTGTTACATGCAGACGGTTAGCATGCTGAGGGGAATATAAACTCTACATTAACATACATTTTGTGAGCAATAACTGCTGTGCACAAGCTGCGGGTAATGCTAATGCTAATGCTATGAATGAATAATGAATGAACATTTTCTGGCATGTGATAAACATGAACCAACACTCATAGACTTAATCAGACACATTAATCAGCCATAAATCTCGATTCTGGTATGCCGACATCTTACAACTACTAAAAAAGCCTGGATATATAAAATCCCAAAAGATCCCAGCCGGTGCAGGATTTACATAAATACATACATACACAGTCTCATTTAAATGCAAACAAATGTAAAGAAAGAAGATCAAAACACAAACAAAACAATGCCCTCGTTCTGCATGCACCAGTTCAGTTAGTATACTGTAAGACTAATCCAATTCAGTTTAATTCAATTCAGCTCCATTCCATGGACAGCTTTCCATGCTAAATGTAGTGCCAACATTACCAGGCTCATCTGTACTTATAGCCTAATGCTAAAATACAAAGTTAGCAGGCAACAGTCTGAGAGTCTGAGAGTCTGACATGTCCTAATGTGCAGCTTGGATTCGTCACATCACAGAGACTCGTCTGTCTGCGTCTTTCTCCGTCTTATCTGTGCAGTAATCAGACCTGCAGAGTCCGGAGCAGAGGGAGCAAACTATGGTCACAGAGCCCGGTGTGCACAGCAACACTATGGGCATCAAGGACAACGACTGCGGTTCTTGGCGAGGTAACCTTATTCCCGCTGCTCAGTCGAATGCAGGGGCATCTTGCAGGGGCAAAGACACTTTGACAAGATGCATAAAAAGAAGAGCATGTTTTTCCCTCTAGAAGTGAATTAATTGCGGCCTGTCCTTCTGTTGGTAGATGGTGACGACCCCAACACAGACGTCCACGCTAACAAAAAGCCTGAAAACCAGCACTCGCTCTGCACCCCTACAGAAACTGGCAACTCGGTACGATTCTCCTCCTCCTCATTATCAAGTTTAACATACTCTTTTTTCTAGTAGATTTACTTATTAATATATGTATTTCGACTTTTGCATGATTTTATTTAAAGAGGCAAGCAGGCAGAATTGGGCTTTTCTTGCTCTTCTTGGTGGTTTCCAGTCCTCTGTGTGATGAAGTCCTTTTTGCCACCCTGTCTTTCTCTTGTCCATACTGTCCGTCTCATCGACCTTTATGTCCTGAAACACAACCATCAACACCACACGCTTCATCGCTTTATCTTCCATCCGTCACCTGTCGCAACACTCATCTCAGCCCGTCGACCGCTCGCCGCCGCCTGAATCACCTTTTCTTGGTGACAATGCTGTCAACGCTGATGATGATGGAGTAAAGACGAGTCTCAAGGGAAAGAGCTACGAGGACGATGAAGAGGGCCACCTGGTCTACCACATCGGCCTTGTGATGAAAGAGAGATGTACTTAATACCAACCTTTTGTCTTCGGTGTCTTTTCTGTCCGCGTCATAGCTTTCATGTTTTGAGTTTCTAACAGGGCAACCTGAAGGTAACTGTGCACTAACACCAGCGACTCCAGGAAATCTTTCAGGTCAAGTCAGGTCTTTTCATTTGTATGTGCAGAAATGTTGGCTGGAGGTGACGTTGCATTCAGAGGAATCAGTATTTTGTCACTTCGGGTCGCTCCAGGTGGATCAGTGCCTATAAGGTCTCTAGTGGTGTGACCACAGAGCTTCAGTTTCAGTTGTATATTTGTACTGTAGTTCAACTGCAAGAAAAAGGTAGAAAAATAAGATTAGCTTGGTTTAGAAAAACTTTAGAAAATTTTAAGAAATCAGCTCCAACTCTGAAAATCAGATTAGATGTTGTTGATGGAAAGTATCTGAACATGTTCAAACTGAATTATGTGAGACACTTTCAGCAAAGGTTTGACATTAGTTAAAATAAAAATGCAAAATTAAAGTTTGTTCTTGACCTGTGAAGGAGTTTGTCAAAATGAACTGAGTTCAGAGTCCACAGCTTTGACTCAGGGGTGGAAATCTTTGGGAATCTCATGTTTTGATTGAGTCCTGATTCTTGGATCCATGACAGGGGGAGCTAGTTTCAGGCTGCTGCACAAGGTCCGCGTGTGCCAAATAGAAAAAATGAACGTATTTAAGCACAATTTTGAGGTGCTACTTTAATTAAGTATATCTAATTTGTGCTACTTTATATTATACTTCACAGTATTTCAGAGGGAAATATTGTATGTTTTACTTTACTACATTTATGTAAATGCTAGAGTTAATAGTTGGTTTTCATACAAAACATATGATTAGAATATTAAATATGATGCATTGTTATTGACTAAATGTCCTACAGTCTCTCACCAGTGCTTATGTTACTGATTGGACCAATCAGGATGGAGTTCTGCATTAGGTCATCATGATGGAGTTGTATATTACACCACAACAAACTAACTGGAGAACAGCTGAAATCAATATCACAATAATAACTTCTGTGTTGAAACTATTTTTTATCTTATGTGCATGCATGCAGTGTTTTTTTTATTCAACAACATGCATTAATTTGGAAGCATCTCAGTTTTCTGCCTGTAACATGAAAGAAAAGTAATTCTTTCTTTTAGCATTTGCCTTTTATGATATTGCTGCTGACCCAAACCAATGTCTGTCTGTCCTCCTCAGATGAGGTGGTGCTTACACTGGGAACAGGAGCCTTCGGAAAAGTGGTGGAGTGTATTGATAGACACAAGTGAGCATGCATGCGGATGATCCTGGACCTTGGCTATACTGCTTATACTACACTCGGGATGCTGTACATCCACCATGAAAACATCCTGAGTTATTAGCAAACAGCCAGAAACCAGGAACAGTTTAAGAAGTGTTTAATGCGTTTCGGGCTAATTGTACAGGAATGGGAAGGCGTTGTAATTATCATGCAAGCCGAATGCATGGGAAGTCATTTTTGTGGTATCAGTGCAGCTATTCTTTCGTCTTTTTCTGCTTGTCTGTGTGCATCAACAGAGATGAGCGTGTAGCCGTGAAGATTGTGAAGAACATTGACTGTTTCCGTGAAGTGGCGAGGTCTGAGATCGCAGTGCTGGAGGAGATCAACAGCCTGGATGATGATAAGAGATTGTGAGTGTGCAGCTGCAGCAGAACCCCACAGTAAATCCTGGAGGACAACTACGAGCATTCATGTTCTTTAGCTTTTCAGCTATTCAGATGCTAAGCCTCGTACTTATGGACCTCTGACTCTCCCCTGACAGCGCCTGTGTGAGGATGCTGGACTGGTTTGAACATGAAGGTCACATCTGCATCGTGTTCGAGCTGCTAGGCCCCAGCACCTTCGAGTTCCTCCGGCAGAACAAGTTCCTGCCGTTCAGCGTGGAGCAGATCAGACACATGGCCTTCCAGATCTTCAGAGCCGTCTGCTGTGAGTCAAGAGTGTGTGTTTCTACCAGCCCTGTGACCTCTGACCCCAGACCTCTTCATAATTGGTGGTGGTGATCTTGGAATTGAAGCGTCTTGTGCTTACTGGAAGTCGTTTGATCAACAAACTGCAACTAAAACTGTTGTTAGACGGCCAACAATGCCAAATATTTCACATTTCACAGCAGAAATATCTAAATACAAGCAAGTTTTGAAGATAAATATTACATTTCCATCATATTTTACACTGTTTGAGGTTTGACTGGCCCTCCTTTCATTATGTCATGTTGTTGGACGCACTTCTTCTGCAGTGGTTTTATGGCACCTGACCAGTGTTACCAATTGCTTACCCCACTACTCCCAACACCCAACAGCGGCGAATAGAAAAACATGCTTTCATTTGATTTTCTGGAAATTTTGTTAAAATTTGCTTCATATTTATATAGAAACCTGATGAGAATGTGTGTCTGTGTGTGTGTCTGTGTGTGTGTGTGTGTGTGTGTGTGTGTGTGTTTGCAGTCCTGCATCGTAACAAGCTTACCCACACGGACCTGAAGCCAGAGAACATCCTGTTTGTCAGCTCTAACAACGATGAGACGGTAAAAGTTTTGTAAAGACAAAAAAATGCAACCCATCATGCTGTCATTTCGAGATTTGTCATGCAGTGTGTGTGTGTGTGTGTGTGTGTGTGTGTGTGTGTTTTTCAGAGGAGTGAGGAGAGGAAACTAAGGAGTTTGGATGTGAAGGTGGTGGATTTCGGCACCGCCACATTTGACCACGAACACCATGAATCCCTGGTGTCAACACGCCACTACCGAGCTCCAGAGGTCATACTGGGTACACACACTCTCTCTCACACACAAACACACACACACACACACTGAATTACAAAACTCGACCAGTTTAACCGCATGTCCCATAATCCATGTTTTTAGTTTTAACCGTGTGCTTGTGCTCAGATCTGGGCTGGAACCAGTCGTGTGATGTTTGGAGTCTGGGCTGCGTTCTCATGGAGTTTTACCTCGGACGTACACTCTTCATGGTACACACACACACACACACACACACACACACACACACACACACACACACACTGCACAGTACAGTAGTAAGTTGCTCTCTGCCCACTCGGTCTGTCTGTTGTTTCAGACACACGACAGTAAAGAACATCTGGCCATGATGGAGAAAGTCCTGGGTCCAATCCCCCCCCACCTGCTGAAGCAGAGCAGGTGACCACACACACACATACACATACACACACACGCGCACACACACACACACACACACTCAGTCTGCTACTATTTTCATCACTAGGTCACATGCTTCATCAGGTGTGAGGCCTTGTGTCCATCAGTTTCCATGGTGACTTATGATTGAAAGCACACCTGCTGCAGGTGTGACTTGCAATCGACTGCTGGTGGGGAGGAAGTGAGTCGAAAGAGGGTGTTTGTACCTTACCTGTGACTAACTACTGTTGTATTGTGTGCAGAAAGCAGCATTACGTGCACAACGAGCATCTGAACTGGGACGAGTGCAGCTCCTCTGACGATTACATCAGGAAGCACTGCAAACCTCTCAAGGTAGACTACACTCACATCGGCCAATCAGCTGCAGCCGTAGGGCAGAGGAGGTAGGAGCAGGAAGTCACAGTGAGTGTCTGTCTTTCAGCAGTACATGCAGAGGAAGACTGAGGAAGAGAGGCAGCTGTTCGACCTGCTCAGCTGCATGCTGGAGTACGACGTGTGCAGACGGATCACCCTGGAGGAGGCGCTGTGGCACCCGTTCTTCAGCCCGCTGAGGATGCAGCAGCAGCAACAACGCAGCTAGCAAACACGCACACACACACATTCAACATCTACCTTGTGCTGTAATATAAATATTACCATTACTGAACTGTTTGGGTTTGTAGTTCTGAGTTGAAGAGTTGGATGATTTTCAGTTTTGTTTACAGTCACAACAGTTTCACAGAGCATTCCTGTCTATTTGAAAGTTTCTTTTGACATCCCATCATGATCCAACAGTCCACCTGTCACTGTAAAAAGTCGAGTGTAATGCTGAGTAATTAATTGTTTTCCTTCATTGTGTCTTGGTCATTTTTGTCTGCAGTTTGTTAATAAATATTTTGAATTTTGGTGTGTCTTAATTCTGTCTCATACAACTAATTTTACAGCTATTTACTTATTCGAGGACAACATTAGAGACGGGCAAACTAGATCCCAAGAAAATTCAATTTGACCATAATTTATTTCACTTAGTATAACATTACACTCCCCAAAGCCATTATGTTGATCTGGGAATCTGACACCATTACAACAGTCTGGCACGGCAAGAAACAGGAGCAGTCAGCTGATCAGCCATTTAACCAAATCCAGTCTAATTCAGCTAAAATGGCTTAATTTGGAGCTAAAACTGCGCATCCAAAATTTAGATTTCAAATAGTCACGGTTCAGATGCTGTTCATTATGGCCAAAACTACTAAAAGAAGACTTAATAAAGCTTGTATGGAACCAGAATTTGCCTTTAATGCATTTTGCTCCAGCCACAGGCCCTCTTTACTTTGATACACAAAGAAACAGTCATGACACATGATGAAGAAACCAAATAAATTAGATCTATTTCCAGCCCAGCTGATTAGGCTTTATGTGGACTCTGCAGTCGGTCAGTCTAAAGTAAATGTTCCAAATGTCTGATGTCAGCTGGTGTAACTGCCTTGTTGATACAGACTGCTGACACGTAAAGTGGACGATATTTAACAAGATTCAAGCAGCCGGGGAAGTTTCCATGACTGAGCAGCTATCCAGCTATAAAATATTGCATGTGCAACGGCGGCCACTAAGATAAGCAGCAGGCTCCTCTGCTATCAGAGAAGCATCAGCTTAAAGCTACTAAATCACATGGATGTAATAAAACAGCATGAAACAAAGTGGGTCTGAGGGTTAAGGCACACAATTTATGTATAATGCTATGGGTTCCAGTCTGTCTCATGACCTTTGCCGCACGTCATCTGTGGTCCATCCTGCCTCAATTTACTTGGCACAGATGAGACGACGGAAGTCTACAGAGAAAAACTGGGGCTCAAATGCTGAATAAGAGTATTTTCTTTTTTCTGGTGCTGAGTCCGGACATTTCTAACTGCATGAATTTATGTGCTGTGTCCTGTCTATTAACAGGACACGGCACTTTGGCTGAGCTGCTTATTTTATTCTGAATATTTTATTTTCCTTTTTAATTGCATATTTCTTTGGGAATCTGTTGAATCTTTGATTGGTTGCTCTCATTATTTGTAATTTTGAGATGCTGAATGAATGAATGTTTTTCTTTTATTAAAGAGCACACCCAAATAAACTCCTCCTAACTGCCAGTTAAGCAGCTGAATCTTGAATCCTGAATTTTGAATTCTTGCTGTGGTGTCATTGGCTCAGTGAACAGCCCATAACCCAAATGCTAGCTCAATCAGAGCGAACCAAACCCGAACCTCAATAATAAAAATATTAGGCAAACCAACAACCATGGTTACAGTAACGAAACAGCAGAAGTCCTAAAATAAGATAAAAGTCTTTCAGATAAAGTTACATTAAATGTCAAAGGTTGTCTGAACAGATATCAGCTTTTACAAGTGACGTATCAGAGTTAAGACTCCAGATTCCAGCTTCACTGTAATAAACCGTAATAATATTTGGTTTTGGCGGCCGTCACTTATCGGTCATTATGTGTCACACTCAACTCAAGACAGTTATATTGCTGAAGAACTGGTCATGTGGAGGGTAAAAATACTTTTTAATGGTCTTCTTTTAATAGCACTATGCTCATTAAACTACCTTAAACCTTGACAATCTTCACGTGGAGTCCATGTTTGTTTTTTTGTATATTTTTTTTTAGCACCAAATCAGATAAATCAGAAAAATCTAAGACTTGGATGTTAATGTTTATATACATATGCATGAGTTTAAATTTGTGACCGTAAAGTGTGTGAGGGCCCAACATACTTTACGAGGAACGTGGCAGCACTTTGTCACACAATGGAATGAGGTTCATGTGTCAGAAGTAGCAGGAACGATTGTTGTTCACGTACAAAATGCTTTTGTTGCTGAATCCAAGCAGATGAAAACATTTTTGAAAAGCATCGTTATGCAGTCATTGCAGGACAAACACAGAGACTGCTGGTAGACGATATGTTCTTGTCAGCTCCATCCAAGTGTTTTTATGTCTTAAAGTTTAATTAAAATTTGAATTCTCTTCACTTTTTCCTGTACAGAAATATTACTTATAATGATACTGCAGCCATTGTGCATTATTTTCCCTTCTTCACCTATTTTCTGACCTATTAGTGGAAACAGCACAGCTTCAAACCTCCAGTTGGGCATTTTCCAAGGCTAACTGATGTTTGACAGTCAACTTTTGTGGTGCTAACTGTCATGTCATAGCCTGGAATATCCTATAATTGTTGATACAAGACTATCAAGACCATCAAAACTCACAGCAAAAACTAATCGTGTGATTTGACTAAAGATTAACACAGGAAGCTCTCAAATCACAGATGGGACTAAGCCAGGGATAACAATGTCAGACCCACAGGTGGTTCATTGCCTGTTAAGGCATTTTCTCAAAACCACAAAATCAACCTTATAGTGGCGCTAGAGGAGAATTCAGGGGATCACCAAAGTCTGTAGAATTCATCTTCTAGGGATCATGAATATCTGCACAAAATGTCAAGGCAGTCTACGCAATAGTTGTTGAGATATTTCAATCTGAACCAAAGCGGTGCAGCAAGGCTATCTTTGCAATCCACAGAGCCATGTTACTAGCATGGCTAAAAATAAGCTGCCTGATATCTGTTATTTGTTCACTGCCAACATATTTTGCAGATACATTAGTACTCAACATATGGTGATGCCTGGTCTGAAAACTACAGCAAAAGAAAGGGAGAGAAAGTTTTGACTTTAAAACTTTATTAGTTGTCAGGCCCTGATCAAGCTTAGGCCTGATGGAGTTGGGTGAAATCCGACAGAATGGTGCTTGTGTGATAAAGTGAGACAAGGACTTGTCTGTATTAATTATAATTAGCCTTGTAAATTTCATTTTTGTCTTACAGATGCATCAATTTAGCTTTAAATCTGGACAGGAACATGTTTCGGTCTTTCAGAAAGAAAGGGAGAGCATGGAGCAAGTTACTCTTCACTGCTCTTAAAAGAAGTTGTTTGCATTTGTCCCTTTCTTTGTGATAACTCTACAGCCACAGTGCCTTGATTATCACACTGATAGTGCACTCTGTCGAGTTTGTGCTGCCCCTGTTTCTCCAGTTTCCCAGTTTCTTTCATAAACTGGTTGTGGCAGATGTTTGCACAACCTTGTGGCCGCTGATAATTGGCTGTAACAGTGATGGGTTGAGGGAATCTCCACTAGGGGCGCCAGCTTGAGTCAGCACATTCGGCAGGTTATTTCTTTCAGTGGAACCTGGTGGTCCAGCAGCTAACGACCTGCCTGTAAAGCAGGAAAACATGGCTGCTAATTGCAGCCGCACCTCCCTTTGCCAGAAGGCGTACACCAGAGGGTTGATCAATGAATTGGACAGTCCCAAGAGCCACAGATAATTCTCCAACACATCTGTGAGTTTGCAGCTTTCACACAGAAGGTGCACTATGCACGCCACAAAGAAGGGGCACCAGAGGACCAAGAAGCAGCCCACAAGCACTGCCACTGTCCTCAGGGCCTTGACGTGGCTCCAGCTCCTCAGCTGCTGATGCTGATGCTCCTGATGCTGATGGCCATGATGGTCAGCTGTCCTCGAACTCGCTTGCCTTACTTGGCAGATCTGCTTCTGGTGGCTGCAGGCGATCTTCAGGATGTCCAGGTAGATGTAAACAAATACAGAGAGCACGGGGAAGAAGCACACGCTGAATAACGCAATCATGCCCACCTGGTGAACGACGGAGAAAAAGGCACAGAAGCCGTCGTAGCCGTCGGTCTGCAGCTGCCGCACCATGACTGAGGAACAGAAAACACGGTTTATATGACACTACTTCTAGTTACACTCTTGCACTGTCAGAAACAGTCCATCAATATACCACAAAAATGTTTCCTCTTTTGAAAAACTTGCCTAACGAGTGCCTTAATGTGCAGTTGAAGATTTACATCACATTTAGATTGATTCATCTGACTTGTAACTGATGCAACACAGCCCTAAACGGGTCCATTGCCAGTGACTTATCTCACTGTTGGAGAGTCCCAGCAACAAGCGACAATAAAGATTGTCCAGCATGAAGCTTCGTCCTCATGTCGTTTATGCACCAAAACTGCTTGGTGAGGTTTAAGCAACAAAAGTATTTTGTTACGTTTAGGGAAAGATAATAATTTGCTCTCATCATAAATACTACGGCCACTAGAGATGACAGATGTAAATATGGGTCGTTATAACCTACTTGCAAGTTTTCTGGTGAGGACAGGCCCGAATGAAGGTGAGGAGTCGAATTTGTTCCATCACCAAGGGACCACAAAGGGTTTAGATCAAGATCTGCAGCCTCGCAGTGATGACTAGTCTGGGTTCATATGCAGAACGGAGTGAGCAAGAAGGTTCATGGAATTGAGGTCGGCAGGTTTCATGCTAGTTCAGCATTAGCAGCTTAATCTTAGAGAGACAGCGGAGCGACACAAGCTGCTGCCGCATTTTAGTAGCCCGGTCAGAAGGGTATTAAAGTATTCAAGGTGAGAGGTGACCAGTGTCTGTTAACAGATAAATATTATCTGTTGTGATAACTGAAGTAGGCCAGGCAGCTGCTAATATGATCCTGTGTTCAACATCACGGTACATTTGGACATAATTTTGTGCCCAGTGGATGATCTGTTTTAACTTGTGCAGTAATGCAATGCAATGTCATCCGACAGTCAAATACATGCAAGAGCACATTCCTGGTAGATTACTTCGTGACGTGAATGGCATAATCATAATTGATATATTACTCAAACTTAACTTCCCAGACATTTTCTCATTTGTGCTGTTTTATTCTCTGCCCTTTAGTCTAACACACCATAAATTAATAGAAATTGAATGAATTAATTAATTAGTAGCACGTTTTTAATTCTCACCTGGCAAGAATCCCATAGTGAGGGCGCTGATCCACAGAGCCAGCAGGGACCCGACTGCTGCCCCCTTCCCACACAGCTGGGAGTACCGCAGGGGCATCTTGATGGCTGCGTAGCGGTCAAGTGAGATCAGGAACATGGACATGATGGATGCCGTGCAGGGTGATGTCACGAAGGCCATCCGCATCAAACAGCGGGTCTTGCCCTGAGCAGGAGGCGTGGCGTTTGTGGGGAGATCGGCAGCGATGGGGCTGTACTGGTTCTGAGAGGTGCTGTTTTGGTCACTGTTGAAGTCCTCCGTGGCAAGGCCGGTGATGGCCACACCCACCAGGGCGTCGGCCAGCGCCAAGTTGAGGACAAAGCACCAGCTCTGGCTGCTCTTCTTGAGAAGTAGCTTCAGCAGAGCGGCTGCCACCAGCAGGTTGGTGGCAATGATGAGGCAGGAGGCGATGCTCAGGATCATACCCATCACCCGAGGCCTCATGTCGCCGTGCGTTGTCATCTCGATGGAGTCCACGCAGTCAGGAGTCACGCTAACAGAGAGCTCAGAGCTTGCATGTCCACACAAATATGACATGTTCATTACAAAAAACCCAAAGTTTGAGGGTGAAATTCACAAAACGTGTGTGCAGTTGAGATGAGCTGACATTGTGATCAGAAACTGTGTTTCATCCTTTGAAGCCGATGTCCATCATGACTCAAAATGTGGCACTTAAAAAAAAATAGAGATTTGCACAGATGCTCATCATATGAACATGAAGGATATTAAAACTTTACAAAAGGTTAATAAAAATCCAAACTGAAATATCAAGCATATCAAAGAACTAAACATGTGACTGTATTTAAGTGACAAAGACTTCAATCGTCAAACTGGTTCGTTCACCACAAGATGAAGAGTCTTCTCAGCCAGAATAGTCCTGCCCTGCTAATCCAGAGTCGGTAATGTTTCCACGGCAACTCATGTCAAAGTTAAACAAAGTTAAGCTGCTGCTAAAACATCAAATTGATCTCATCGTTCTCATCAGTGTTCTTAAAATCCCTTCAACAAATGCAGAAAGACAAAAACACTCACAGCTTTATCAGCAGGTCTGGCTTGTCTCCTCCCCTCACACACACACACACACACACACACACACACGCACACACGCAAACACACACACAAAACCCATACAGACCCTTCCACTGCTCATCCGTTGCTGTTGTTGCCTCTCTTGGATTGAACCTTGTCCCTGCTGGCTCTCTGCCAGGCAGGAAGATCTCTATTTTAATTTTTCTTTACTTTATTTAGAATCTTTAGTCAAGAGGGTTTTCTCAAACTACGGCTTGGTTAGGGTTAACTTACGCTGGAGAAGCAAACCTTATATAATTAGAGAATAAATAAATGAAATCAGTGTAGGAGGATGGCTAAGGCGTTTTTCACAGAAGACATTTCTTGTCACAGTAGAAAAAGTTCTGGTGTGAATGATAAATTTAATGATGGCTGAATACCATTTAGCTGCGTCAGGTTCGGGGTCCTGGTGTTGTGCATGCTGGCTCACGGTCACACTGTCCTGACTTACTGGGACACTTGAGTAGAATGGAGCCATTGTTAAAGTTACTGGTTACACATGTGTTTTTCCTGTAAAATGTCTGTTGATCCATATTGGGCTGATTCAGAGTCATTTCATCTTGTTTCTAACTTTATGACTCATATATAATCCATTAAATAACCACAGAACCATGATGAACATTCATTCAGTTTACAGGCAAAGTAGAAGGAATTATTATTTTCCCTGTTAATTTTCTCTTGTACATGTAATGTGAGTGACAGTTGGAGCACCTTTGGAGGTTGGAGGTACATAAAACTAATTCATTACTACAAATATATGCAACTGTAAGAAAACATCTGGTTCTTTAGAACAACCCTGCTTTCTTAGAAATGAAGTTGAGATAAACCAAATTAAAAGCTTTAATGTAAAGCGTCACATCACCCAGGAGACTGTGCTTCTGTGCTGAGGAACATAAAAAGCAGTGCGTGTGTCAGTATTCGCTCATTAACTCCCTTTAACACGTGTGTGTACACGGGGGTTTTTCCACCATAGCTTTACTTTGTGACCACTCACTGTAGCTAACGTTAGCTAATGTTAGCAAACTTGAGGTGGATATTGTTGTGTTAACACATGACTGAGTTAGTTTGTTGACTTCACGGCTCTGCTGTTGTTAGACTGCAGTTCACTGCATGACTGAAAAACATTTTATTTCATTGCTTCGAGCCGTGATGGCCTGTCATGTCTTTTTCAAGTTCTGAGACCCAAATACAGCATTCAGCAGGCAATCCCGGAGACACAAGGTTACCACGCTGCATAACAACCAATCCCACAAACACTGGAAGGAGAGCTGGTGCTTAAATACCCTTGAAGTCAGGTGAGTCTTGATTGGAGATTGGGATCAGGTGAGGTCACCTCTGCTACCTGCCACCTGCAGAACACACCCACAGGGAGAGACACAAAGGGAACCAACACACAAGGAAAAAATGAAGGACTGAACGTAACATGGCTGCTGTTACAAAGAAATAAAAGGATATTTTCAAATGGGCATTTAGAATGGGGTGAATTTCAGAAATTTCAACACAATAAAGTGTGAGTCAGAGTGTGTTTCATTACTACCTCTATGTTACATGTTTCCATGCTTCCACTACCTTCGTGCAAACACACTGAAGAAGACATCACAGGATTTTAATTAGTCGAGCACGATTATCTCTGATGCATGGTGAAATTTATATTCTGTCTTTTTGTTTTTGTTTTTTTTAAACAAATGAATCTTTGTCCCTGTGATGTTTTAGCTGTGTGCTTCAATAAGGAGGAGGAGATTTGTAAATTATTGGGCCACCATACTATGCTACACCGGACTAAAAGCTAAAACTAATCATGTGAATATAATGTATTGCACCTTCCTCTACATTTTTATGTATTTTATTGATTCATACATTTTTTTTAAAGTCAGGTTTGGTCCTCTATATATGGGCGGCAAAACAGTATTTTATACTTCAGCGTGACAGCATCTTATCAGCATGTGCAATCAAGCAAGCGATGTGCTCTGCAGCTTTAATGTAGATGAGTGTCCTGCAGTGCAGCAACATAGAGGAGCATGTTCCAGTGGAGACACACTGAGTGCACTCCAACCCTTGTGGATGAAATGTAAAGCTCCATTTTCCTGCAGACACCTCCATAAATCTGGTGGACCGTGGACTCCTGCATGTACTGTATTGATCATTAGTGGTGAAAGCATTAAGGCAGTATTACTCAAGTAAGATCCATTCACTAATATTAAACATAAGCAGCTACAACCGCGTTTGTGAGCTGAATGAGCTTAGTTAAACTCTAACCCCGCTGGCTGCTGTCCTACTCCGGCCCCAGAGTCCCCAGGGGAGACATCTGGCATGAAGGGACCATTTTCCACTAAGATTCACACACAAATAAATCTGGCTAATGATGCATTATCGCTGCACACACTCAGAACATCACCTGGCATCACACCAGCTTCTTAAAGTAGTGAGTCGCTGCTGTAGTCTGTGAGAAAAATACTAAAGGAAAAACAAGGGGCTGGAGGCATCCCAGTGACCTTTTTGATTGTTGTGTTCTGGATAATCTCTTTATGTATCATGTCGGAGTCTCAAGGAAACAGCATCGCACTCCATGAGTCGACGTTATTTCCAGCTAAAACAGCACAATGGTGACCCAGACTGTCCTCAGAATACAGCAACCAGCCACCACCCAGAAAGTTACAGAAAAACCAGCTTAAGGAGATGTGTTTCTAGATGAAATAGTACCAACACATTCAGGGTGTTTCAATGTCTGAACATATACTGGACAGCAAAAGTCTGCTGTGAAAAGGTCTGTTGTAACATTGATGATCCTCTGATTTTGCACCATCATGAGGTCAAAATGTTATTTTGTCCCACTTGGATATGCTTAAATACCTGCAAAACAAATGACATCAGCTGCACCTTTTGTTTAGTGCTAATAAGCAAATGTTAGCATGCAAACACACAAAACATGGTGAACCTAGTAAATGTTAATCGCTAAAAATCAACATTTTAACATTATAGCTGAGCACAGCCTCACTGAGGTGATAGCATGACTGTAGCATCTTAATCTTGCAAGACTTTAAAAATGTGCACTGCAAAAATTTGTCATTAAATCATCCATTGTGTGCAGGATACATCGAGAGTTAAACATGACTGGACCTTGCTGGGTGATTTGCAACAGATACTGTAAACAAAACAGGTGGGTTTATTATCTGAATGCGTTAGCCGAGCCACACTTTGTCTTCACACTGCCACGCAAACACATCCTCAAACCTCAAAACTAACAATCACAGCCAGCCAAGAACAGCAGAGCACCGTTTCACCGGGTTCATTATGAGTCCACGGCAACCTGAGAGGAAAAACCCTCTTTTTATCACCTCTCACCCCCCCTCCCTCCCGACTAGCCAAAATAGCTCCAACAGACACACAATGTAGGAATGTTATTCACCCTTGCTAGACCTTTCAGGACCTTTCAAAACAAAGTGTGGGTCAGCAGTAATTGTGCCCAATGCCCAGCAGCACCCAGGGAGCCGGGATCCTGTTTACACCTCTGCCAACGCCATCCTCCAACCGCTGTGACGGATTCTTGTAAGTCCACCCGGGTCTGGGATCTGTTTCGAAGGAGCTGCTGAGTGTTTTCTAACCAGCGAAGGAGTTTTCCAGTTTTGGAGGATCAATCTGCCAGGAAGGAGTTCTTCTGGACTTGTTAAGGTGATGATGATGATGTTGTGTGATTGATGACTGGACGCTGATGCGTGGCGTTCAGCAGGAGCAGGGATTTAGCTGCTGCTTCCTATTGTTGTTACACATCATGTGGCCTGCAGCAGGGTTGGAGGTGTATCAGAGGTCTTGGGGTTGTGCCAAGAACAGCCAAAATACCAAATTTATTATACTTTAACCTCAAGATGTTACAGATCTCAGATTATATTATTATACTGTAGTATACTGTAAGATTGGTGATGTGCTCACAATCTAATTTAGCATGATTGGGATTAGATTGTTTTCTCCTGTCGAGATTTATCAGTTTTATAGACCAGATCATTTGTTCTGAATTTGGCAAAACTGCACTTTCATTCTTTGCACCTGGGCCTGGAATCATTCATAAGACAACACTGCCTTCATACCAGGAATTATCTCAGGTCATTGAGCTTCAGTCTTTCCATATTTAATTTAAATCTGGCCTGAAGCTGTACCTAACTATTATAGATACAAATACTAATAAACTCAAATAAACACAACTCAAAGTTGTGCTGAATAATTGCCATGCAGGCCAAGATCCTGGAAGATGAGAGTTCAATAAAGGGTGTTTCTGCTTCTTTCTGTGTCTGCGTACCAGCCACAGTCACCAACACTTCCTGTTCGTGGTGTGTTGAAGTGAAAGTGACGGCATTCTTGTTTCTATCAGACTGAAGATGTCTTTTAAGAGACGGCTGCTGTCCATGTTGTTGTGCTGTGTCTACTGCGTGGCCTCGCTCTTCTGCCTCCACCCAAACCGCAACAACTGCTTCTCCGTCGGAGCTCGGTGAGTGTGGACAACGTCTGTATGCACAAATGTATAAGAGCTTTTTTTTACAGTGACAACAAATGACCTAGACAGCGATCACATTTTCCTTTGGGATGCGATCAGTGTGTAGACAATGCGGCATGTTCTCTGGGATTAATATATATGTATGTATGTATGTATATATATATATATATATATATATATATATATATATATATATATATATATATATATATATATATATATATGCACGTCTCTGTTCATTCCTCACACTCCTTAACTGTTTCATCCTTCTCTACAGGAATCTGGTGTCAGTCGTCCAGCAGCTTTACCAGCGTGTAATTCGACTGCTGCGCACCACTCTCTGATCCGCAGCGTTTTAAACCAATAACTCCAGACCTGTCCTGCCACTGTGGCTGTTGTCAAGCATGCCCTCCTGTGGTGCAGCACCTATTAAAAAGAAGAAGAAGAAGCACAGGAAGAGGAGTGGTGTCACTCCACTCTTGGACTGTGAAGTTTCCACCTCCTGCCCTGCTGTGTCCGCCAGTTCTCTGCGTATATTCTAGATGAGGAGAATGTGTCTGAAAATGACTTATTTTTTACTGAGATTAACATTGCGGGTATCTGCTGTGTGAGATGTGAGTGAGGTGGAAAGGACAGCTGTTGTTTAAATGCATTTAAGGGTTCAGTGCTTTGCTGTTTACTACACCAGCTGAAGAATGAAGCTTCAAGAAACTCCTGGCTTGTTGCTAGTTGAAATTCCTGGACATGCTGGTGGTGTTGTTAAAACGTATGATAGTGTAAATCTTCCTTCATTGGGGAAGATTGTGCACTGTAGTTGGCAGACAGCACCTGGGGTGTGAGTGTGAGCTGTTCAGAGTGAAGCTTGAAACAAACATATTGGAGGTTTTCACAGGTCTAATATTTTGGAAAACCTACCCAAACTAAACATGCATGAATTCATTTTCAAGCAAAGATCTGGAAGGAGACCGGATCTGCAAAGGACCCGATAGGTAAATCAGATGCGATGTGGTCAACCCAAAGAGAGCTCTAGGACTGGCAGCAGTAGGGAGCAGTAGTTGAAAATGCCATGTGATCAGAGCTGATAGTGAGTCATTACCCCCTACTTAAGCACACATATGCTTCATCAACACTTGGCTTGTGCTTTGCAAGCGCCTGGCACAGAACTTAACTGTTTACCGTAACTCAACATGTATCTTTACTTCCTGTGGAGGTGAAAGAGCTCTATAGGGGTAATACAGCAAGAGACACGTCAAATGTTGCTGCTAGTATGCCCTTCACTACTATTGCAGGAGTGAAGCTACAGTTGCAGGTGCATTGTGTTAAGAATTTCAGGTGTCATGTTTCTGAAGGCAACAGTGTGTAGACGTATCTTTGCATAGCTAGAAGCATCCTCTGTTGGGTGCATATGTAGGGTATGTTTTGGGGCTTAAGAGGCGAAGAGAGAAATAATGATGAAAAAATAAATAATAATTCAAAAGGGAGTGGTAGGGAGACCTCAAACACACTGAGGCAAGAGCTTATAGGAGCCTACGCAACTACTACTAATTGATTGGTAGCATAATAGAAAAACAGCTTACAGTTGCAGCATGCATGTCCCCGGTTTTAATTATGCAGGTTTTGAGATACCTTTGACATTTGTGCCTCTACTCCAACACAAAGGAGGTGAAGGGAATTTAGTTAGTAGTACTCCAGCAGTGAGAAATTACATTTAAAGAATCCAGCAGAGAAATGTCTTTCCAAACACACGTCGCTGTTACTCTGGATAATTCACAGACCGCTTTCCAGTAATTTTTACCCATGTTTTCCTCCAGTATTCTTCACTGAAAACTGTTTACACTGAGCTCACAGTGACGTCGCTTTTAGACATTCAACAACAAAAAAAGCTAGAGAGGACAGTCTCACATCCTGTAATGGTGTCAGAAAAGATGGATGTTGCAAGAAATATCAACATGTTTACTTGTATGAGGGTAGAGGTCACCTGAAGGTTAAAAAGCTGCTGGTTTGAAAGAGAATTCATGTTTATATGATTGAGAAAAGGTGAGGTGAATAAAGGTGGATTCACATCGAGGTAGATAACTATAAAGAAATATGACGTCAATACGTCCGCATACCTAAATGACTGAACAGGTCGATTGCCAATGACTCCCAAAACAACGCTTATCACCATTGGAGAGTACCAATGACAGGCGTACCAGACCTGGACCAGACCTTCGTCGTCACGTGGTTAACCTCGTGAAACGGTCACAGTTGGCTTAGGTCAAGCACCAAAACTACATGGTTAGGTTGAGGAAAAGATCATCATTTGGCTAAAATAAATATATTACTGTTACTTAAGTGACATTAACTTAATTGGTCTCCTGGGTGAAAGTCCTGTGTTTGTTTGACCCATCCACTCACCCCACCTCCTCCATATGCAGACTTTCCTGCTCTTTACACTATGTCACATGACTTCCTCCGTTGCTCCTGTCATAATTATTACAGCCACTATAGGTCGATAGCTAACAATCAGCGTAAATGTGAGTCGGAATAAGCTCCTTCACAGACTACCTACTGTATATGGCATGGTAACTCACTGCAGTGATTATTTATTTGAGGAACAACTGATGGCAGATGACAAGTTATGTGAATGGGTTTTAATATCATCCGCCGCCTGAAAAGATGATATATGTTTTAGCTTGGCTCTGAGTGTCAGTGTGTGGCTGCGGTGACATCTGAGTGAATGTGTAGCACTCCCTCCAGCATTAGCCTGTCCGCCCCAGAAACCCCAAGGTGATATAAGTCAAGCTGTTTGCTTAACTAAATGAAACTCGGTGGATAAACACTGGGTGACTGTGACAGTTGTCTATTGAGGTATGATGATTGATGACTTTAAGTATAGGTCCTATTTCTCACTGCAGTCAGTCCCTTAACACTCTGTATGACATACAGATACCTTCTGTTACTTGATATGATTATTGAACTCAATTGATCCACTCCAATAAAGCAAAAGTAATTTTCTTTAAAAGCTGTTGTCATTTTTCATTTTTATCTATCTATCTAGTTCAAATTAAGGCAAGAAAGTTGTACACCATTTTAATGGCTTTGCCTACTATTTGAATCATGACATTTCATACATTCAAGAGTCATGAAACAAGGCACTAAGGTCACAATCATTTGGGTTCCTGCTCATTCTGGGTAATAAAGACCGGACAAACAAGCTTTTATGAAAAAGTTCAAACTGTATTAAACTTTCACAATTACAAACACTATAGGGAAACTGCCAGAAACTGTAGAACATCTGCTTGTTAGTTGCAGGAAATATACACCAGGGGGATGGCATTAAAAGAGGAGATTTGCAGGATTAAAGACCGTACTGGTGTGTGCTGGAAATGGACAAGGCAGAGGACGCTAAGCAGGACTGACAAACCGGACACTGCAGGAGTTCACTACCTCCAGGAGATGGCAGTAATGAGACACTGGGGATGCCAGCTGCCGCTAAACCTTTAAGGAAAAGAAGAAGAAGCAGAAACTCACTTCTGGTGTACTTGACATTAGCTGAAATGGGAAGCTAACAGCAGGTGAAGTTTTCCGCTTGGACTTCAGTAAAGTCAAACCGCGTATCTGAAGTAACTGATGGAAAACCAAGTCAAATAGCAGCGCGCGGATTTTTATCGACACCATAGGTAGGTGACATCTCGGCTTCACTTCGGGAACGACTTACTATCTGTTAAACCTCGCTAACAAGCTGGCTCGTAATTTCCACAAGTGCTAGCTGACTAGCCATTAGCCTAGCAGGAGCCATCTGCTTCGAGCTAACCGCTCGAAAGAGTTGGGACGGCCATCTCTGATAAAGACGATTAAAATGCACGATTTTCTGCAATTAAAATTCCACATCATAACTATAAGAGTGTCTTATAATCCCCTAATCACTTAGTGTCCGTTTATCTTCTGAGATGATAGCGCTAAGCATGTGAAATAACTTGATTTAATTCTCGTGACACTGTTGCTGTCACCCAACTGTCACTTATGGTTTACCCTCCCCGGCACTCCAGCCAATTAAATCGCTTAAAATTTTGATTGACTGAACTCACAGCCAATAGCAACCCCACAACAAATATGATGGCTCTCTCTGCTGTGTTCGACACAGCGGGCGTCTCTTTCCGGCGCAGTACGCTGGGATGCTGATGCTGCGGAGGCTCCTTGCTCCTTGAATTGTAGCATCATTGCATCTCAATGTTTATCGACATGTTGTATTGCCTGAGGTTGCAGCACTGTGTTGACCTCTGTTTGGGGGGACTACTGTTGTTTTTAGCGGGGCTGCAGCAGGTGGAAGCAGCCGCCGCCGCGGAGATGGCCAACTTGAACTGGAAGCCGTTCATCTACGGAGGGATGGCCTCGATTGTCGCAGAATTCGGTAGGCTACGTGATGCACCACAACATGCATCCCTATAACCGCCATGTATATTGTTGGGTTTGTACGCTGTAATGTCATCGCAGTATATGATGTATGCAAATATATCTATATTTTTAATTCCATGAATTTGCTGTCGTAGGAAATGTCTGCATCGGCACCTGCAAAGTGATGGTAGCGCTTCAAAAAGGCAACGATTCATCCAGATTATTTGATATCAAAGCTCTTTGGTGCACATTATATATGCATCGTCCTGCAACTGCGGATGTACACAATTCACAAAGTTAGAATTCTGTTAGGGTTGTTGGTGCACACGCACGCTGTTTATTTTATAACACACCATAACGTTAGCCTGCTGGTTTCTTATAGTTATTATCCTGACCGTTAGGCTTAGATTTTACCTGCCAGATATTATCTTTGCATTTGAGTCACAGAGCATCACTTTATCTAGAAAATTATATATATTTAGATCATCTGCTGCTTGATAAAAAATGTATTTAACCAGAATTTTTTTTTAAAGTTTTAGTAAGTATTTTTATATGATTGATGTTGCTCTTTGTTTTATTGAAAATCCTAAAAAAATGTTTCCTGCTCTGTGACTTCAATGTAACTTCATGATTAGGGCTGCAACTAATGATTGTTTTCATTGTTGATATGAATCTGTCCATTATCAATTAATTGATTAGTTGTTTGGTTTATAAAATGTAAGAAAATGGTGAAAAATGTCAATCAGTGTTTCCCAAAGCTCTAGATGACGTGCTTAAATGTCCTGTTTTATCCATAACCTGAAGATATTCAGTTCCCTGTCATAGAGGAGTGAAGAAATCAGATAATATTGAAAATATGTAATTGTTGCAACTCTATTAATGATAATACATGAGAGGTGAAAATAAGGCGTATCTGTTGGAATAAAGTTTATTAATATCCTGTGAGGGATTTGTTATGACTGAAAGTTACAAACCACAGTATATCTGCAAAATATCCTCTATGTCTAATCATTGTTCACTTAAACATTTTTAAAACCTTACTGCCATGGATATCTTTTTTTTCGTAGTTGCTATTTATTATGATCATTCTTCTCATGCTTTTAATCCTTAGGGACATTTCCCATTGACCTGACTAAGACCCGGCTACAGGTCCAGGGTCAGTCCCAGTACACAGAGGTGCGCTACAGAGGCATGTTCCACGCCCTCTTTAGGATCGGCAAGGAGGAAGGCATCCGCGCGCTCTACTCTGGGTATGCAACATGCTTTTTTAAGATCTGCTCAAAAATCACAATCTATTTACGCCCACAGTTTGGCCAGCACAGATGATTTTTTTTATAAGGTCAGACAAGTAGTGGCTGAGGGCAATTTTCACAAAAACTGAGTATAATACAATAAAATTGATCCCAGTGGGGAAGTAGTTGTTTTGTTGTTTTATCAAGTGAAATCCCAGCATGCTTCCTTCACCATTCACATTGCTCACAGGAAACCGCTCCATAATCACACAAATGTGAATATGTAATGATAATACTTATGTGTAATGCCTTTGTTTGTGTGGATGTGGCAATCATTTTCAAGTTCCTGTCAATTTAACACATGTGGAGATTCATTACAGCTGTATTTACCGAAGCATTACATTTTTTGGGTAGATGTACATAAAATCAATCACTGACATGGGCGTGGGTGTGGGCGCCATCAGTGTGTGACAGCACAGCGGTAGTCTATCCATTAATGCAGTTCAGTCGTTGTGCATGTTTGATGAGAATGAAATAAACAGAGGCTGTGATTTAACTTTGACTGCATATGTACTGGGGTTAACGACATTGATCATCCCGGCACACTCTACTCTGAACCACTTTACCACAAAACTGTTGCTTTTACTTAATGCATATATGCTGAAGAACACCTTAGCTACGGAATGGTCTGTCTACTTGCTAGTTTTATTAAAGGCTAATCCACTTAAACTAGGTCTCAGTCTTAAGGTTAAGGACGAAGGTTTGTGGAAAACGTTGAAACAGTTACCTTAGAATTTCATTTCCAGGAAGTGTGAATACATTCGCAGATGTCTTTCAGTTAAACTCAGTGTTCTGTTGAGTACATTTAGTTACTTCTTCTAGCTACAGGCTAGAATGCTCCATGCTGATGGAAACAGCTTGTGTTCAATACAATATGCAGTGATAAGCTGTCACACTCTGTGGGTGGTTGAACTGTGATATTGCTGAATCCAACCACAGATTTGAAAGACGCCCAGTGGGACAATGTGTTCCATTTTAAAAGAAAGCGCTTCTCGTGATTCAAGTGTTTTGTGGCTGCAGCTGTTAAGATTCATCTCTGCTTTTGATAGACAATAAGCCTGCATTTCATGCTCCTCAGTAAGACTCAAATTTTGCTGCTGTGCATTCGAAGCCACGCGCCTCTCTTCTTCTGCACCTGCCTTGAGTTTACCCCCAGGGTGAAGGTTAATAAACATATTTGACCTCTCCTCTCAGGATTTCTCCTGCCTTGTTGAGACAAGCTTCTTACGGGACAATCAAGATAGGAACGTACAACTCTCTGAAGAGGCTGTTTGTCAGTCGTCCAGAAGGTGAGTGTTTGCCTCAAACATCCTGTCCTCTACCTTTCTGCTCAGCTCTGCTTATAAACTCTTTTATCTTAAGGCTTTAAACGTACAGCCTGCCTATAAGGAAGGAAACCCGCCCTTTAATTCACAGGCTTTGGTTAGTGTCAGAGAGGTGACCAGAGACCCTGAATGCATTTTTGACTCTAAGATATTAATCTGGAACAACAGCTGGCAAACAATGAGCTATGGGAGATGGTCTGAAAGATACTGACAGGAAGATATATTAAATTTGGATTCATATTTGCATGGCGGCTCCGACTGTTTTCAGGCTGATGCAATCTCCTGCAAACGAAGTTGGGCCTATAAGCCTTAGTGACAGCCCTAACCCAGGTAAAAGCCCTGTGAGCCCTCCGGCACCACAACAGGCAGAACTGTTTACAGCCAACTCAAACAAAAAAAAAAACCTTGAACTGATGTGGTAGAATATTGCCTGCGAGGCAATTCATAAAAAATCTCTAGACTGCAGCGATTTTTTCTGCAATAAAAGAAAACAACATTAAATTCTGGACTTTCCTTCTGAGTGGTCCCTGAACGCAACACGCATGTTGCGGTTATTTGATGTGACATGAATGCATCAGGCAACTGTCAAGAAAAGAAAAGTACATGTGGAAAAAAGTGTCACAAGTGTGACAGTTTAGATAGTTATATACATTTGAAAGTATTGCTTCCTGGGGAAATAAATACATTTGTATGTACAAATTTAACTTTCTATCTGAGAATTCTAACTAAGTTTATATTATTTTGATGAAATTTGTTATGTCCAAGATAAGTTTAACTCAGCCGAATTTCAGAATTTTATATTTACCAGTTAAAATTTTTGGAAAAACAATTGAATGAAAAGAAGTTAATATTTGAAGTCCAACTTAATGTTTCTAACACGGTTGAAAACGCTAACTTAATCCTTTTGACCTTCAAAAACGTTTAGTAAGTGTTCTGTTAGTATCATCATTGTTAGGTGAGCCAAAATGTTCTCTTGTCCAAATTTCTGACCTTGCATATATTATCATATTCTTATGTGTCAGTCTGAGAGTCTCTCATTCACTTTCCTTCTGTTTGGACTCAAAGCATCTTTGGTGCCTCAAACAGCTCAAACCCCTTGCTTGCCTTCTCTCCTCTTTGTTTATGCTGGGACACTTTACATGTGTGTTTGGTGTTTTGGTGGTAGGTTTTTCTGTTTACATGCAGACATGGATGAAAGAGGCTTCAAGTACGAAGTGGCAGGACTTAAACCACAATTGAAGTCATTCAGAAATTTAAAGAATTTGCCCCTTGGAATCAATAAAGTGGAGCTTAGCTAATTGTAATTTACTTTACCTTACTTTTGTGATCCATCAGAATCAGAAATGGTGAGATAAATAATGTAGGATCAATGCACAAAGTGCACAGCAGTTTGCCCTGGTGATACTGGTGCCATGACCCTCATCAACGACATTTCACTAAATATATTTCTTTACACAGTATTAGTGTATGGCTGTACACTCCACACACCCACCAAAAAACAGGTTGGATATATCGAAACTACCTATGTTGACCCGTCTGGAAGCAGAGTGAGTGTGTTAACCTGCCGGCACTAATTCTCAAGCTAAGTAAATAAAATGAGAGCAAAGAGTTTCCAGGAAGGAGGGAAGGAAGGATGGCATAGAGAGGGATTAGTGGAGACAGGACACTGCAGCTGTTAAAGCTCTGACGTGCTTTATTCTCCTATCTGAGACAGATCCAAACGAATTTTTATGTATTTCATTGACCCGAAAATAGTAAAATCTCCTGACAAACACCCAGAATGATTGTTTTCACCAGGATGCCTCAAATCAGTCACAACTTAAAGGCTTTTTGGAAGGAAACTGACTTAATTTATTCAGAGAAGAGCTGAAAGAATTAGTTGATTAGTCGATCAACAGGAAATTTTTTCAAACAACAAAATTTAAAATACACAGAATGATCATAATTAAATAATAATAATCTACAGGTTAATTGATCATGAAAATAATGGTTAGTTGTATCACTAAATTAGAGCAGTGCATCAAGCACTGGTCCTATTATAATCCTTGCATTTAAAGCGTGCACCATAAGGTCAAAACAACTGTCAAGTTGAAGAGGAAACAGGAACCTCACATTCACCACATTTGTAAAAAAAAAACAAAAAAAAAAAAAACATAGTAATGGGTAAAGTGGACATAGACATAAACACACACAAAAAATCAACAGAGATGTTCACTTCATCCTCCCTGTAGAGAAACAGCCTTTCAGTTATCAGCCAAATGGGTTTGCGCTACATTTATCAGCGATTTGCCGGCATGTTTCCAAGATTCACAGGAAGTGTGACCACAGGCTCCGTTTCTTCCTTTATTCCCTCTTTGTCTGCCTTTTTATTTGTCCTTCATCATTTCCTGTTGACTGGTTCCTTCTTTTTCTGGCACTACATTTTCATTATCTCCATTCTTTTTCTCCGTCCTCTTTCTTCCACTTTGCTTTGTTCTCGTCTTCCCCTCTGCTCCTCTCAATATTTAATGGGCAATTAGTGTATCTCAGATAATATGAATAATAGAGTAGATCAAGGCAGGAGAAAAGCAGTGAGTGATTGGAAAGAATGAAAGAGTGAAGTTGTATTTTGTACCTCCTTGAAAGCAATAGATCAACATTTTGGAAAATAATCTTGAGATGAGAAGATTGATACGAATCTCACGCCTGTGCATTAAGAATGGATCCGAGTTGTGATGTGTTTAGCATAGCTTAGCATAAACACTGGATCCTGTGGGAAACTGTTAGCCTGGCTCTGTCCAAAGTGACAAAAAACACATTGTGTCTTGTTTGTTTAACCTCTACGTATTTGAATATGAAAAACTGACAATTTTGTGATTTTTGGAAGGGTCACATGCGGGAACTAATTTTTAATAAACAACAGTTTTATCCATACGCCCAGTACTTCTGTGCAGCATCTCCAGCTACAGTGCTGCTTGCCGATAACGGCAGTGAGAACAGTTTATGGTTTCGGTCCCTTTAAGTTCTCAATGGTACCGATGGAAAGCTGCACACATAATAGGATGTTATTCACTGAGACAGAGATCCAGCACGTAGCCTTCCCCCAAAACCACAAATAGACATTTCTGTTATGGGTTAAACACATGTGTCAGCACCAATGAACCAGGGCAAATGTCTTGTGCATTCAGTGTACTCACTCACTGAATAGTAACGTTCCTAAAGGTGAAAAGTACACGAGTGAAGGAAGCAAGGAGGGACACTAATTTGGGGATGAAGAATTCTTGTTGCTGATCTCACCCTCTTGATGTTTTTTTGTTTCTGTTGATTGTTTGCCTTTCCACTCTGCATGCCCTGTGCCACGATGGTGCCACTGTGTTTTGAATGCTTGTTTTGATACAGGCTTGGGTTTGCCCTGTGGTTGTGGTGGGATCGAACGCCCCGTTCCCCTGTCCAAAAAATGAGCGGCGCGAGGACCGCCACACTAACTGTTGGTCAGATTGATCAAGGATAACTGTAACTATTGTTCTGAACTCAATACATTATTATTTTGTCTCCTCCTCCTCCTTCTTCTTACTCCAGTGTAGATGCCATGCTGGGTTACTACTAATAAGATCCACCACTTGCTAACACTGACAAACTCTGCCGCGGCTAATTGCTAATAGTGTTTCTTTAAAGCCAGTGTGTAGAGTGTGCAGTCTGTCAGACAGTAATTTCAAATCATTATCAGCGTTGGTTTTGATCTGCTTGGAATGCCAGACGGGTGGAGTTTAACACATCATGAGAGAGAGAGACCAGTGTCAGACAGTTTTAACAGTTTAAAGGTCCATCAAGTTTAGCTTTGTGGCCAACAGCTCATGTTGCTGTACAGTTAACTCCACCCATGTGATGTTCCAAGTAGGTTAGAGCAAGTATGACCACCTGTATGCAGGTAATATACAGTAAATTAGACACAATGATTTATTTGTAAGGAGCTCTAAGTAGTCAACAATAATCCCTGAAAATAACTGCTTGTCTGTAAGACACTTTTTTTGTCCTTTCTGACTTTCTCGTAGCTCAATTTGCAACTTTGCTGGAATCAATCAGGATGTAAAAGACAATCAGTTGTATCTGTTAAATGCACATTTAAAGTGTCATTTTCAACACACTAGTTTGTCTCTTGTTTGGGTCGGCGAATAACTTTTTTTTTTTTTTAAGAGATCTAAAGAATAAGAAGTGGTGCATACCTGCTATGATAAAACATTTGATAAAGGCAGATGTCTAAAATCAGATGATTTAATCAGATTATCAGATGAACACATATGAGAAGTGTTTAAAGGGCTGATTCTGTCTCTTATAGTTTGCTGTTTCATGATTTAATTGACTGGCCTTGATCAAGAGCTGTAAGTGAGCTTGTTAAGTTAATTTTAGATAAAGATGCCGCCATGTTGCTTTTGCTTCAATTGACCTTTTGGTGGACATGCAGGACATGTGCCTTTTAACATGTACTTGGTCGCTTGCATGTACCTGTGTTAATCTGTGTACATTGCTTAAAAGCAGCTGTTAAATAAAGCAGCTAAAACTTGTGAATAATGCATTTCAAGTGCATTTTAGCATCTGTTAATATACAAATAATTTATAATAATAATAACAGTTGAACAGGGCTGTTGTCTCAGGTTTTGTCCCAACCAGATCAAGTATTGTATTGAAAATGACACAGTTTCTCAAAGTGGAGAGCATGCATGATAATGTTAAGATGAATATAACATGTAACATGCCTCTAGACATCTATACATAGGAAATTATCGGCTGATCTGTTTGTGTTTGGCTGCCTGCGTCAGTTAATATAATTTTTTGTCTATTTCCTGCCAGACGAGACCATGGTCATCAACGTCTTCTGTGGTGTCGTGTCTGGAGTCCTGTCCTCCTCTCTGGCCAACCCCACTGACGTCCTCAAGGTGATTCTTAATGCTGGAGACAAGGCTCAGACTGAAATGCCAGCACATCAATATATCAAAGCAGTGCTTAGCTAAGCCTTTATTGAATAGTAGCTAAAGATCGGCCCTGCCATCCACTGCGAATTTTAAATCATTCTCAGATTTAATCTTTTTTTTATGTTTTAATTATTATTACTTTGCACGTTTAGTGCAAATCCCGGAGATCAGGTTTTGTGCCAAGAGTAATAATAGTAATTTTTTAAATAATGAAATAGTCCAGTGGATTTACAATATTCCTGCAGCTGCTGAAAGTGAATCCTTGTCCTGAATTGAGACGCTCTGTGAAGTGCTGTGTTGTAAATTGTGGGCTAAAAATGTTTGACCACTTTTGTGTTTGTTTGTGTTTTTGTTCCAGATCAGAATGCAGGCGCAGGGCAGTCTGCTTCAAGGCAGCATGATGTCCAACTTCATCAACATCTACCAGACAGAGGGCACCAGGGGGCTGTGGAGGGTGAGTGTTGGATTACTTGCGGATGTGGACGTGCATTATGGATGTATTTGTCATGGAGACTGTGTTCCAAGAAGGCGAACTGTTCATTCTTTATGAGTTTTTAATTTTTATTGGACTGCATGGCTCAAACTGTCAAAATACAAAATGTTAAATCATTAATGACACTTAATTCCAAGCATGTGCTGAAACAGAGACCCAAGCGAATAAAACTGTCGTCAGTGTTTCATTCATTTAACAGCTTACTGTTCCCAGCAGGTCCCAAACCAAGCACCTCCTTTACAAGCTAGAATTTTATAATGACTCAAATGAAAGTGTGAAAACGGTGTGAAAGGGGTTGCCTAGAGCCTAGAAAGAATTATAACTTGAATCTGCAGCTCTCCTTGGCTTTAAGGTGGACATAGTGGAGCATTTAGCAACTAAAAGAGCTATTTCCCCCCAGGAGATGGTAGAGACCAAAATCTGATCTTAAACGGAGTGAATATTAGACTTAGATTCACCAGGTGGCCTGAAACACTATTAAAAATTAGTGATAACATTTCTCCTTAACTGTTGAATGGGATTGGTACAGGATATGTTTAGCCTATCTTAGCACAATGCCTAAAGGCCGGGGGAAATAGCTAGCCACTTAAAAAAAAAGGAAAATTACACTTTCAGCATCTCCATCTCCATCTTATTTCCATGTTTTTTCTTGTGAGCTTGTAATATGAACTTGCATGTTCTCACTGATGAGTTGTACACTAGTAGTACAGTCAGACTTTTTTATCTTCGTCATCGTCGTCCTCCTCAGGGTGTCATCCCCACGGCGCAGCGAGCAGCCATTGTCGTTGGGGTGGAGCTTCCTGTCTATGACATAACGAAGAAGCACCTCCTTCGCTCTGGCCTCATGGGAGACACTATTTTGGCCCATTTCATGTAAGTTTATTTATTCTGTGGTCATCCTTTATGATCATGCAATACATTCTTAAGTATTGTTTCAACAGTGATGAGGACTGCACTGGAAGCTAGCGGCTGCACCAAGTTATGACATTGAAGCCACCTTCTTTATCAGTATGTTTTGTTTGTGTTGTTTGAACAGGTGGACATTTGTATCAAACTCCGCTTTGAACAGGTCTGTTAACCTTGTTCCATGTCTGGATGTGTGTACAGCTCAAGTTTCACGTGTGGCCTGGCGGGGGCGCTAGCCTCCAACCCTGTGGACGTGGTCCGGACCCGCATGATGAACCAGCGAGTTTTGTCGGGAGGCCCCATGTACAAAGGAACACTGGACGGAGTGATGCAGACGTGGAAGAATGAGGGCTTCTTCGCTCTCTATAAGGGATTCTGGCCTAACTGGCTGCGACTGGGGCCTTGGAACATCATTGTATCCTTTAAAACCTGAAAACAGAGACGTTGTTACACAGGAACGTGGAGTCTACAATCCGTCAAAACAGGATGCCGGTTGGAACAAGTCTGTTTATCCCAGTCGATCTTCCTTGCAGTCTTATTCAATAGAGGCTGGGGCCTCCAGCGTTGCAGAGAGAACCAGGCCATAATTTGATACAGGCTTCTATAAGAGACACCCTTTTTATTTTCCCTTTTCACTAAGTAACACAAAATGAACACTTCCTCAGTGTGAACCTTTTGTCTTCAGAAATTAATGATAATGTACCTTTTTACAGCAGTAACCTCAACCACTCTGTTCCACTCTCTTTTCATTCACTTATTTTTTGTCATCACTTCTATTTTGACATTTTTGCTTCCTTCCTGTCTCTTAATCCTCCCTTTTCCTCGTAGGCTTTAAAAATCTGCAGGAAGTATTGAGCTTTATTGATGGTAGCTTAACAACAGCTGAGTCGAAATGATTAGAAATACTTAATGAATGAAAGTTTACTTGTTTATACTAATGAAGTGCTGTGGAAATTAACATTATTCTGAATTTACTGTGTGCATCATTACCGTCCAGCCAATTTAGCCCCAAATCAATGTTTTTGTTGCCACTAGTTGAGTATCGCCTTTTATTTGAGAATATGATGAACTAGTTATTCTGAAGACGAAAGCTCTGAAATATCCATGTTAATCTTTAACCGTGCTAAGTCCTGTAGATCAAAGTTGAGCCTGGGAAGGTCTTGCATCAGGCGAGATCGCTCATTTTGTGTCAGTCCGCTTGTATGAATCCTGAAGCCTTCCTTAACACACCGCTCAGTTCTTCATCACCTTCGAGCAGCTGAAGAAGCTCCCGTTTTAACACCAGCAGGAAGTGGGACCTCGCTGGTCTGACAGACTGTGTCGGGCGTAGGTGGGGTGTGAGCACGGCAGCACCTGGAGTTTTGGCACCAGTATATTCACACTCCCTTCAGATTCATACCAATGATACAGTACGGTATCAGTCATCTCCTCACGCTCATTGAAATCTTATGTTGATTTCTCTCTTTTTTTTTTTTTTTTTTGCAAAGTGTTTATTTATTGTCACTGGTTCTGTTTTTATACTGTTTTAAGGATTGCTGCTTCATGATTAGTCGCTCCCTCAATCACTTTTGACACTCCCCAGGCAGCTAAATGTTTGGTTGTAGCAGACTAAGGGTGAAAGACGAGGTTTATTTAAAGCTTACCGCTGTGGTCTGCCTCAGCGGGATCTTTTGAATTTTGGCCTTTCTTAAATGACAAACAGAGATGATGCTTCTGATTGCTTGCTCAGGATTCCTACTCAGGATTCCTACTCAGATCTGAAAAAACACAGGAAATGAATTTATTATTGAGTCTATGAATTGCAGAATGTCAGTTCAGACGTGCATGGCTACGTAGTTAGAGGAGGTGTGAAACCGAAGAACGAATATGAAATTTTAACGTGAATGCTGTGTAGGAAGCCTGTATTTTAATGGCGTTTGCACTGCATGACAAGTGCTTGGGAAATAAGTCAGATTTAACTGTTGAATGCTGAGGAGTTGCATGGAAGACGACAAACTGACTGTTACAGGTAGTGAGTTTACTGAGAGAGAAGAGCATTATGAATTCACACTGACAGAAAAGAGGAAATATTTCTCAACAGCACTTGAGATGAGTTCATCTCTGTATGGAAAATGACACTCATTCATGTGTGTATGTTGTGATCTGCGGTATATTAAGGTGTCAAACAAAGGTGTCGCAAAGCCTCTGAAATCCCACACTGCATTTTTAATCTTAAAGTTTAGTCAGTTGCCAGAAAGCCACTCAACACATGAAGTTTTTCTCTTTTTGTTGTTCATTGTTTGTTAGGAAAAGCAGTTTCCAGAGACATACTGGAACACCAGCTCTGAATATCTGTAATCTTAAAGAACCACGACTGAAACAATCAGAAATCTGAACCAAAGCCTCTTATGACAGAAGACAAAACACTTTTTTTTCTCTTGTTTTTATTTTTGAGGAAATATTTAATCCAGATCAATCGCTCCCTTTGTTTGTTTTTGCTGTAGAGACATTTCCATTTCGTTCACCTCCAGTCTGCTGCAGTATTAGGAGCTAGCGGGTCGTGAGCGGTGCTTGATGTCATGATTTCACTAACCATCCGGTGCGTAATGGAAATGGCTGTACAGACTCAGAGGAAAGGAGGTGGATGTATTTTATCTAACGCATGTCCAGGTGTACATATGATGCCTTTTTGTGCTACTTTTACTGTTGTGTCCCTCGTTCGAGGTAAAGTCATGGCATGAAGAGACAGCTGATGTGGATGGATGGTGGGAAAGAGGACCTTTGTGCCAAAATTTGTTCTTATCAAACTGGGTCGAATTTATTTGCAGATAATTCTGAACAAGGTTTTGTTTGCAGCTACTTGAGTCTGTGTGAAATTCAGGTTTACAGGAAAGATAGCGTAGCAAGTCTGGAACTGAAACATGTTTGAATTCTCTAAACTTAACCAACGTAAAACAGACCAAATGCATTTTTTCAGTAAGTTGTGCTTTTGATTATTTATGGAAAGCCATAAATTGTGTTAAAACTTGCTATGAATTATGTGCAAATACTGACTTACTTGTTTGACTTGTGCAGTACAGGATTGCAGCCTCCTCGCCACGTGACCTCACTCTTTCATCCACCTGCATTACCAAACCCTTTTTTAATGTCAGTGTTTTCAGTAGTTTTTATTTTCGTCCGTTTTGGTTATGCTAATCACAGCGGTTGTTTTTGTTGGTTTGTTTTTTTGTTTAGATGGTCAGTGATTTCCCATCATGGAAGCAATTCTCTGTGGCTCTTATCATCAGATTGGTGTCACAAAAACAATCTTGAGACTGAAACAAGTCGTCTGTCATGACGGCACGAACCTGCTGAATCGACACACGCTGAAAATATGTTTAATTTTTTTAATTTCTAGCTTGAACAGCACTGGCACCAGCACTTCTACAGATAAACTGCTGTAGGCAGCGTCGCTGTTCCCTGCTCTGTAATGCAGTTGGCTTGTTCTATTCGAGACTGTAAACCAAATTGACTCGTGGTCTCGTGTTCAGTCTTACCTCTTAGTTTGCTCTCACCTCCATACAGTAGAATGTAGTAGAAAGCTTGTAAGGATTTTGTGAATGAGGTTTTCCCTCGACAGCCTTCTGCCTGCTTCTTGTGCTCTTGATTAAAAACACACGTGGTGTCCTTCTGCCCTTGAATGCATCGCTGGTCGTCGCAGCTGCATAAATCTCACAAGCTGTCTTTTTTTTTTTTTTTAATTGATCCTGACTGTAGGATCCAAACTGAAAAACCCTATCAGCAGTGTCAAATTCGAGGCGTATTCCTGCCTTGTGTTGTGAAGATATTTGAATACAGCCCTGGAGTCGTGGCAGAGTTGCAGTCACAGTCTTACACTTTACCTGCGATGATGTTTCTCCTCTGCTTTACTGATGCCTCAATACCATATCGAGTGTTTGGTTTTAGCGTGTTTTCTTTTAGTTGCTGTCTACAGCTTAAGCTTACACTTCTCAATATTGAAGTTAAAATTTTAAAGCCAGTTATTTCAGTGCATTTGTGAGGAGATGTGTTCCGTGTTACTGCAGTAGTCATGCTTTCCTGAGCCTTTTCAACCGTCTTAGCAGTTATACATAGTCCTCGAGTACAGCGACGTATCACAGTATCAACCAGCGCGATCTACGATTCATCTAGAAACGCTTACCTTCCTGTAAACTGCTGCAAAGGGATTCTCATGCGGTTTATTTCAAGTTTAATCAGCTTTTCATGTAACCATGAACTGTTAGTGAAAATCAGCTTATAGATATTCAGCGTGAGTGCAGAGTTGATCTGCGTGCAGGGGTTGAGGCTCAGGCTGAGGTCAGATCAATACGGATACATTTGAAAACGTGTTTTTGGTTTCATCCACACTGAGGTGACAAAACTGTGCTTTAATCTGCTGTAATGATTTTAGCTCAGGAGGATTAGATGATTAACCACCCAATATATCAAACGTTCTCTGGTTCCACCTTCCAAAATTGAAAAATTTACTAATTTTCTGTGTTTTATATCATAGTGAAGTGAATATTTCTGAGTTTTGACAGACAAAACAAACAGTATCAGGACATCAGAGTCATTTTTCAGTTCTGTGAAATTCTAATGGGAAGTTGATTAATAAATAAATAATAAAAAGATGAACAGTCCTTTAGAAAAGAAACATGCCAGTGTGGATGGAAACCTGTGTGATCCATGTTAATGTGGACGTTACTGATCATTACAGATATTTATTGAACATGTTGTTTTTGTCTGTTCACATAAGTTACAGTAGTGTCACAACATAAATGTGCATTTTAAGGTAAATTTCAAACTCGGGACTTAGACTTCGGTCTGAATGGAACTAAATGTACGTCTATCAGACAGACATTTCCAGCCCATAAAGTTGCGTTTAGACGTTGCAGCAGATGGAAAAAGAAAACCCAAAACTCAAAATTGTTAATGACGTTTTTTTTTGTGTGCTGGCAACTGGCAACTTTCTCTGTGTGCGTTTTTGCACATTATGTGAATGTAAATGCTAATGCGACGCTAAATTATTAGACGGCATAGAAGGAAGTGATGTCAGGACACAAAAGACACTGTCTTACCTCTAATTGTGTCTCTGGTGGTGTTTTTAAGTCAGTTGGATGTGCTGACACTTGAATCAGCTGGACGTGTGGAGCGGTGACTGACGCTCATCAGCTGATGTTTGTGTGCTTGTTGAAAATGATCTGACTGAAGTTTTTCTTCTCAGTGTTCATGAATCATGTTCTTGTAAAGAACGTGTGGTTCTCAGCTGATCGTTGTCACATCCTAGCAGGCTGTGTTCACTTCTGCTCCGTGTTACCTGAACTGTCCGGCCTTTAAACATCCTGTCGTCCACCTCTGTGATTGTCTTTGTGCTGTAAAAAGTGTTGCTTTGGTAAAATTATATTTGGGAATTTTATATTTTAAGCTTTTTAGAGTTTCAGCGCTATTCTATTTTAAAAGAGTTCTGCTTTTTATGTTGATTGGATTTGACCATAGAATGATTCATCTATTTATTTTAGTCTGTTCAGTGGATGCTGCTGTTCATTCCTGCTAAACTTCCTTTACAAAGCATTAAATGCTCACAGTGGCAAGTTTTCTTTTCTTTTTGTGTTCTAATCTGAACTGTTACTAAGTGCTCCGAGTCTCATGAATTTGTTGACCAAATATTTTTAGTAGCCCCCTTCCTTTCAAGCAGAGAGGGCATAAAAATTAGCCAAATAGAAATCGGCACATTTGTCCGTTTTAAATGCTGGTGCGATCTGGACCGCATCCGTTTTGTGAGAACAGAATTCACTAATGATACTTGGTTTAAGAAGGGACGTCTTGTGTGGCCTCATTTTAGCCGAAACCTTGGTGGGTGTAAACAGATTTACGTTCCACCCCCCGCCCCTCGTTCACTCTGAACACGTCGTCCGTTTCCCAAGTCGCAGCCCAGCTGTGCGTAAAATGTGTCGGCAGCTAATAAACCACACTAGCTTTGAGCTAGTTCATTCTCGACCTTGGGAGTAATAATCAGACAATGTAATCTTGCTTTTTCCGGTGCTTTCTTTAGTGGTCCATGACCTCTGACCTCTTCCCAGCTGCTGCTGTGACTGCTTTTGATCTGATGATCACAGACAGCTGATGTTTCTTGTGCTTCTTCTGTTGTCTCTGTTGTAATATCCCACTAAAGGGCGTCCTGTCTGCAGGGTGGAGCAGCAGGGTACGCCAGGTGTTGAGTCGTTGCGCTTGAGGACTGTGGCAAGACGTAAGAGGGTCCCACTGTGTTCCTGTCCTGGTCCTTGTCCTGTCATGATCCATTCGCTGTATTGTACTCTGCATCTCACAGTCTTCATCAGCAGATTAGACTTTGCCCCGTTGAAAGCTCCAGAAAAGAAAGAAAGTGAAAGAAAATTCAGAAAGTTGAGCTCAAGTCACGGTTATCTGGGCAGAGAAGTAGCTTTGACAGCAGTTTGAATCAGAGAGGCTCACAGTGTTTTCTCACACTCAAACAATGAAATAAAGGTCCAGAAGTCTGCTGCGTAGCCCAAATCATACAACAAAAACACAAGTCTTTGTGTTCAAAGCACATTTGGATTTTGTTCTGCTTTTGCGATGCTCATGATTGTGTAACGCTTCATCTTTATGAAAGAGAGATTGAGAGAAAGAAAAGTCAGAAAGTAGCTCTCTCCCGACGACACAGCAGCACCACTGCTGACTGTTGTTGTTGCTGGTGTGCCATGTTATCAGACTTTTCAAAGCTTTCATCTTTAAACTTTTAAACCAGTCAAAAATCTTCCAGTTTTCTGTCTCTTAACACAGATTCAGACGTGTGATCCCTTTCCTTTTTGCTTTTACTTTTTTTTTTTCCTTGCTCGAGCACATTTTCCCGTCCCATGTTAAACAAGAGAACTGTTACACTGATCAAATTAAAAAGTTATCAGTCATTCATTGAATTGGATTTCTGCATCATTCCTCCTGATAGTTTTCCCTGGACACTGGACCCCGGTGACGCTTTAATGAACATATTCTTCATTTAAAGGCCAAAGTTGTGTACTAAAGAAACGTTCATATTTAAGGGAGTTATTTGTGTTCCACTTTGATCAAGATGCTTCAGTCAGACTGTTTCGTCATTCTGATTTTAAAATACTTCGAGTGTGGCGTCTGACAGGAGAAGAAAATCTATCAATATTTTTCTACATTTTCTCTTCACGTCCTCTTATCATTTGCACTTTGGTGTGTCATTGCTGTCTATAACCTTTATGCTTGTTCACTCGATGAATTTCTATGGTGGAAGTTACTTTTTTTCTTTGACAGAATGGGTGTGGCTTTATATAAATTCAGTGTTCACTCAAATAAAATATATACTGTGACCGTTTCTGTATCAGATCATTTCTTTTTGCTCGCTGGGCTTCTCCTGCATTGGTTTGGGAGACCAGAGGATGACGTTTCAAATCTTTGGGTCAGTCTGTGTGACACCACACGGTGGAGCTGCTGAGTCAAAGATAGCATGACATTCTCCCCTAAAACACTGAATGTGTAAAACAGGGAAGTAAAACATGACAGATCTAGAATTATAACGCAAAGCAGAGACAGTGTGAAAACAGAACTGGAGAATCATTTTTATTGTTGATGAATCTTCAGGTCAGTTTTTAATTCATTACTTTTATTTTAGAAAAAAAAGCAAAGAGATTTGTAAAAATACATCCATTATAGTTTTTATGCAAAATGCAGCATTTCCCAGGCTCTCTTTCTCATGGAAAGCAAAGTGGCCAAAGACTTGACGATACTGTGGATTACTCCACAAAGGCTGGAAAAAGACCCTGCAAATGATGAGTACAAACATGTTCAGCTGAGCCAGAGATGCTTTGGTTTAATCTTGATGATTAGAATGGATTACTCTGCACCGTGTTTCACCAAATGTGAAAGACTTATTAGTAGGTCTGAAATGTTCAGTTGATTAAATAGTCAATTGAGAGAAAAATCAACTATTTTTGGAATTGATGAATCCTTTTAAATCTTTTCTCGAACAAAACAATCAAACATTCTTTGGTTCCAGCTACATCAATCTGAGGATTTGCATCTTTTTTCTGTTTTATGTAATTATATAATTATTATTATTTATATAATTAGAAACTGAATACCTTTGGACAAGTAATGAAAGCATCACCTTTTGACTATTTTCTGACATTTTATTTAACAAACCATATAAAAAAACTGCTATTTATTAGCAACACTTCACTGATACCTGTGTGTCCCATTAGTGGCTGTTTGTCTCCACCTAGTGGCTGGTTTAGATTCAGCAGCTTTTCCACCTTGATGAACTGTATTTTTTAAAGATATTCTTATGGACAGTCAGTCATCAAAAACTTGTGATGTGCAGCCAAACATTGTTCAAATGTACAAAACTTTATTTTGAATTATAATGGAAGTCCTGACATTTCCTAACATACCATGTTATGTCAGGCAGAATGTTTGGAAAACATATAAATGATGCTCATCACTGGACCTACGATTTGCAACAGGAACTCGACAAGCAGCAGGATGAGCAGTCTGTGTCTGACTCAGAACTACATGACAGAAAAAACACACAACTGAAAGTCAAGGATGACACAAAACAGTATCTCCACCAGCAGGAGGTGATTACAAGTCTGCAAAGACACGAAATATCATATACTTAAAATATAATGGCTGTTATTGTTCACACAGTGTTCATTTAATTCATTTTGAAATGTGTATTTTAATGGCGACTCTTTGGTCAATTAAAATTCAACACTTTTGATCATCAATTTACATACAAATGACTCAATAATCACATCTAATAGGCCAACAATAAACATTAAACATACTGTAGACTAAGCTAAGAGGTTTGTGTTTTCTTTGTTTGCTCACACGTTTTAATCATGCTGATATTCAAATTCTGTCTAGCACATGTTCATAAGCGTAATTATGATGTTTCACATTAACAGAAAAACTCCTGTGCAGAAGCTAGTCGCAGTGTTTTAGCTGCTTGGCAGTAAAATCTGAAATTTAAAAGTCCTGCATACATGCAGTTAGATTAAGCTTTAAGCAGGATGCTATCAATAAAGCCCATTATTTAGCCAAAATAACAGGCAAGCTAGTGTCCCTCTGGAGTCCTGGTTCATTTCGATGAATTCTTCCAGACTTTCTATGCTTTCATTTGCATCTCTGTTAAGCATCTGTCCTCTCCCAACATGCACAGCGTCTTTTTGTCCAGCAGAAACTCTGCTGTGAGTCTCATTTATCATCTTATTTTAAAGAGTTTAAACCTGAAATACAAGACAAATGACACGGTTGCCCATAAAAATGAACAAATATTTAGTGGTGATTACTCAAAAATATTTCTTAGGACAGTTCAAGGGTGTAAAAAAATATTGCTCCACTATTTATGTGCACAAACACAGCAGAAAATGTAATAAAAAATGAAAGTAAAGTCTATTTAGACATAAGTGATTTTATCACAATGCATTTTTTATTGAAAGTCTGTAAATCACTGAAAATAATTCACAGTTTTGCTTGGTGTACACACATCAGCTATTAAAGTGAATTTTAACTGTGATGTAAGTGCTTAATCAATTACACACACAGTGTCATTAAGTCAACCACCTTCAGGTGTGCCAGCTTTCCACACAGCTGACCTGTGGGCTCATTTAAGTAAACTAAGGAGTGACTGACTGATGAGTATCTGATGTATGTGAGGTTTCCACCGCTGAACAAGCTGCTGCTTTGTGCACATGTTTAGACACATGTAGATGTATTTATGTTGTTATTTATTGGCGTAGCCTCGTCACACTAGAATCAAAGCTGAGTTCTCTCTAGAGCTCCAGCAGCAAATATGTTTGCTTCAGTCATCTGGCCTCCAGTTTGTTAGTTTTATGTAGTTTTTTTTGTAATTTTTTTCTGTGGCAGTAGGATCACCCTACGCGTGTTTTATTCTCTGCAGAGGTTTTTAACAGTGCAGCTTTGAGTTTGCTGTGTTTATTAAGCTGGAGGTTAGAGGGTGGGTGTGCGTGCAGCCATGAAGGAGGAGATTGCTGCTGCTGTGTTCTTCATGGCTCGGCTGGTGAAGAGATATGGCTGCCTGGATAATGAAGGCAGGGAGCGCTTTGCCGCCGCCCTCACCTGCATTCTGTTTGCCAACTACAAGAACCACTGGCACCCGAGCGTGCCCACCAAGGGACAGGCCTACAGGTCAGTAAAGCTTTTTTATTTGTGGTTTCAGAGAAAAAATATAATGCAACACCTGTCAAGATATTACATAAATCAATAAAGAACGGGCAACTAAACAGAACAAAACAAATCTGGGGACAAATAGGCAAACAATTCTAACTATGGTGATGCAATACCACAAAAGCATTATTACAAATAGAAGCATTAAATTCATGAGAAATAAAGACACCATTTTCTCAATCTAATACACGCTTATGGTGACTGTTATCAAACTAAGTAAATTATGCTGTATACTGTTGCACAGGGCTGCAGCATTATCTCTGAACTCTATCACTGAAACAAATTTGTACTAAAATAGCTCCTCTGTACTGTCTTGACTGCATGTTTTTATTATCCAGAGTATTAAAGACAGTTTATGGATGATTTGTTTTTAAAAATGTAGTTTCTAGTTATTCTGGCTAATCCACAGACCACACTTTCAGCAGACTGCACAGGGACTATTTCTTCAGCACAAAGTATCCCTTTTTTTTTTTTTTTTTTAAAAAGGAGCTATTAAGAGGGATGTTTCTGGATAAACATGTTGCTGTTTTTAGCTTTATTGCTAAGCATCACATGAGATTTCATTCACCTTTCACTGGGGCTGAAGCAGAATTTTCAGATTTCTAAATATATGGATAAATAAAACTAAAGATGGTCCTCCACAGGTATTGTTACTCAAGGTAAGAGAGAACTGGGTAATCTGCATAAGTAAACCCAATGAAATGAAACTCACCTTGTTTTCACTTGAGGATTGAAACGCAGTCGTTTTGTGCTGGGTGTTTCAGGTGTCTGCGTATGAACCGGGTGCGGCTGCAGGACCCCGTGCTGCAGCAGGCCTGCGAGCAAAGCGTGGTGCGGTACGAGGATCTGGGCCTTCCGCAGGAGATGACGGTGTGGGTCGACCCCGGGGAGGTGTCCTGCAGGTCAGGCCGCTTGACTCGGTAGAGACGTGATCAGACCTGGTGCAAGGTCCAAGCTTGTCAGGATTAGTGTCCGAAAGCTGCAGCTCTTCATTGGTTCTATGAAAGTGTGAAAAAGTCGTTAAAGTCCTCCGAATCGAGGCTAAACTTCGTCCTGGTCAGAGCTGCTGCTTCTGTCATGAACCAGACTTGAGCTTTGGCCTCACACCAACACTGCTCACCATTACCTTTTACTGTTGGATTACTGATCAGTTTAGTAAATATGAAATTAAAGATTTTGGCCACGTATTCTGGGAAGTGAGACTTTAGTTTTCTGATTCAGTTTTTCCTCCTCGCAGGTACGGCGAACACAGCACTCCATTTTCAGTCTCAGTGGTAGATGGCTGTCGCCGTGGAGATGGAGAATTTTCCCGCCGCATCCATGACGCCGTGGAGCGGGCGAGCCTCGACGTCCAATCGGGGAGCTCGTCAGATGAGGAGGAAGAGGAGGGCGGAGACAACAGCATGAGCAGCAGCAGCCTATCTTCTCTCTGTTCTGCCCCAATCCCGCCCAGCAACCCTGAGCCCAAAACCATCCCAACCGTTAGCAACCCCAACAGCGTCTACCGGGTAGGTTGACTTGATCGTATTAGTCTGACTCACTGGAAGTAGGCTGTTGGTGTAAGCCTGCCATTGGTCGACTTTCACTCAGCGTTCTCTTTCTGCTATCAGTGTTTTGCTGATAATCTCTGTCTATACATGAAACAACCTCCTAGCTAGCAACACACATGCTGAAAATGGTGCTATTTTGCAAGGGCACCGTCACTGCATCCTAGTTTCTGTTTCATTGCTGGCCTCTAACCCTTCTCTCTTCTCGCCCTCAGTTCAGTGAGTTTTCTCCAGGCGCCCCTCAGACCTGGCTGAGGGAGAAGCGGAAGGCCTTTGCCGGGGATGCGTTCCCACCTCACGCTCCTCAGGCTGGGGGTCCGACCTCTCAGTTCTCCAGCCAGAAAAGCTTCAAGTCCTATCGTCCCTCATTCACCTTCGCCGGGCCTCGTGTTGACAAGTACCACTGGGTCAGCAAATCCCGATAGAGCGAGCCGAGGCTCCGACCTACAACCACTGTGGGGTTCCTGCTCAGGATGGGACCAGGGACCGGCAGCCATGATGCCAAATCAAAGCACTAATAGACCCTGTCTGCAGGGGAAAAAAGATTTCAGCACAGTTTATGTATCTTTAAAGGATAACTTTATTATTCGTACATGGTTTAAAGTGTCAATGGTTTAAAGTAATGCTGTTTAAGCATGTTTTTTAAATTTTGAAATATTCAAGTATTTTAAGAAATTCTCTCTTCTAAAAGTGTTTTTAAACTAAAAGTAAGTGTGAATAAAGTAACATTGAACAGTCATTGAAAAGAAATAAATGCGTCCGTGTCAGCTCTGGTGGTTGCTCTAAAGTGTTTCCTCTTTCATTTCATGTCTTGGTTCATCTTTTTAACTTAACCTAATGAGGAGCAGCCATTGGTGCATCAGGAATTTTCTCATCCTAACCCAGATTCAAAAAAAGTTGGGACGCTGAATAAACATGTGATAATAATCATTTTGGACAGTAGGTACATGCATCTCAGTCTGGACCCTCACACAGCTGAGCGGTTGCGTGTGGTGGTGGTTGTACTGGTAGTGTAGTTAGTGATTGGCGTGTAAGAACAATCAGCTAACAACACTGCCTACACAGCAACCCCAATCACGTTCACCCTCAGGAGTCAGCACCACTGCAGAAAAATGCTTCGATGAAATGATCGACACTACAGATACACACTGATAAGTTTAACATCACTGGTTTTTGCAAGAAGGAGTTAAATTCAAAATTAGGCTGGTGCATGTGGTCAGGTGAGCTAGACCCAACTGACCATCGTCATGCTGGATTGAAGACGAGATTTGTATAGAATACACAGAAAAATCCTTTGAATGACAGTCTAAGTTTAAAGTATTAAAGGAATAGCTTGACTTTTAGAAAAATGAGATTCGCTTTCTGGGAGGACTTTGATGAGAAGACTAATACCACTCTGTATGTTAAAAAATAAGGCTACAGCTAACAGCCAGTTAGTCTAGCTTAGCTCAAAGACTGGAAACACGAGGAAAAAGCTTGCCTAGCTTCGTCCAATAGAAACACAATCCACCTACCAGCACTTGTAAAGCTTGCTGATGAACATGCCCTGTTTGATTAATCCATACAAAAACCAAAACGATGTGTTTTACAGAGGATTATGAGCCAAACTGCTTCCTGGTTCTGAGCAGCTGCTGGTGGAGATTCCAGGAAGTTACTGGTCCCAGCCAAGAAAAGGGTCCGGAGAGCTATTCCTTTAAGACTTTGGACACTTTTTCAAAACTGTAGCAATCGCCTCAGTGCAATAACCTGTTTGTTTTCCTTAAGTTCAAATGTTTAGTAGAAAGCAACTGACGAGACGGAAATATGATTAAACAAGAAAAAGAAAACATTTTTAAGAAATGATTTTAAAGAACTCACCAAACCCCCAACACCTCCCAGACTGGGTTTTATGACGTCAGATCATCTTCCTCCTCCTGTCTTTAGAGGATACTGTACATGTGAGGTGAATGAGGTGCTCTGCCGTCACTTTCATGCTCTGTCACAATGGGAATAAACCAAGAGTTGCCTTCTACATGGCAATGGCACCGAACAAGCTAGCTAATAAAGACTATAATAATAATGTTAGTCAAAAAAAATATGGAACAATACAAAGACTCCAGAGTTACCAGTGATTGAAGGAGCCACACTGCAGTCAGTGATGTTCAGATGTTTACTCCTGTTTTGAACTTCATTTCACGTGGATCTTCGTGATGCTGAATCACATTGGTGGGAAGACAAGGAAGCAGAGCTCTGATTGGCTGTCCCTGACTGTTTGAACATCCAAACATCTCGTTTTTGCAGCTGCTGGGCTCTTCATGAAGTAAACTCCTTCTCTGAAAGCTCGGTCCACAGCCGCATGAAGGCATCAGCAAAACCTGAGAAATGTTTGCGCTCCTGCAAACAGCAGTCTGAAGTGAACGACTGCTGCTGTCCTGTGTGACCTGTGTGCATGTGGACAGATGAGTGCAGTGATCCTACCTGCAGTGGCTGCACTTCTCACCGCTCTGTTCAGAAGTGACCACTGCTGGAGAAACACAACTGTCTCCACAGCTACGCTTTGCTGTGTGCGAGCCCATGTCTCAGGTCGTGCCTCGACTTGCCCCTGGCTGGCAGGTACAGTTGATGTTGCCGGGGTGAAGCAGTCAGTGGCAGCAGTAAACACTCGCCCTGAGCCCCAGGATTTTCCAGTTTTGCTGTGCTTCATGTGACCACAGCAGTCTCACATGTTTTTACTACGTGGATTAATTTCAGCACATGTTATCGGGTGCAGCCTCATCTCTGTTACAAACTCTGAAGGCTTTGCAGAACACATCTGCTATAGCGCTCAAGGTTATATTCACCCATATACACTGGAGGATTTATTATGGCACTTTCAAAACGTTGGGCAACTTATGAGAGACACTGACAGGAAATGACATGAATGCAGAGATAGTCTGACTTTTAGCCCTGATATCATTGTCTCAAACATTCTCCTGAGCGACAAAAAACTGTTTTCAGTTGAATAATCAGTGGAGAGTCCCTTTATGATGTTTTGTCTGTTTTCATAACCTGATTCTAAGAGAAATTAGATTTAATAAAGCTATATTTTATAGTTGAAATCTTGAGTATGGTTGAAACTATACAACCTATAAAGTTGTTTGTGTGAGGCAAATGTTTTAAACAGCAAAAAAAATATATTTATTTTTTTTCCAAATGTCTCAATTGAAATGATTTTTATGTTTTTATCACAACTCCACAAGCCTGATAAGATAGATGTCTAAGTGACAATTGTGACGACGTGATTTGCACTGAAGGTGTGTGACATTAGACTGCTTATACCTGTTTTAATATTTTCCCATTTCTTCTTGCTTGTTTGTTATGACACAAGCAAAAAAATAATGTACACAATATATGAAATATTGTAAAGTACAGTGAAATATAACCTTTTTTTTATTTATCATTATTAGGTTTTATTATAGACAGCAGAGAGGTGATGGAAGCTGAGGGAGAGAGATGCAACAAGAGTTACCAGTGTACAAATGGAAAAAGATCTGTCGGCTATCCTTGCTTAGAATAGGAAAAACAGCAGCAGCTTAAGATATGGATTAAAAATATTCTTTTTTAACATAACTTCTTTAACAACAGCTAACTAAATAATTCATTTCGTGACTCGGATGTAGTAATTATACATTAGAGGGACAAATAAGGTTGGAAATTAAGTAGGTATGTGTCTACAGGAGGAAGAATGTTGTGGTAGCTGTTCCTTTATGCTGTGGACCAAAGACATTTTTAGAAATACTATTTTTAATTTGCTTTCTTTCAGCTCAATAGATTAAATTAAGCACATTTAAAGAATTTTGTTTTTCTTCACCAGAACGTAAATCCTGCTAAAGGTTATAATGGATTTCAATAAGGTGGACACATTCAGGATGTTTCCCAACAGTTTTGATGCACTGTTAAAAGCCCACTACTGATTATATGTGACACAAACACCAGAACTACATTAACATTTGCAAAAAATCAAATTCATGCTCCAAAAAAACAATCAGCAAAACCACATAGGCCATGTTTCTAAAAAGAAAATGAGAGTTCAAACATGAATCCACACCACACCTGCTGAAACATTATCCCTTCTCAGACACTGTAGATGCAGCGAAGTAGTTTCGTAAATCCAGCTCTGGCACGACTGCAGCGAAGTTCATGACCTCTGAGTGTAACTCGACATGAGATTTGATTTTGTAAAATGCACACAAGAATCACTTTCTCTGATTTTCTTGGATGGTTTTGGAAGCATTCCTAAACTGCTGCACTATCGATGGTACACATTGCCCGATGTGAAGTTAGCAAAGTTGGACTGTAGATTTTCCCATTTTATGTTTGCATACATGTGTCATTGCTACTTTCCCTGCCCTCTACGTCTATTTTTAGCTATGGCCATGTAAAATACATGCTGGGTCTCTGTACATGTAACTTCTTACTGAATGTGGAGTCTAAAGAACCTCTGTATAATCTCATACAGTGAATGAGCAGATATGGAGCAAAAATTTCAGAGTCGGCATTTGTGTTCAGGTGATCTGCAAACCATGTTTTCTATGTGACAGTTGAATGAAAGTGTGGAAATAACCAGATAGCATTAAAAGCTACAAGAATACATTTGAAACTGTGTAAAAGACCTCACTGCATTTGCAGTATCATTGTCAGAAAGTGCCAATAACAGAGGATTAACCCCCTTTTTCTTAAAAGTATTTAATTTATACGTACACACAGTTCGTTTATTTCAAATGCCATCAATAAAATCATCTTGAACTAAAATGTATTCTATATTTATGATTGCAATATACTTCTCGTAATCTTAATGGTTTTATCAGTGTCCATATGTCTGCCGGGGTCGGACACTGAAATAGCAACTGCGCAGGACGAGCAACTGCACTCTTGCATGCGCTTTGACATATGTTGTTATTCGCCGAGCACAATAAAGGCACATAGATTAGCCAGTGCTATCGCACAAAAATAATGCACATTCTAACGCATCTATTAAAATAAAAATTCTTCTTATTAGAAACAGTGAGAGGACAGGAAGCAGGAAGGACACTTGGCTGCTGTATTTGTTTGTCATAGTGCGCCAGCCAATAAGCCAATAACGTAATGCCTTTATTCGCGCAATGGACCAATACGGCCAATCACAGACTTTGTTGTTACAGCGTCCCCTTGCGCTTGGTCACATCCGGTCGTATATATGTTGCCACGAGTTAGCGGCGAATTTGGAGGGTGTCCATTTTGAGCAGCCAGTCGGCGTCTCCGATATTTCCCCTTAAAGTAAGTACATTTACTTGTTTTTGTTTTTGAATTTATATATTGGCGCGAAATGTTATCTTAATACTGCAGCTCGTCTCGTTGTGGTCTTTGCCATCACCTCGCTTATGTTTGTTATGTGCTTCCTTGTTAGCAGTAAATCTAGTTAGCTTTGTGTGCTAACTGCCGCAGTGTTGCTATATACGTTAACGCGGTTATTTGGGCTGGGAATGACCTGTAAATCGATTCTAGTAGAAATTAAGCCTTTGTGTTTTATTGTATTCATTTGGATTTTATTCGATTTGACTGCTAGGATTATAATAGGTATTTGAAACAGGTTCAGCTGGCTAGCTCTGAGCCGGGCCTGCACGCTGTTCCGAGCGGCAACGAAGCAAAGCGCGGTCCGCTTGAACGCAGAACACAGAGAGACATGCCGGTTTATTGCTTGTTTTTGTTAGCTAACCAAGTCGTAATGTACACGCAAACATGTAGCAATGCATAATCCCCATTGAGGTTGGAATCCTAACGGTAATATAGTTTAATGAGATCAAAAATATGGAGGACATGTTTTTTTTTTTTTAACTTTACTTGGCAGAGAAACGATAGGTCAGTATTGGAACAGCTTCACCTATTGTATTAACTTTCTATTAGCCGTCGCCGTGTGCCACAGAATGCCGTTACTTAGAGTCAAATAAGTGCAAAAAAGTGAATAATTGTTTGTAGAATTTTTGCATTTAAGAAGATCTGTTATGCAAGGTTGGATTAACAACTAGGCATCTGCTCGTTGGCCCCAAGACCCAGATCTCTCCCAAAAGCCTAATGTTAACTGGATGCCAGTTGCGTTTTGGTAATATCTAGCAATAGTACTGAACTATTAAAAGTTTAGAAATTTAGTATTATAGTTACAACAGTCAGTCTTACAGTAATTTATTTTCTTGCCAACCATTTTCCCACAATGCAGTTGTTAATTAGACCTTCCACCACCCTGCCCTTGATAAAATTTCCTTTTTATTTTTTTATTTTTTTAAATCTCTGTATGCACTTATAAGTATGAAACTTCTGTTTGCTGCTGCATTGGCTAGTTTTCTAAAGTTTGTCTTGTCTCATCTCAGTCTTTTGAAGAGCCCACCGTCAGAATGGCAGACGCTGAGACTCTCCTCATGGAGACATCAGACCAGAATGGCAACGAGGGAGAGGAGGACCAGAACGGAGCAGAGCAGGAGCTGATGGTTGAACAGGATTGTCAAGATGGTCAAGATGGCGAGGATTGCCAGGACGGCCAGGACAATGGCACAGATGGAGGCAAGATTGATGCCAGCAAAGGAGAGGAGGATGCCGGGTGAGTGTTTAGTTTCTCCGACAGCCATTACACTCAGCATATATGAACACGTCTGGTATTCACTAAATAATGTTTGGTTTTGCTTGTGACTGAATTAAACAAAGATTCCAGGATGCAGCTATCATGGTTTAGGGGGTTAAGTGCAAGGACAATTACTTGGTTGGGCTGAGTATTATGACTTACAAATAAGTGACTTACAGCTAGTCATACAATATATATGTACCCTCTATTTGGAATTACTGAAGTTAAAAAAAGGAGTTAGGTGTTCTGTAACTTCTTTGGCTATCTGTGCAGTACCTGGTGTAAAACAGTAAGAAATAAACAAGACGCCTTACTGTATTTGCAGTAAAATGTTCGTGGGCGGCCTCAGCTGGGACACGAGTAAAAAGGACTTGAAGGATTACTTCAGTAAGTTTGGTGAGGTGTCGGACTGCACCATCAAGATGGACTCCAACACTGGCCGATCTCGAGGCTTTGGCTTCGTTCTCTTCAAAGACTGCTGCAGCGTGGACAAGGTGTGTTGGCTGTCTCACATGCGTCATTACCCAGCTAAAATTGGGTGCAGAGCATTGTTTTTATACATATTCAGTAGGCTTTCAGGTAAGTAAATCCGGTTGCCAGCAGATGCGTCTGATTAGCATGTTGTGACTGACATTTAATTTTAAAGAGCACACAGTTCTTGAGGTGATCCACAGAGCAGTCGTGTTTTTTTTCACTTAAAATGATTGAATTGGGTCACTCTCAAATGTAAAATTTTGTACAAATGTTGCCCAACAATATTCAACATACAACAGTCACGTCTATAGAAAAAAGCATGTAATGTTATACAACGCAAGAGGATTTTTCCAGGATTACGATTGAGCTTTGCTGTGTGCTAACACTAACGCAGTCCACATCAACTATGATATGTGCGTATGCAGGTGCTGGAGCAGAAGGAACACAGACTGGACGGACGTCCGATCGACCCCAAGAAGGCGATGGCCATGAAGAAAGAGCCTGTCAAAAAGATCTTTGTCGGGGGGTTAAACCCTGAAGCAACTGAGGACACCATCAGGGAACATTTCGGGGCGTTTGGAGAGGTCTGTTTTACTAGATTCATTCATATTAGGGCCATAAGAAAAGCACTCGAGCTCTGGACAGAACAGAGTAGAGCCCCACTTTTTGTGTAGTCTTGTATGCTCAGCCGTGTGTAGTAGGTGTTGTAACAGAGCAGCCTACAAAGATGGTGTTTAGTTAATGGGGGGTGGCAGTTATCTACCTAATTAAACAGTCTAATGGGTCAGTCTAAGTCTGGAAGTCTAATTGGGAGGCCAGTTTGAGAATGGCTGGCTGCAGTTCTCACATTGAGACACACACTGCTCTACCACAGAGTTCAGAAGGAAGGATGGTTTATTCAATGTTAATCCTATGACTGCCACACAACCATGTTGTTTAATTGGTCTAATCCTTGAGCCTAATTACTGACTAATGAAGAAGTGGCTGATTGAAACAAGGTTGCCGGTAGAGATAGGACAGGCCTCCTGTGGCAAATCACTCTTTGATCAGAAATTCTGTCACCCAAAAATAATGGCCCGAGAAAAGCCTTATCTGAGCTGAATTGGGGAAAATGTGTTATTACTCTAAAAGTTTTATTGTCATTTGAAAATTACAGTGGCACACAGAGCAATAATTTGGGTCCTGTTATCTAAGCCATAATTTTGAAAAGACAGCCAGGAGAAAACATTTAAATACAAATCTGACATTCTGTTAATGTCATCACGTTTCACACATACTTGTTTTTGACAGTATTCTAACAGGAGCGTTATCACCCTCTTCTCCTTCTAGATTGAAACCATTGAGCTTCCCATTGACCCCAAATCAAAGAAAAGGAGGGGTTTCATCTTCATCACATACAAAGATGAGGCCTGTGTCAAGAAGTGTCTGGAGAAGAAATACCACAACATCCAGGGTGGCAGGGTAATTACACGCACACGCACTAATCTCAGCAGAGCGTTGTGATTTGTGATGCTGTTCTATGGCTGGAAGGTTGTGGGTTTTGATCATCACTGTTCCAGTTACCTTGTGCAGGACCTTGAAGTGTGACCTGTAGTTACTTTGCAGATGATCACTATACATGCAAATATTTGCTAAAACCGTAATGAGGTTTCTCTGTCTCTATATTGCAAGCAGTTTCATTTTGAAGAAATATTCATTGCTTTGTCCATGTCTGCTGGGTTTGTGAAGTCAGGTTATAAAATGTGTGTTTGCGTCTCCACAGTGTGAGCTGAAGATCGCCCAGCCAAAGGAGGTGTACCAGCAGCAGCAGTATGGAGCCGGCCGCGGTGGTGGTTATGGAGGCCGGGCAGGCAGGGCACGTGGAGGTATGGACGAGGCATCAACACCATGTCTCTGATTTTTTTATTTCTTTTTAGCAGGGCTGTGTGGGTCTGAGAGTAGCAGAAACAATGGCAGAATTCAAGATTGACTCTTTACCCCAAAAATTTCTGTGCTTTAGAGAGAACTTGTATGGGTTGGGGAAAGGGTAACAAAATAGAAAGAGACCAATCATTTCATACATCTGTTTAAAATAACGAAAAGAGGACGAAAAGTAAACTGTTTCTCTGAAAATGTTTACAATTCATGTGCTCACTTTAATCATTGACTGGAAAACTACCGGCATTCAGTTAGCTGATTGTAAATTTTTGGAGAATTGGACACCTGATGTTCAAAGTTAAAGTCTGACATCAGTGAGACCAATCGCCTCAAAGCTGAAGCCGTGGTTGACTAACTTCATGTACCGTTGGTATATTTTGTGTTGGTAGATATATTTGAAAGCCTCTATATTTACTCTGCACTTTGTCTCAGGTCACAACCATGGCTGGAACCAGGGATACGGAAACTACTGGAACCATGGATACGGTAACCAAGGCTATGGCTACGGTGGATACGGCGGCTATAACAACTACGACTACTCTTCTGGTGGTTACTATGGATATGGTCCCGGATATGATTACAGTAAGTACACAGTCATTTAGTTTTTGGCTGCGTGGGTTTTATACTGTGATCAGGGATGCACCGTCTCAATTTCCCTCTGATACCTAAACTTGAACATGCTGATATGGGACAGTGGTACTTTTTTTTTTCTTAAAGTTCAAAATCCTTGTAACTAATTACAGAGAACAATTTACATGTAGCCAGTTCCTGGTCCCTTTTTAATAAGGTCAGTACAGGTATAAAAGCTGCTCTGTGTATTGTGTTGAAACACAAATTTGACTACGTAACTGTTTCTGCTCATCAAGCTCGTGCCATGAGAAAATATGTTTGGCCAGAATGAACAGAGCTCCTGACATGACAGACATGAGGCTGATCTGAAACTGCATTTCGCTCTGTCAGGGAATAATGTGAATAACCTGATTTCCCATAGTGTTATTATTCCTTAACACTGAGCAGATTGACTCTTGTCTGAATGGAAACCTGTCTCTGTCTGATACATCTGTCCTCTCTGCCCAACAGACCAGGGAAATGCCAGCTATGGGAAAACTCCGAGGCGGGGGGGACACCAGACCAGCTACAAGCCATACTGATGATCACATGGGAGTGCAAGGTATGCTACGAGTACCCACAGCTGCAGTGACGCTTAATTTGTTAGTTAATCAAAAGTTTAATTGGCAATTATTCTGATAAGAAAACTGATAATCGTTTGTAATTTTTCAAGCAAAATGATGCTGTTTCCAGCTTAAATGAAGGACCGGCTGCTTTTCTTATTTATGATAGTAAATGCAAAGTCTTTGGGTTTTGACTGTCAGTTGGACAAAAGAAGCAATTTGAAGACCTCACTTTGGACTCTGCATGTCTGTACTCTGCGTGTCTGTATTTTGCACGATTTATTGAAATTATATAGATTAAAAAGTTAATTGTAAAAATATTTGTCACATTAATTGATAATAAAATTGTTAGTTGCAGCCCTAGACTACCTTCCTGACTTACACTCACGGTGCCCATACGCACAGGCACTGAAACACCAACTGCATGAAGTTAGTTGAGGTTTTAGAGCAGACCAGTTCCATCTGAACCTGCTACGCAAATGGTATACTGCACAGAGACCACTTACCAAATTTTAAAGGTGTCTGAGATTATGGTGTAGCCTATAGTGAAGATAGTATATTTTAATTTGCCAGCTCAAAAACATTTTTTTTAACAAATAACCCTTTGTGCAGCTCTATCAGTTGTGTTTTAAATCAGGAAAATATGACCAAGTTGTGTCATCCCTCAGGACTCCAGTGATCCAGTGAGACCAATGGCTGGACGGACACACTGGGCATGACTCGACCTCTTTTATGACAGAAGACCATTTGTACAGAAAACAACTGAAATGTAACTTTTCCATTTTTTTTTAATCCTATCATTTTTAGGTTTTACTTTTTCCCCTTTTGGTGGTGTTTTTTTTTTTTTTTTTTTTTTTTTCTTTCCCCTCCACATTTCCATCGATGGAAGTGTAATTTTTACTGTACTTTTTGGTACCTGTTTTGATTCTAATGTATTGTAAGGCTTGTATTTTACATGTTTGCTGACTTTACAGGTTGAAAATCTTGGCACTGTAAAGGAGCTTTTTTGACAAATAAAAAAACATTTTCAGTAACTTTTTTTGTTCTGATGCTTCCAGGTTCTGGGGTGGAAGATGAAAAAGTTGTTCAGTGTGTTCAAGCTTAAAATGTAGTTGTCAAATTTAACTTCAGTGTTAATTTCTCTGGTTTTCTAGCCACACAATCCAATGATCTGTAATACTAAAATGTTACATTTAGTAACTTTAAAGGTCACCCTCAGATGAACCCCTTATTTTTCTCCCTGCTCATGTGGAATCGAGTGTCAGGAGAAGTCTAGTTATAATTCCTGAAAACTGCAATGACTGCCTGCAAGCTTCTTTTTTTCCCGATTGACCAGGGAGTTAAACATCTGAAAGCATACAGATGTGTTGGATGGGATGGGATGATCAGACCATATTTAAAATCAGCAAACTTTAAGTTTCTATGTAAGTTCAGTTTGTGTTTGTCAAGTGCCGTTTTTAGAAGTAATTCCTCTGAAGTTAAGTATGCTTTGGTTTTTTCTGGACAGACTTCAGGCCACTGGAGCCTCCTCAGCTAGTGTCTGGCAATTTTATTAGTAATAAATATTCTCGTTTGTAATGACCTGTGTATTTTTTTTTAATGATGTTACTGCTAATTGTGATTGAAGGGCACAGTAGGTATGTTTAATTTCTTAGTTCAGGCCTCACGCTCTGAAGGTGAAGTGTTTGATTCACCTGATAATCCAGAAAAGAATATTGATATATAATATTAACAATATTTAGATCACCAAAACGTTAGATGTCAACATGGTCACTCTAATTTGAGTAGCCATTGCGGTTTAGACAGTTTCCGTAGTGTAGTGGTTATCACGTTCGCCTCACACGCGAAAGGTCCCCGGTTCGAAACCGGGCGGAAACAAGGAGATATTTTCTATGTTGCAGTTTCCAATCATAGTCTAATTCTATATCAACGCCAGAATAGTCATAATCAGCTCAATACATCATCGTATCTCTCTTATACATTCACCGACAAAGCACAAACAACATGGAAGTGATTACACGATTGTTTCACACATCTTTGTTATTTTTGCATACTTTAAAAGTAGCATTGGTTTCGATGATCCCGCCCTGTTTCAAATCTTTCTTTCTTTCTGTCTCTCTGGCGACGGCCGTCTGTAAACGACGTTCAACGGGTCACTTTTTCCCTTTTACTCTCTGCCAGTGCTCATCAGGACCGATGTAATACTCTCTCTAACCACAACATAAATTGCAATAGAGGGTTGGCGCTGTTCGAATTTCCGTCACTTGAATCCACTGAAATGCTTAGACCATAGAAGCAGCGATTCAAAGAAGTTCAAGCGAAAAGTGACCTCTAACACGAAATGATGAGGTTTTCGGGTCTTTTTATGTTTGTGATGAATGAAACTCAGACATCTTACTTGTTTGATACCTCATATTAATCGGTTTGCTTTTATTAGCTCGCTCCTGATATTTATTGAGCTGATTATCCTCTTTGGAAGGTAAAAATAGTCCAGTATCACTCACTTACAGAGAAGGAAGCTAATTACTTAGCAGTTCAGTATTAGTTTTCTACCCTTATTGTTCATATTCATTTTTATGAAATTTAATATTGTAGCTTGAGTATATCTTGGACGTTTCAGTAATGTCTGCTGTTTAAGGGCCAGGCAGGGGCATAGCCTGTTTATGTGTCCCAAATAGTTTCTCTGTGTACTTAGTTCCCTTTTCCCTCCAGTGTGACGGCCCTGTTTAAAGGTGCCACTAAAGACTATAACCACCAGACTGCACTGTTTCCTCTTGGTTTCATAGATTTTTCATCCATCATAATACTGCTGTATGTCAAAAGAAGGAGATTATTATAATTATCAGATAGTTGAACACTGAGCTCCTCCTGCCCTGATCAGTGCGTTTCACTGTTCATTCTGGAGGTTTTTACAAGAACAGGACAACAAATCACGGTCACATTTGTACACATTTGCATTTTAATGAACAAACTCAGCATCAACACATAATATCATCCATTTAATCACATAATCACAACAAGAGTATTCATGCCATCATAGTCCTTCACTGAACATGAGGTTTGATTAAAGTCTAGACAGATTCTACTGTACTCTTATCTTAACCAAGTGCCCTGTCTTTAGTTCATTGTCCTTTCTGGTGCTAGTCTACATCTCAGCAATGACTGGTAGTTTCGGGGCCCTGAATTTTCTGAACTGTCTGTATGTGGTGCGGCAGCCGGACGCCCAGACACAAACACCTCCTGCCTGACTGCGGAGACCAGTCTGTCTTCCTGCTTGTCTGTTAGCTGAGAATGCACCACCAGTTGTCTGTTCTGCTTCTTTTGCCTTTCTTTCAGAGCATATCTCTTTGTCCTCAGCCGTCCTCCTGCTGTTCGAGAGGGGAGCCCACATGCTTTTGGGGTCCTTCAGGCAAACCTCAGCACATTTTGGACCCTGATTTCCGTGTGACCTAGAGAGAGGGGGCTGACGTGCTGAGTAGTTGAAATAGGAAAACTGCCGCCCTGTCTTCTTCCCTTCCTCCGTCCATCCTCCACGGACGAGCCGGGCTGCAGTGAGGAAAGAGTCCGTCTGGCTGTGCAGCTTCTCCAGAGGGTCTGAGAGTAGAGGTCCAGGCATGGCTGACGTCCTACGCAGACTAGTAGGAACAGGGTCCATTTTAATGCTGCCCTCCATCCTACTGTTGTCCCGAGTCTCCTGCTCTGCTTCTGCACTTGGTTTGAGGTACTAAAGCACCTGTAAATCATATTTTTATAGCCTTCGATTAGATGACATGATGTAAGGGTCACAAAGTCTTAGGGACTGTGAAATCATTTAAGAGGCAGGAAGTAAATAAAGTTATGTTATCAGATCTTTGACACTGGAGACAGCTGCCTGCTGAAGTTTGTGTGCGGGAAAGCTAACACAATGAGCTAAGAGACACTAAAATGATGTGTAGAGTTGCAGGAAAGTGCAGCTGGTGATAGTTCTGCGTGGGTTAGGCTGTCAGTGCTGCTGTAAGAAGGCTGAGACAGAAGCTTTTTATCAACAGGTGGAGGTGATCCTATGAAAGACTACTATAAACTCGACCATAGCTTCTCAAGGTGCGGCCCGCGGGCCATGTGACATGAAATGCACGCATTGTATTTTAAGCATGCCATTTCAAAACTTTCACTTTCAGCAGCCTACATTTATGACACGACTCAAACTGGCAACTAGCAGCGCCTCGCGAGTTTCACAGAAACGATGTGGTCTGTCATCTGTAAGCCAAAGTTAGTGATTTCAGTAGACAACTCAGCAGTTTAATGTGGAAGCAAGATGGAAAAGCCACCATGGAAAAAAAAACAAAAAACAAAACATTGCATGGTTGAGCAGAGAAGGCGGTTTCAGGAAAAATGGATCAACTCTTATTCCGTCGGCTTATCTGCAAACAGGTGATTCCAATCTCATGAGTTTTCCCTCAATCATATGCTGGCGCCCTAAATTGATACGCAGTCATCAAAACATTGAGGACCTCGAAGTTAAACCAACACAAAGCAATTGAAATAACAAAGCACCAGCTTCTGTGTTAATCACGTTTCATTGTGCAAATGAACCAGTCTAGCCAAACTAACCAGTGGCTGCTGAAGCTGTTGCTGCTGGAGTGTTGTCCAGTGAAAAATTTCTGGGGTGTGGAGACCCTGACAGCAGCACAGAGTCCGGGAGGAAGTGCAGGATGTGCTGACTAGAAGATGGAGACCCGGGGCTCCTGGCTGCAGAGGGGCTGCAGGAGGAAAAGATGAATGATAACATGACACAGACTGTAGTTCTATAATAACCAATGCACTTTTTTATTATGTTATATTATATATTCAGTGAAATACTATCACTAAAGATATCTCATCCCCAAGGGTAACCACTATATTTTACTTAATATATGTCATAATCAGCAGTGTAGATGTCCAGCTGAGCTACTATTTGCTCACACCACCTGTCAACTATCATGTAGCAGCTCCAGAGTATCTGTTTATCTGCATGTTGTACATAGAAATATCCACAATAAATGGTCACAAAGCTGTAGATTCAGGTCATACCAGATTTCAGCGTGAGATCCTCATTTCTCTCGTCTCTCTCCTTCCTGCTCTCAGGACTGAATGTTTTACCACTGCTCTTTCTATCTGACCCCCCCCCCTCTCTCTCTGTAATCCTCACCCTCTCTCTCTCTATGGCAGCCCCAGTTAAGCGAGTTCGACAGGTGCAAAGTACAATTCAGGATATAGGCAACATTTTATTAGAAATCAGTGATGAAATCTAACAAAAAAAAAAGAGAAAATATGTTCCACATAACCGTAAAATTGAAATGGTAATAATGTATGTGTAAAATAGTTGTTACTTTATGGTTTATTTAAATACATAATGATGGAGGACTTATGTGATTTGTGGCTGCAGCAAAACACATTTGTTTCAGATTAGTAGTATATAAGCACAGTTTTTAGCAGTCAGAGTTGCTGTTGACGCTGCATCATTTCCTAATGATTCATCTTACAACATTCCTGTTTTTTCTGCACTCATTTGGATCAGTGCTGAACTTGGCCACCTCTGAGACCCACTTTTGGGATTTCATCCAAAAGGTCAGGATCATGTTGACTGTGGACGGACAGTAACCTCACTCTGCAGGACTGTTTGCTCTGATCAGACACGTGATCGCTGGTCTTCTTCTCCTGAGTCCAGCGGTTATCTGCTGAGGACAAAGCAGGAGGACTGTTGAACAGCAGGATTTAAAGTGTGTGCGCGTGTGTGTCTAGTGACCACATACAACCCAGAATGTGATCATTTGATAATCCTTTTTGACATATTCTCAGCTGAAAACAGCGCAAAGACAATATATTTAATGTTTGACCTCATCAGCTTCATTGATTTTTGTAATAACTGCTTATTCTGAATTTGATGCAGCGACACTTTTTTGAACAAGTTGGGACAGAAGTAGCTAAAGACTGGTAAAGATGTGGAACGCTCCAAAAACACCTGTTTGGATCATTCCACAGGTGAACAGGTTGATTGTTAACAGGTGATAGTATCATGACTGGGTATGAAAGGAGCATCCTGGAAAGGCTCAGTCTCTCACAAGCAAAGATGGGTGAGGGTCACCACTTTGTGAACACATGATTGGATAACGGATGTTACTACATTTATATAAAATTACTCTTGTTCATTGTATCAATGTGATGACGGCTGAGTGTCTTTATGGAAGTGTTTGTCCAGCTGATTCTCGTTATAACACTGGACAGTCTGACTTTTTCTATCATGAGAACTTCCTCTGTCATCCATGTGTGGGACTTGAGTGCTTCATTTTAGCAAGATATTTTCTGGGATCTAGGTCTCCATCCCTCGTTGCCGCTATCCCTTCTATGACAGTGCTGACAGCTATAATAACATTTTCCCATTGTTTCGAGTCACCTAATACGACGACTGACCCTGCTAATTGTGTTGTGTTTTGTCTGCTAATTTCTGACCACAGAACTTAAAGCTGTACAACGCAGAGTTATTTCCTTTGACACTTAGGTGACGCAATCATTGTATTATTTGAAGACACAATTTATAAGTCAAAGAGCAAGTAAAGAGCACGAGGTCATTTTAATCCAAACAGCTCTGAGCTATTCCAAATATTCACTAAATCATGTGATCGTCAGACCTCAACTGCTGTTCACGTGTTGGCAAGCAGCTCACCCTCCATTCACAGAACTGTGGATCAAAGTTCAGAGGGACAGTCAGCTGTATCACAGCACAGCAGGACCAAGTTTGCCCAGTTTGCACTGGCTCATGGTTGTCACCAATCTGGGTCAAAGGTAGTGGGAAAGCTGCTGGAGCTCCGGCAGCGTCATGAAAGGCCACCAGTAGTCCTGACATTACAGTACAGTAGCCTAGATTCAACCCTCCGTGGAGAACCATGACCTGGATGATTGAGAATATTCATTAATCCGCTGCAGAAAATAGTCCCCAACATGTACATTATTTACTTCTGCTTAAGTAACGTTTGATAAAAACTGCAGTGACAGTTATTTTAGGAAATTACTGAGTCTTTTTCTTTGAATGAAACTTTGAATCTTCAGGAGGAATGATTGCCACAAACAGAGCAGAGAAGTCAGAGAGTATTGAAAGACATGTTGGATTTGTTTTATTCATGGGATTGTTGACAATGAGAAAAAAGTGAATAAACCAACCTTAAGTGGATTTTATTCAAATGGGCTGAAAATAATACCAAAAATTCAGATGTGACCTGCAATGCGCTTCATTTAGAGCAGTGTTGCATCAGTTCCTGAATTTTTCCCGTTATGGAAACTTTTGACAGCTTCAGTTTCAGTGTGCCTAATTGGTCGAAGCTAGTGTTAGCATTTAACAGAGGACGTTACATGAATGGTAGAAACATTCTATTTAAATGCTTGACTCTCTTTGTCAACGTGCTGGGATATCTGTTAAAATCTTTAATAAACTATTTTTCATGGTGGAGCGCAGAGGATGAAATGTGGACTCACCTGAGGAAAGAAGCTGCTCTGCAGTCTGGTGGTACAGCGGCGGGTACTTTATCGCTTGCCAGAGGGAAGCAGAATGAACAGGCTGGGGTCAGTATTGTCTTTTATTATCCTTTTACAGCATTCAAACCATATCAGATTATGGGGTGGTGGGGGTGTATCAAGTATTTCTGTACTTTAGAAATACTCTACTGGTAACAGTCGTTAACCATATTTTCTGCGATTTTCACAGGTGAATATAAAGAATTTTGGGCATCAAACTAGTTTTCACTAGGAATCTATGTCCTGCTGCAAGAAGCTGATGATGAACAAGATTAAGTGGTGAGGATAGATGTGAGAAGTGCAGTCTGAAAATCCAATTTTCACATTTTATTTCAAATAAGTAGATATTTTGCTGGTTCTCTTAAATAAAAACTGAATTAGCAATCCCATACCGAAATCACAGCTCTAACATGAACACTGGATCTTTGCAAAGTGAACAGCAATGCTACAACCCTACAACACATAAAGAGGAGTTGGAGGAGGTACACCTGCTACCTGTGCACCAAATCTGAATAGATGTTCCTCATCAGCTGGGAGCTGATCAGCTGACTTATCAGTTAGCCAATGAGGCGGCAGAATGACTGAAGCGCTGAACTAACGCAATGTTCCCTGCCATTACATAATGTTCAGGTATTTCCAGATGATGCTCAAGTGAGTAATTGTGACTAAATGAGTGACGGTTGGAGACGATGGAAAGCAGGTAATCACTGTGGCATTCAGCTTTCTTTGTTGGCGGAGCTGGAATGCAGGGCAGGGCAGCTCCATGACGATGAGTTTCTGTTTTTAGCGCTGGTTCAAATCTCAAGTTTTTTTTTGTTTGTTTCTTTTTTGGATTCCTTGAAGTAGTGAGAGGGGGGGCTCTAAGTGATGGTTGGTAAGAATAGAGCAAAGTAACAAACCACTGACAAATTCATTAGCTTTTGTCTGCTATTCATTTTCTTAAACACAGCCTCCCATCCTTGGAAGGTTTTCTGGCCGTTGTCCTCCTCCGTTCACTGACAGCCTTTATTGTGGTTTGTGGCTTGCAGCCGCTGTTGCGCCTCATTAAAAGGTTTCTCAGCGGTAATTGTTAACGGATGGGAGACACAGATTCATCCACAGTGCCTCCTGCCCAGATTTTCTAAACAGGCATAAACAGGTGACCGTTTGGGCTCAAAACGACCTGTTGTGGCACTTCCAACTGTTGTTGTTCTTAATATCACAGGTTTGGTCCCTGCAATTATTGTACAAGCGAAAGAGAGGTCCAGTGTTTTAGGTAAATGGAAAACGAAGTTATAAAGTTATGCTCAGACTCATTCTCCAGCTCCTCCTGGAGGATGCTGTTTCCAGGCCCACTGGGATGAATAATTACTCCAGAATGTTCTGAGTCTGAGCCATTTCCACCAGTTTTAACTTTCCTAGAGTTTGTGACTGAATTGCTCTCTCTGCTCCTTCCTCATGAAAATGAGCCTGTACCAGATCTTGTCAGTTCCTCAGAATAAAAGAGCAAAAGATGTATTTCCAGGGCCGTCATTTCTAATGCTCAGCAATCACACAGGAAGAGAGGACAGGTCGTATGCGAGCAGAAGTGAAACGCTGTGGCACCCTGTTGTTAACATATGATCTGCATGTGGCTATCCCATCTGGAAGTCAGGTGAAGATGGGATCAGAATACAAGTGGAACAGCCAGACCACATCTGGAGGCGGTCTTACTCCCTTCATGATGGGACGTCAGCCATGTGTAAATGCAACCCATACAGTGTGGTCACATTCTTAACAAAAAAAAAAAAAAAATCCACCTAGCAGGATAAAAAACGCTGCTTCCTCCTGCGATCTTAAGTCGAGGAAGTGTCAGGAACAAGTCTTCCTTCGCAAAGGGTGATTTTGGAAATGAATGATGCCTGTCGACAGCTTCACTCCACTTGATCTGGGACGCACCATGTTTGTTGACATCTGCCAGCCACGTCAAAGTAATTGGCACATTAAGATCCAATCACGCTGTGCGCAAAATGTTCATTAATTCCAGGTGTAAAAGCAGATCAGATCACATGTAGGTGAAATAGGGCTTTTGAGAGGGCCTCAGGGAACAAATTCTGTTCAAGTGACTGAAGCGGAGTTCTTACAGTGGGACTCAAGCTATATTTAAGCATGATTCCAGTGCTGGTTGTCTCTATTTTGTACATTTTGCAGGAAAGACTAATATGCAAGGTATATCTTCAAGGTTTATGGTGACAGCTACCATACAACAGCGACTGATAATGTTTTAAAAAATAATAATGTTTGAAATACATGTTGAACTTACATCCATTTGATTAAAGCAACAGGAAGTTCAGATCCAGAACTTTGTTCCAGTGAAACAGTATAGATAATGTGTGCTTGTAAGGCTGTGACATGGTTTGTTGGTGGTGTCATGGCCTCACCTTCGTTTTGATCCTTTCCAGCTTACAATAAATAATGGGGATTACGTTAACGGACTGCAGGATGAGCTGGTTTGTCCGGTTTGTTCGCTCAGGTGTTCTGTCATCTGCAGGTATTTCTGAACTGACTGAGAGTTGACAGCCTCTCAGCGCCGACATCAGCTGTGACACGACTCAGAGCTCTTTGGGCACACAGATTCACAGGTGAGACATTAACTGTGTTCTTTAGGCTCAGACCTCATACGTAAAGTCTTTACACATATTTGCTTTTATTATTCATAATCCGTCTATGTGTGAATCACAAATACATGTTTGTGCATCTAATGTTTGTGACATTTAATGATTTTCAAATTGTTGTTTTTTTTGTAGAACCCTTTGTCAACCTTGATTTAAAACAAAGTTTCATAAAATATTGATAAAAATTTCTGATTATTCATATCCTCATAGGTCAGCGTAATGTGTGCTGTTTAAGTACCTTCACTTTCAGAAAAGGGGGCATTTCTACACACATGGCTGAAAATCTATTATTGAAACTGAAAGCAGAATACGAGTATGTACATTATATTCCATGTATCTTAAACCTGGAGTGCAGACTTTTACATGTAACTGAACGTCTATTCAAGCCAACAAGTAAGTCTGTCACCACCAAGTTAATCAATAATCGTTTTTAAATTTGGTGTCTGCAGTGATGTTGCTGTCACTGGGTAGCGATGCGTTTATCAACCGGCAATGATTGGGAAGCCATCATAGTGATGAGTAGACTGCAGCAGAGACGGTTCAGACTTTCCTGTGGGGTTTGACTAGTGGCTGAATCTGTTCTTTCGTCACATATCTTCCAAACATTCTGACACTAAAATGGCATTTTATCAGGAGGAAATTAAATTTCTTTGAGATCTGTCTCTGCAACATACTCTCCTGAGAAGCAACAACCCAATTTCCCTCTATCCATCCACACGACGTCGACACTTCCCACACTATTGATCCCGGCCATTTAGGAGGCAGGGAGTGTGAAGCATTTTATTGCATTGATGCAGCTTGTAATGTCTCATCTTTTGTCATAGCAGCTATGAGTACGGTGGAGCCTTCGGCATCATAAGCTTGTCAAAAGTGTTGGTGCATTTACTCTAATTACCGTAGGGGGGAGAGAAGAGTTCTGCACTGCGGGTTGAAGTCACAACAACTTGACGACTCAAATGACCTTAAGTTGGAGTTCTACTTCGTAAGCGTTCTGCAACGTTCAGAAATCACAGAAATGAGGCAGCGATTGGGGCCTCGAGCATGTTATGCTGATTTCACAGTGAATTTCCAGACTTAAAGCTGTGAGTTTTTAAAGGCGAACATTCGAACTGGACCGTCGTTTTCATTCTCTCTTCAGCTTCCGATGAGGCCCAAAAAGAGCCATAGCAGATCAAGGAAACCAGCTTGATGTGCACGTTTTGTCTGGACAACTTGTATTATTCAACTGTAATTTTTTAACAAGTCTTTCAAATTTCAATAGAAAATATTTTGTAATTCACCTCCAGAATGGCACATTGAAGTAAAAGAGTTTTCTGATGTGACAACACTGTGGTGAAGCTTTGGTTAGATTTCGGCTCTTATATGACTCAGCGAGGGTCGGGGAACGATCGTGGTTTGGGTTAAAACGAAGACTTCATCATGGTTATGGAACCTTCATCTTCACGGTTGCATTACTGACCACTTGGTTGAAGTTGGAGAAACATGGCGGGCATGGTTAAAAGAAAGAAATGTTGACTGTTGTTATGAAATGAGAAGCGAACAGCAGTCTCCTGTGTTGAAGACCGTTCACTCACCCCGACAGCCGCCTGGTTGTGGGATTTCATGGGTTTGTCAGTTGAATGTAAACATGCTATTGGTTTTATATTTATAAAATGCTATTATCCAAAGCCTCTCATTCACCCATTTACACACACATACAAACTCACTGATGGCAGGCACCACAACAGCTTTATCCTCCTCACTTTTATAAAGAATGAAAAATCATCAAATCCCTTTCTGAAGCCACAGTATCTTACACTGTGTTAAGTATTTTCCACCATGCAATAATAAAAATCCACTGTGTTTTATTGTCTAACTCAGGTGTAATCACAAGGCAATATTATTTTTATACTCATAATGTACATGAATATAACTGATTTTAATTTTGTATCCCTTTTATTGTCTATTTGCTCAGTTCAGCCCCTTATTTTTATCCTTATCTGATCCTTATTTTCCCCTTTAGACGCCATTATGTCTTCCACGCTGGTCATCCGGCAGCCGCAGCCCGTCATGGAGGCCCGAGACTCTGACGAGTGGGGATCGGGGATATGTGACTGCTGTGAGGACGTACCTGAGTGTAAGTGTCTGGCAGGCGCTGGATGATAAACTGATCAATATGTTATCGATCTTGTTGTTTCCTTTCTGATTCAGCGTGTAAACCATCTTATTTGCTGATTTGAAACAAAGCATTGAATTAAATTATAATGATGAGGTCATTGTAGCTGAAACTAAGATCCTGACTCACTGCTGATGCAATGAACCAAAATATTTGTTAAGACATGAAGGTGTTTCATTTATTTCCTCCGTAAAACGGCATGTGTTCATTCCTTTGTCTCTGAGTGTTTGTAGGTGTGTCGGTATCTGTATCCACGGTGTTCATCTCTTGATTTTCTGGGCATCTCTTTCCTGGTGAAGGTTGTTTTGCTTTCTGGTGCTGTCCCTGCTTCGCCTGTATAACCACCAGGAAGTACGGCCAGTGTCTCTGCCTCCCCCTGCTGGACATCTTCGGCTGCATCCCCCCCATCACCATGTCCATGAGGGCCTCCATGAGGCAGCGCTACGGCATCAAAGTAAGGCCGCAGTTCTCTGCCTTAAAGGCCTGATCTGTAATGTTTTTACCTTTATTTACTGCAGGTGTAGCTGTGTGGAGACAAAGGGGCACAATTCACACACCAAACATTTAGAATGGATCATCTTCAGTCTTAAAATGTGTGTTTTATTATTTATTTACACCAAAGTCATTTGTTGTGAGCAGAGTTAAACGTCAGAAAAAACAAATTCAAGCTTGATTTGTAGCTCTGTTTTATAAGTTAGTGAAATTTCACTGCGGTTCACACACATGCAGCACATAGAAGAGAAGAGTTAGTGTTTGAATTATTCATGAAGGCAGGTCTGTCAATGTAATCTCGATTTAGAAACTGTGGGAAACTGAGGAATGGAGAAAGACAGCAAAAAAGACATTTCTTTTACATTTGAAATACATCATTACCTTTCAGAATGACCCAGAATGAGCGTTTTCTGCTGCCTAAAACACAAATGACAATTTCAAAACGTATTCATCGTAGCGTTTTTGGTAACTCTGCATAATAGAGGCAGTTTACAGCGTAAGTATGTTGTTTGCTAACAACATACTTACAGGCTGCTGCTCGTATTTACAGTAAATGTAGGTATAATGAAGAAACAAGACTAGAGAGAGCAAGGGGGGAAAGAAGAATTAAATTAAATTTGAAGTACTTTTTTAAAATACATGTGAGGGAAGTTCTGAAAGAATGGTATCAAAAACACTGAGGTTGAGGAAAAGGGGCGGGGAGTGTAGACAGTATATGGGTTTCTTTCACAGAATGATGGTTGCTCACCACTGCTGTGTGATGTCGGTATAAAAGCTGGTGTTTTATTATCTGCAGCACTGCAGTTTAGCTTTGCTGAGGTCTAGACACAAAAACCACTTGGTGAGTTTGACTTTATAATTTTATACTATGTTTTATTCTCTTATATGAGCTACACTTTGCTGACTCTGCGGCTGCTAACCACACCACAGCGTCACTCAGCTTCAGACGGTATTGCGGGCGTAGTTGCCTTGTAATTCTGAGTATAATTGCTCTAGTATAATTTCTTATTTTATGTATTTTTAATTGTTAATTTCTTCATTTTCTCAGTTTAGCTGTACTTATTTCTGTCCTTGTGCTGCTGCAACACCAGAATGGTTAGGGCTTGTCTTATCTTATCTTACCTGATCTTATCTCATCTCTCAGGTTAGTGAACTTTTGTTTATGGTTAAAAGAACTACTCGAGGCTACAAATTTAACTTGAGGGTCAAAATCATTAAATGAAGGCAGGAATATGTGTGCTAAGTGTATGAATTCACAATTAAAGGCAACAGTTGATGACAGATTTCCGCCCTGACACCTGTGTGAGCTCCAGCCTGCGGCTCACCTGCTCACCTGCTGTCGCTGTGTGTCGTCTGCAGGGCACCATGTGCAGGGACTGTGTGTATGCGACCTGCTGTACGGCCTGCACCTGGTGTCAGATGTCCAGAGAGATGAGGAGGAGAAACATCCAAATCGTCCTGGTCAGCGCCAAGAACACATGACCTCTCCCCCCTTGTCGTTATGACCACCGGGACCGTCACGTATTTCAATAAACCACAACCTGCTTTGGCGCAGTCACGTTATAACGACACTGCAGACTTAAGACATCTGAGAAAGACCAAAACATGCTCATGTCACTGACTGAAAAACTGCCTCTAACACTAATTTATTGAGAGTATTCTTTCCCTTATGGTTTCCTTTACATTAACAGAGACTAAAACTCTAAAATACCTACAGACGACTGATCAGCATTTATTGATTAATTAATTTTCTTTGCTGGGATTCAGTATAAAAGTCTCCAATTGTCTCTTCCTTTTTGAATTATTTTAGCTCTATAATCACTTTACGGATGTTACAGTTTACACTTTATCAAACAGACATTTAGCAGTTTAAGACAGTAAATTCAACTTACAAATACTGTGGAGTACAGCAATTGATATTATTGATATTTTATTTGACACTTACTTTTAAAGTATTTATCTCTTTAGTTCATTTCTGCTAGTATCATGCTTAACAAAGTGACTATCATTTATTATTGATTTGTTGTTATTAAAATGATAAAATAATATATTATGCTGGGTTAATTTTGTATATTCTTACAGCTGAGAAGGCAAAGAAAACTGTAAAACCACACAAAGGGCAAACTGCACAGAAAACACACAGGAAGCCACCTTTAAATATGAATGTAAAGCCCAACACTTTAGGTAGAGGGAGCCACACACTTCACAATGAGCCCATCCAGCTGAGGCCATGTGGGGTCACAGTGCTGCGGATCAATAATGTGCAGCATCTCTGTCGGCCTCTGTGAGTTTTGAAACCTCGCTCGTGAAAATGTTGACACTCGGACCTCTATTAAAGCTGACACATGCTGCCAAGTGGCACTCATCAACTGCACTCGCATTATGATTTAGTGGTAACACAGTTTGCTGGAAAGATCGATGCAATTTGTTACTAATTCTAGTGAAAATGAGATGTTTAATTGGTTCACTTCCAGAGAATTGGTTACAATTAATGGCTAGTGTAACAGAGTCATTTAGTCAATGCAGAAAAAATAAACTAACAAATAAATAAATTAACTGCAGCAGGGATTTTGAATTATACTGACAATACTGTAAGGTGTTTCTGTTATTTTGTCCACCCTCTGGCCATTATGGGATCTCTCAGACTCATGATGCAAATTAAAATAACAATGCAAGGTCACAGTTATGCAGCTAAATACATTTGAATTATTAGCTCACAATTCTGACCTAACAATGGCAGGTTTATTTTTTATCACACCTAACTGAGTTTTATGTCTCAGGTGAAGGGTATTACTCACCTGGGTTGTTACAGGTTGCATATATGCTGAAATCACAGAGAATTATGTAAAAACTCTGAAGATCCACTGAGCTTTTTGGCCAGTTTAAGCACACTGTTTTCAGCGTGGGAGTTTCAGCCACATATCCCCAAAGCCAGCTGCTTCCAGCAAAACATGTCTGATAAACCGACTGTACACTATCTGCTCGGCACCAAACGGCCGACAGACAAAGTCAGCCGCTAGCTGATGGAAAAAGCGGCGTGTTTAGCAGCTAAGATGGCAGATGTTTTTGTTGAGAGTTGGATGAGAAGTTGGAAGCAGAACCAGAGCTAAAAGAAAAGAAATGGTGGACTTTTGCATTCATCAAGTTTCATATGCTTTTTTTTTTTTTTTAATCGGCTTGTTGTGCTGTTTTTCTGCCCTCTAGTGGCCAGATATTGATTAGTGCAGCTTTAAACAACAACATCTGCACTGTGTGGTCAGCCAGATGTTTGCCAAGGCCCATTAAATTCAAAGGAGGATGGAAGAGAAGAGATTTTCTGTTGTTCGGTTTGCACTGTGAACTCACGGAGTCACTATCATGTCATATTTTGTCAAATTACTCCCAATAAACTTTCCCATTTGTTTGGTCCGGTTAGCGTTCCAGCGGGGGCGATCCCTCCCCTCTGCTGGCACACTTGGCCCCGGTGTTCACTGTAAATTGCTCAGTGGGTTGTTTTTAATGGGATTATAATGACAGTTATGGTTTGCAAGAATTGATGTTTGTGACTTTTACGAGGTGTGAGTGAAGGGGCGGGTCCAGGCGGCTCATAAAGGCTGCAGGAATGTTAATTGGTCGAGGCCACTGCTGCCCTCTTTGTTCTGCTCTCTCATACTGGGCTTCTGTTGCGCCCGTTAAAGGCCAAAGAACTGATTTAAAATCTGTGACTTTAACCCCGCACACCCTCCGACACCCCCCACACACGCATATGTACACAGATTATCCCACCTACACCCCCTGCCCCCCCCGATCATCCCCTCCCATTCTTTTTTCTTCCCACTCCTGAAGAAAATGGACCCCTTTGCTCCACTCATTTCCTCCATGTTGCTTAATCAGGTGGTTGGCACTCCCCTCCCCGCTGGGTTTGATCCAGTGTTGGGGGAGTAATTTCATCACAGGTTTTTCTTTTCTTTCTCCCGTGGTCACACGGACAGCTGGACTTCCAACCAGGACGAGCCAGGCGACTCTGCGCTGAGGTGAGGGGGGTTTGTCAAAGGCCAAAAGGGATTTGTCTTATTTTTTATTCTTTGGAAATATTGAATAAATGAACACGATTCCAAAGAAGGTTATTTTTTATGTTTTGGTATTTACTGTCAAACCTGAAAACATTTTCGTGTCTGTTTAGCAATCTGTTTTATTCTTACATAAGGCTATGATTTGCTTTTGTTTTGTAAAGGTTTTTATGACTCACAGTTTGCAGTTTAATCCTGTATTGCTTTTAGCTGCCATATTAACAGTGTGCGTCTATGGATTGCAACGTCCGTCTGTCTGGTCCTGACTGAAATATCTCAACTACCACTGGCTGGATTGTCTCAAAATTTTCTACAGACATTCATATTTCCCAGAAAATGAATCCTGTTGACTTCAGTGACCCCCTAACTTTTCATGTAGCTCCATCATCAGGTCAAAAGTTAAATGTGTCCAATACATTGTGCTGTTTTATGGCCAAACACTTGCAAAACCTCATCTGCAGGCTACTTTGTGTTTGGTGCATGCTAACACAGTGAACATGCTAAATATGTTAACGCTGTCATCAGCATGTCAGCATTGTCATGTTAGCATGCCGACGTTAGCATTTAGGGTCACTAGCATGGCTGTAGTCTCTTACTCCTGTTTACTCACAGTGAAGTGATAGAGCTACACAGTGAGCAGCTCGTTTGTATGCTCTCTCCATTTTTCCCCTTAGCTTTCTATTAAGGAAATATTTTCAGGTCTACCTCACCACAAGGGGATTTAGTTTCCTCTTGCAACTGGAAACATCTACTTTTGGAAGAAAAAAAAAAAACCTTGTGGAAATCAGCGAAATTGATCTGTCCTTTAAATACATGTATTTTGTCATGAAAATTGGTACAAACTGAGGAGTATTCACCTTAATGAGTGAACCCTGTGTGAACAGGGCCTGAGGTGGAAATCAGAGGTCATGAGATGCATTTGAACCTGGAGTACGTGGAATCAGCCTGAGGCTGTCATCCTGTCTGTTCCAAGGTTTCCACCATGACAGATAGAGACACCGTCTATCTGTCCGAGTCTCTCCATAATTTCCAGGGGAAGTGTTCCTTTTAACAGACAAGGTTGGAGCTGCCGGGGAGTCGGCTGATAATGGCTCAGGTTAAGATGGGGCGGGAGGGGCAGGCGTAGTCCGACACAGGCTATCAGACGACGGGCCTCCGAGCAAACAAACAGCTCTGACCTCTGAAAACAACGGCAGCAGGGAGCAGCTGATAGTGAGAGACGGATAGGTGGAGGTTGGTGATGGTGCAGTGAGTTAGTGTGTGTGTGTGTAGGGGAGGCAGAGAGCAGGGGCAAAGGGGCAAGAATTATCTGATCCCTCCGTGATCTAAGTGTCTCGGTGTCTATTAAAATCAGAGGGGTGTGTGTGTGTGTGGAGGGAGCTGACATACCTGTAAGCAGCTTTTACATTTTCTTGAAAATCTGCCATCCACTATCATCGTCACACTGATCTAAACGTCCGTCGTCTGCACTGAAATGTTGTAACGGTAGAAAAGCCCTAAAAGGGTCAGAATATTCAAATTAACATATTTTCTTTACTCTTAACTAAAAATGACTTTTGAAAAACTGCAAACAGCGACATCTGTTTCCAGAAATAGTGTCGTTGTTCCTCCAGATTTCTGCCATGTTCAAATCTTTTGTTGTTTGCAGAAGAAGAGCGGAGAACACCAACACAAACCTGCTCATCAGCAACATTCGGTGCTAATGCAGGGACTGCAGGGTGAGTATTTCTTATCGTTCCCTCTCATACCAGCAACTATTGTCCACGACCACCATCTTTCTCTGACCTTAATCAGCCTGTTTTATTTACATACATTAGTTGCCAGGCAAAGATATGATGCAGTGCTCACCTGAAAAACATTTCTTTTAGCAGATAAACTGAAAAAAGGATCATAAACACGTGATGTAACCTCATGAGGCATTATGTTGGAGTGTGTTAGGTGTGTAAAGAGAATATTGGAACCAACCCACAACAACAAAAGTTGTCAGTGCCTTCCTAAACAATTCATATCGGGTTCTGCACCCGTTTCAGCAGCTTAACGCATTTGGTTCAGTCTCTGGTATTTCAGTCACTTTGCACGCCCAACAATCCACCTCGACCTCTTGAAACAGCATCAGAGCAACAGAAGGGGCTGCACTGGTGGGGGTGCTCTGTTTCAGGTTTGAGTAATAGATCCATGGGTTGGAGGGCGTATCAGATAAATCACTGCACAGGTGATGAAAATATTAGAGACATTTTAAGAATAATCAGTCATAAGCATTGGCAAAGTTTCCTGCTATCTGCATTGCTGAATGTAAATACTTGCAAATAAATGTAATTTGTAATTGCAAGACAAGATTGTCAAAACTGGTTTGCTTGACAATCACAAGTCAAAATTTTCTGAGTGAATCAACTGGAAATAATGTCCTGATGGTCAAAAGCTCCGGTTTAAAGCGTGTAGCTGTGTGCACATACATGCATTCGTCTGCGACACATGCAGACAAATGAGAAAAGGGAGGGACGGGAGGTGTAGCAGCAAGGAGAGAGGTGAGTGAACGGGAGGTGGGGTCAACAAATTCTTTGATTACTGAACCTTGTCATTCAGATAGCAGGAGGCCTGAATGCGAAGCGAACACACCGAACAACAGCGAGACTGAGGACGCTCTCCTGCAGAGGTTAGATGCTTTTCTTCTGGGCAGCCAATCACAGCTTTAAATCACCTCATGTCCTCACTCTGAATACACCACGTTAACCTGCTGCATGTTTTTCAGTCCCATAGAGGCTCGATTTTAATATAAACTGATCAAATAACGATCAGTGGTGACAGTCATTTGCTTGTTTTAGTCATTTAACATTTCATGCTTCCAGATTCTCAAACGTGAGGATTTGCTGAAGAACTTTCTCTTGGGAAAAAACCCCCAAAAAGCTTTAATAAGAAATATGATTAGTCGCAGCCCTAAATGTCTCTGTAATAATAATGAGGTGTAGCAGCTGTAACAGAAGCAGTTTTACAAACCTCTCATCTTATACAGCATTACGGTGCAGTTACAGTATACCGGCCTCAGCTGGTTTTCCATGTATTTACATAAAGCCTGTCATCCACTAGGGGGCAGTACTGGGAGTCACCCTCATGCCAGGCTCTTCTGGAGAGGATTTCCACTGTTGTTGGCCTTGATATACGGCTGCTGGAAACAACCCCTAAGTGCATCTCAAGGTTCATTGAAAGGGTGAGTAAGATCTATAACTCTTGAGTAGATGTCGTTTTTTTCTCCGTTGTGTCGGACAGTGACCTTACGGACTTGTTTAGTTTTTAGGGGAAGTGAGTTTGGCCTGAAAAACACGATTAACATATTTAAAAACATCTAATTAGCCGTGCTGCACGTGGCATTGTCTTCACTAAAAGCAGCAGTTCCTTGTCCACTGAGACACATATCTGTAGTTTGTATGTTTTTGGTGTTCAAACAGCTTTTAATGGGTTTAAAACTTTGTCTAAAACTCTTTGGGAAGAGTCATCAGAGCAGCACAAGGAATTTCTGGGACTGTAATCCATTCGGAAATGTTTAAATTTGAATCTTCCTGTATATCTTCTCACCTCTGACAACCTTAAAATTTATATCCTGACAATGTCCGTCAATATATTGCTGGCAGTCAGCAGTATGCATCCATATTTGGTAGTAAGACGATTATAAGATAACAGTCAGAGGACTGATCTGCAAAACCTGGATATGCATAAACATGCATGTTCAAGGTTCAAATGAATGGACCAGCTGTAATATTGATATTGATTTATTAACAGTGATGTGATTATTAATTAGAGATTATTTAAGAGAACTGTAGGACTTATAGGAGCATATAGCAATCTCATTGTCAGATGCCCCTCTGTCTTTGCTCTGTGTGTGACAGAAATATTTGGTGCAAATGAACAAAATGCAAATCAAAAGCAGCCGATCAAACTAAATCCAAGCTTTTAAACATCCCAAGAGAGCGACTGAATAGGATACGTCCCGCGGTGACTCCAGCGTCTGCAGACAGCTGAGAATTAATGTGTGTTACGGTAAGAGTGCAGCCTCACTGGACTTACCTTTCACCGTCGGCGGGAGTTTAAACTGTCCAGAGCAGCTGAGGGGTGCTGGAAGAGAGTGTGTGTGTGTGTGTGTGTGTGTGTGTGTCACCGTCACCGTTTCCAGTTTCATAACAACACACACTGCAAAAAAACGTCCTGAAAACAATATTTTGTGAACAGTCATCACACATGGTAACACATAATGGAGTACGTAACTGTTTCCTAAACTTATTTCCAAACCAGTTTTTAAATATTTCTGTCAATGCTCGAGGCTCTGGACTGGTTACGGCTGTTTATACTGGCAGAACTTATTTAAGATCTAAAACCCAGATTTTACCATAAAATTCCCCCTTAAGTAACTTTAAGAAATTAGGTAAAACCTTGTTTGACAACAGTGTTGTATAATATAATTTCCTTGTTACAACACAGAGGGGGAACAAGTCAGCGTAGCAGCACTGTGTATTTATTACCTTCAGGTAAACTGTGTGACATTTAAAAGCAAAACAATCAGAGGTGTCTCTGCATGTTTACGCTCTGCGCTACTCGCCAAGACCAATCGAGTGAATTTCTGAGGTCTAACAAACAAGCTGAAAACATTTCCTTCCTGGTGAAACATTTGCAAAACCACATTTTAAAAACCGCCATTGTCTTCATCCATATGTTTACTTGCTCGCACTCTTCTTCTTCACTGCCTTTCTTGGTGCATTAGTGTGCCTCTTGACGTGTCACCGCCACCTGCTGATCAGTGGAATAGAGTAAAACAATTGGCTGGGATCTGGCATGCTTTGTGCATCGTTTTGAACACATTTCCTCCTTTTTTTTTTTTTACTATAATTTAAAATAAAGTTCTGCAGATCTCAACAGCTTTGGGCCATGCAACACATGTTTATAATAAATTGTTAAAGAGGTTAAGACATCAAAGACCTCAGACCCGAACCAGACAAGGATACACAACATGTCAGTATTCTCCACATGCTGTGCTTCGTCATCGCTATTTAAGAAAAGCGTTTATATTTGTTTCCATCTTAATTTGAAATTTGTCACTTCCTGTGGGCAGAGTCATGAGTAATAAAGCAAAACCTACACTTTTACAATTACAGCAGAGTGTGTCTCTGTTGCAGCTCATTGGGTGTATTTTTATATACGTGATATTTCTTTTTTGCAGTGCAGTTCTCCCTGACCCGCAACACCACTAACTACTCTGACCCCCAGCCCCTGCCTCCACCTCCACCCCCCAAACCTAGACTCTTTGTCACCGTGGTGATTGGTAGACTAAACACCGTGCAATATTCACCAGATCCACGTCCCATTGGATCATTACAAACATTAAGACGATACAAAAGGAAACAAAACTTGTGACCCCGCCCCACCCATGCGTCCCCCTGGCCTCCTCACACTCTCTATTTTAAGTGCACGGTCACATGGACATGAAATTACCCGCGCACACACACACACACACACACACACAGGCTGAAGCCTATATTCTTAACATTCTTTGGGCAGTAAACAAACGGGCCGGACAGATGCATCACCCCCGACAGACAGACAGATTCTGAAGGCTGGGAATGTTTACATGGTCCTGTCGCCCTCTGAGGCCTCATCCAGAGCCGGCAAGGACTCAGACAGAGGAGAGAGACACTAAGAGACAATGTTCATCAAGTCATGAACTGCAGCTGATAGCGCTGCTGATACGACCCCGAGGAAGTCGTCTTCATGGAATCTGTAAAAAATATTGCTTTTCGTCTTTTTCACGCACATTTGCAGTCATGAATTGATAACCGAAGTTTAAGAACAGAAGCTTTCACCCGTCCTGCAGAGGAACACTATGGATGCCCTTGTTTGAGAGTGTTTTCTCAAATAGGCAACTCAGCAAGAGATCCACTGGGTTTATGTTGCCGCACATTGAAAAGAGGATGTTCCCTTTGTTGCTGGTGAAATCTGAAAATCTAACCTCTGCTCCACACATGATTGACAGCTCTCCCTTTCATCCGGACATAAACTTGTACATAACACAACATAACATAAAGTGTCTAGGTGTTCCACCCACAGCGGCAGCGGTTTTGCTCGACAAACTGAGTCTCGAAAAGGTTCTAAAGATGTTCACCAAATTCAGTTTCTGCATCAGTTTGAGGTGAGGATGACAGTGAGTGTTTGGCTCGGTTGTTTTATGATATTCGAGGATCGTGTAATGCCCATGAAGCAGAACTGAAGCTGGACAGAGCTGCGTTCACTTTATTAACTGTTGATTCTGCTGATGGAGCTGATGGAGGTTTTCTTGACATGCTAACTCCAGGTGTGGAATCCTGAACCGATCCTAACCCAAGTTTGTGCACAGAGAATCTCCCTAGTGGAACAGGAGGAACCTGGAAGTCCAGAGGAACCCGGGTTTAAAGTTTCTCCATCAGTCATAGCTCCTGGTGCCAAAAGGTCCCTGCTCTGGGTGGGAGTGGTACTTTCCAATGAACCAGAGTTATCAGGGTGGAGTCTGCAGTGCTAAACATTGCTAACTAATAAGAAACTTGAATTCATTTCCACAGTAAAGAAGCCACGGGTGCTACTAGTATCAAGGTAAGGGACAGACATTTGTTGTAATATTTACTGATGTTAAAAATAACATTATCTTATCTTGTCAGACTGTCTGACTCATGATGGATAAAAACGTCAAAGTCGACGCAGCAGAAACAGAGTTATCGTCTTTTTCATCCCACACTTTCCTCTTCCTGCTCAAAACCTGGCGCCTACACTTCACACATCAGTTCCGACAGTTCAGTCGGAGATTCAGGCGTTTTATGCTAAGAGCGGCTAACGTAGCCTCGACCTGGTGGCTTCAAGCAAAGATGAGGAGTTCCGGTCTTTCTAATTGCAAATCCCCACATTTTTGTTCATTTTGTGCAGCCATAAAGGTTTTTTTGCAACTTTTTTTCCCACATAAACAGGAATATTCCCCTTTAAGAAGGCAACTTTAATCATATTAACATTTCCAAATCTTGCTTAAACCGGTGGCAGATGAAAGACATCACTCATATGAAACCTTTTTGTAATGGAAGGAGCTGATACATATTTGATTGTTTAGGCATAAGGACTTTTTATCTGAGCTGCTCGTTTTAGAATGGATGGCGTCTCTGCCCTCCTATGGATGAGATAAGATAAAATAACACTTAATTGATCCCCAAGGGAGAATTCAATAAGTGGGCTCTTGTACCCCAAAAGTTGAACGTCTGTGTATGGACTTTCTTTGCTACATCTGACTCATGTTTTAACTACAGATCGAATTCTACACTTTTATTTTTCTGCATTAAGAAGAAGATTTGGGGGTCAGGCTGACCCTGAGCAAAGAACCGATTTAGGTGCAGCACTTAAATGAGTCATGTGACTGAATGAGAACCAGCCAGCAGACATGTTGGAGTCCCCGCGGCCCCGGATACGAATGAACTGACCGCATTCTACCGTGACTCCACATCAGTCAAAAAGATATACGCCACTTCCTCCACACACACACACACACACAAAGGCTCAGAAAAAGCCTCCATCCCCGTCTTCATCAGTCAAGTCCTGTGGCCGATGAACTTCCATCGTCTCCAAAGTTGATAACGAGCCTCTTAAGCTTGGCGGCTAATCAAGCTCAAAGGAGGGAGAGAAAGAGAGATAGTGGAGGAGAACAAGAGGTCTGCCTGTGGATGCAGCGATGTCTCTCTCTCCCTCTCCTTCCTCTTCATTTTCAATTTTCCCTTATCTTCCTCTCTCCACAGGGGGAGGCGGAGTGAGGCCTAATAGCCTGCGAGGGGGGTTCTGCAGAGTCCCCTCCACATACCAGTCATTTACTAACTGAAGAGAGGAGAAAAAAAAAAGAAATGTCTTGATAAATCATCCAGGGTCACATGGCTTCCATGTTCCCCTCAGTTGCGGAGATAGAGAGCGAAGAAAAAAAATGAAGGAAAACAAGAAAAATGACAGAAAAACCAAAACCAATCTGTCTCAGATGTCCGTCTTCTCTTTGATGTCCGTCCCATCAGACAAGCAGCTCGAAGCTGAAATAAACAGAAACAAGTGGCCGCCGCTGCTGCTCGCTGCGGTTTGCACTTGGGTTCAACTCCTGCTTCCTCCACATGCTTTAATGAGCTCCGCTTGGCATGAAACGATGAGCTCGGATTAATTTGGCTACCGTGTTGCATGGAGGACATCTAATCTGCAGTTAATTTCACATTCCGCCGTTCTGATCAGTTTGCAGCCTGGTTGTAAAATCAGTTTTCAGACCTTCAGGTCAGTCTCTTCTGTGGTTGCCCAACTCACATTTCTGCATCCTGAGAAGATTCATAGAGCCGTTGGTGGAGATGTCTGGGCTTGTTTCTCTTTGTTGGACCATGGCTCAGAGCCATGACAGCAGTGTTGTTTTGCTGCTGACTTATCTCTGTCGAAGCTTTCCTTGACTTGCTGTTTTTCTTATTCTTTCACAACTTTTTATTTTCTGACATCTCACTCCTTTATTTCTAATCATTTCCTCTAAACAAGTACATGGTATCATCGAGGAGCCAATCCATGACAATGATATAATGTGGGGAAATTCAACGCAGAAAGCAGCCCAGTCACAAAGTGAACACGAATGAATCAAACAATGAACAAGACTTGGCGTCTGCTGCAATGCTAGCTGCTCTGTTAGGCGCAACAGTGCTTGTAGCCAAATGCTAATGTCAGCATGCTAACATGCGCACACCGACAATGATAGCATGTTTATGTTCAGCAGGTGTTAACCATGTTCACTAAAGCACAGCTGAGGCTGATGGAAGTGTCATTAGCTTAAACCAAAGCATTGGACAGATTAAAAGTTTGACCTGATGGTAGCGTTAAATGAAAAGAATTTACATTATATTGGACAGTTCTGCACCTCACAATTTTGGTCTGATGCCATAATTCAGAGCTGGTGCAGGGAGTAGCACGCCCTATATGTAGTGAGGTTGGGGTGGTGGTTGGATGTGTGGCACGCCTGATTTTACATCCCATCACAGACCTGAAATTAAGATTCCCCTTTTTATTACCTGTAACCACAATCTTTCCCCAAGTGTTTTAATTGCCTCACCCTGTCTATACGTTACCTATACCTATAATTTGTTTGCCATAACTGCAGTTTTTCTTTAACCTAAACCATGCAGTAGTTGCCATGTGTAGATGTTGCAGAAAGCTGAATTTGAAAAATGTCGTCACTAAATGTAATCTGAGGTTTTGTAAAATCATCCAATATGGACGCTCCTGTCTAGAGACAGGGTCGCATTTAGACATTCCCAAAGGATTATTAGTCTAAAAAGCCTATCCAAGACATACCCAACGTAAACTGAAAGCTCCTCTTGAACCAACCATGGAGTACACGCATGGTTTCTGGTGTCTTTTCATAGGTAATGTTCTGAAGTTTTATCCCCAGCAGTCAGAATCACTGTCAGCGCTACTGGCATTGAGTGATGTTTGAACACACTGAAGTAAAAGGTTTTTATTTCAGCAGTAGATGCTTACAGATGACTGTATCTGGGACGTATTAGCTGGAAAACACAAGGGGACCACAGCATGAAGCCTTACCCTGGTCCAAGTTCAATAAAAAGAAGTGATAACAATACCATAGAAAAAATATTTTTTGCATGTATTTTGGTATGTCCAGACGTTCTCCCAAAAAGACCATTTATCATACTTCTCTACATAACTACTGCTTCATACTTAGCCCAGTAATGTTTACATGAAAGCCAACTAAACTTATATTTAGGCTATCTGTATCTATCTTTATATTTAGGCCACTTTCTATATTTTTCATTTTAAGCCCTATATGTAATATTTGCACTAAATTCCTTGATTTGGCTGTAAAGCTACAAACTGAAGCAGCATATTGTCCATTTGAGAATTTCATTGGCTATAGGAAGCACCTGTCATCTGCACACCTGGTCGCAACTGGCTCAGTCTTTGCACTAAAAAAGAGGGGCAGGCACTCCTTTTCAACTCAGACTCTTGTTGGCTATTGCAGGCTGTGGCCGTGACATGGAAGATCCTAATTAGTCAAGTGAGCTGTCAATCAACCATGTTGAAACCAACATATCACCTACATGTACATGCTTACTGGAGTTATAATGGAGAAAGAGTGGAAGACTTGGACGTCTGCCGGCTAATCTAAAATGAGAGCTTCCTGTGGATTATTATGATGTTTTGGTCTAAATATTTTACTGGATTGGATCTTTGTTTGTTGGTGGTGTTTATTGTACCTGCTGTTGTGACTGTATCAATAAATGGTTTGCATCAGTCAAATTATAAAAATCTTAGCTTTCCAACGATGTATTGCATGAGTACAATCTGCTTAACACTGTGATGGCGCACAGACAGGCTGTCAGAGGGCGTAGTTCCACCTGGTCACCTGTAGGGGCTCGCAGAGGTCACATGTGTACAGATTGGTAATAGTTCCTCTCCCTCTCTCATCACTCTTCCTCTTCCCTCTCTCATCTCTTTCCCACGACTCTCTTACCTCATCTTCTCCTCAGCGTGCCTCCTGCTTCTCTCCCCAGATGTCATCTCTCCATCTCAAATCACCTCCTCTAACCCTCGTCCTATTCAGCCTCTCCACCATCTCTGCTCTCTCCTTCCCTGCGGCTTCTTTTCCCACAACCAGGAGGTCATTTTTAATTTTTTCTTAAATGAGTGCTAATGCTGTACTGATGAGAAAGCAACAGGTAAACAGGAGACGAGGACCTTCAGTCCCAGTGCAGTGTGTCCTTTATGTAAGGGTCTGGATGTTGAGGTGGAGGATGAGGATGTAGTGAGTCAGACATTCATGCAGGATCCCATTTCTCAGACGTGTCACATACATTCTCACTTTTTTACAATGCAGAAACCAGCTGTTGATCACCTTGTTTGAGTGCTGAATCCACACAAAATGGGTCCCGTTTGTTCAATCATTGCTCCATAGCGCTACCTGTGGGTACTGTGGCTGCTCTGGGTGACCAGCACATGAGACTGTGGTCATACTGGGCAGCTTCCAGGCTTGAATGTGTGTGATCAGTTTGTTTCTACAGAGTGGATTTAATATGCACTTTTACCCCTCTGACCAATTTAATCTGCAGGATAAATGTTGCTATAATTAACTCAGGCATTAAGCTGACATTGTTTTGCAAGCAGGCCACAGAGCGAGACCACCAACGTCACATTCAACCAACAGCAACGAGCTGTGTCAGCGGTCACGGTGTCAGAAAGTGGCCGGGCAGCAGAAGAGGAGAAAGAAAAGTGAGGAACAGTGTGACAAGTGTGTGTTGAAAAGAGAAACACACACTCACCTCTCTGCCTCTCTATCTGTCCCTGTCCCCCCCCTCCTCCCCCCTCCTGGGTCTCTAACGTCACTCCTGCAGAGCAGATAAGACCGAGCCGGGCTGTCAGCGGACGCCATGTCGGTCACTGTCCACACACACACACACAGAAAACCTGGCACTGACAGTGGAGGAGGAAGGGTTGGAGTAATATATCAGTTCATCAATTATGGGCCCAGTATTGTCCTTTTGATTGCAGTGTAATCAGATAAATCTTAACAGTATGGCTGAATTTGCCCTCGAGGTGCACTTAGAAAGGACTGACTGTCCACTCTTAACCACATTAGGTGCAAATTGTAAATGTAATGTGCCTCCGGTTGGTCCAGTGAAGTCAGCAGGCAGCTCAGACTGCAACACTTTGTCTTTTACAGAGTATTTTACATAAAGCTAAATGTACACGCAACCTTGTCTGCTAGAAATGATGATTGTATGCTACTAATTTGCTTTGCAAATATACTGTAGGGGAAATTACACCTGTATTATGGTCAGTGGAAACGTCTTTTAGAATGAAGGTAATACAATGCTTTGAAGGGAGGAGGCTGACACGGGGCTCCCACAGGTGGTTCAGTTCAGGCAGCAACAGCATTGTGGTTGAGGTTAAATGTTCAGAGTAAAGACGCCCGTTCTCATGCTTCAAATTATTTTTGAAGCTGACGTCGGTGAACATTTTGCAACGTGGCAGATGCATTTGCTAAGAATGTTTCCTAATTTTGCTGATCAGAAAACGTAATCCAAAAGATCGTACCCGGTACTTCTCAGGGGCTTTTCTACGATTTGAGGATATTCAGGACTTAGCCCAGACCGGAGGAAGTGTAGTTTTCTTTCCAGATTAAAAATGAATTGTGATATTGAAAATATTAGTTGTTGTTTGTAATTTGAGTAGAAACAGAATACTTCTCAGCTGCTATAATTAAACATTACTAGAGCTGGAAAACAGTTCTTCCTGTCTTCTCTCTTCATCCGTCCATCTGCCTCTCTGTCTGCCTGCCTGCCTGCCTGTCTGTCTGTATGGTGTAAATAAGGGATCAGAGCAGTATGACCTGCTAGCTAAACAAATGCACCTACAATGGTGATGAAAAGTACTTCATATTATAAATCAACAGCAATTTCATGCATTACTGAAAAGTTACTACCGAGGCTGCTTCTTACTCTTCCCTCTCTTTAGGACAGATTCAATAAGATTGTTATTTTTTTCCCACCTGGACCTGTAGTGTCTGGAAAGGCAGAGCCGGGCTGTCAGCGCTCAGTGCTGACAATCAGACCACGCTGTAGCTCCTTTAAAGAACAGGGCAGTGTGTGTGTGTGTGTGTGTGTGGTTGAGTGAGAAGTGGCGGCAGAGGGTGACGGTGAATGCGTGCTGAGCAGACGATGTTAGCAGTAAATCGTAAATCTGGCGGTAGCTTGAATTTAACATTACATGCTCTAAACATCCGGAGATTAAGTGGCGCCAAAATGACCTGGCAATGCCGATGGTGCTTTGTTTGCTATCCGAGCTGAGCCGACAGTAAACTGGCACCAGAATCACGACACGGACATCCTGCACACCGACCACGTTGATGTTAGCATTACAACCACCTCCATTTTTACATTTACTTGACCGCAACTGCAACTAATCAAAACTTTTATCCATCCTAAAATATTGTTTTCTCCCCAAAGAGCATAGCAGCATGGATAAAGACTTTTTCTTTCTCTTTATAAAACATAAACAAACTGAAATAACCAAACCAGTGCAGCCTTTACTCCAGGAACATGAAGTCACTGAACAGAAATTTGTTCTGCGTTATAAAAATGTTTATCATCTATGAAAAGGAATGACTTTCTCGTAATATGTGTACGACATGGAGTTAGTGGTTGATACACTGCATGCACACACTTTCTTGTCCAAGTATGCCATTCCCCCAGGACACACACACACACACACACACTCTCATTCTGTCCAGGAACACTGAAACAGAGGCGATTATACCATTAATGCGGTCACTAATCATGCTCAACCCTTTTCCTCCACATGTCGTAATGTGTCTCAGCTAAGCCCCCCATCACTGGGACCCCCACCCACCAAACAGACACACACACATATCCTCCCCCTTCACCCGTTACATGAATTAAAACCTGAAAGTTGTTTTAGGTTTCTGTGACTGAAACTATATCAAACTTTACTTTTTGCTCCATTAAACTTCTGATACTCCAAATGCTCTAAAACAATCACTGAAGCTCAATTACAATTTTGACCCTGATCTGGCCCTACTTAAGACCCCATCCCCTCCCGCGACCCCCTAAATGGAATCGAAGAAAGCCGGGTGTCCCTACACCCAGAAACACACCTCTGCACTTAACATCCAGCAGCGTCTCTGGAGTAATTTCTCTGAAACTGAGGCCTCTTAAGAAGCTCAAGGTGTTGCATATTACCAAGGCTTAACACATAAGCAGAACCGAGCAAAAGGAGAGAAAAGGGGGGGAGAGACATATGGGGGTGGGGGGTGAAGCAAGAAAATTTAAAATAGAGACGAAAGAAGCGATAAGAGGGCCAAGAAAGAGGAATCTCAGAACAACGTGAGAAGGTGAAGGTTCAGGGCTTTCAGAGAAATGTTCATTTATTCATTCTCCATCCTAAAGCATAAACTGATAATAAGTCACTCAGCTGGGGCCTTTGGATCTCCCTCCAGCCGTTTTACAGTAAAGGATTATGGGTCATTAAAAAGAGGAACCGGATCAAAACAATGTGTTGCGATGAAAAATGGAGACGCCTCCCAGACGCGATGTAGCAATCAAACCGAGACGCGCTGTACTTCCGTGGGTGACCTTGCAAACTATACTTGCACGCCATCAGATGCTCCCACAGCCAGACGAGCCCGAACATGTATCCCGTGATTCCTCGGGTGCTATCGTGGGTTGCATGTCTTGTAAACGACAGAGCGGAGAGATGGCGTTAAATCCTCCCGGCTGAACCCCGCAGAGAGACATTTTTCTTCTCAGCTTCACCTTGCGCTGAAAAGTAAATGTTTAAGCGAGCGGGGATAAACACCCCTAAATCATCATCGTGAGCCGTGAGCGCACACCTTATGGGGGAATGGAGGAATTCTGGGAAATAAAAGTTGTCCCTTGGCTGTATCGCTGGGTGTATCAGAAGTGGGAGCCCTGGACAAAGAGACGCAAGCATACGCACTCTTCAAAACGGATTTTGTTTAAGGTCGCGGCTGCCAGCCTCCTGGCTGCCATCCCTGTCGATGTTTCTGATCACGCCAAGATATGACAGCAGGTCAATGCATCTTTCAGCTTGCAGACTTTGCACTCTTAATCCTTGCGGCAACGACAGAGCTGCAGAAAATTGGTCAAAATTTGTTTTAAAAAGCACGTCTGTGGGAAACGCTATCTGGTCTGATGCATAATGAAAGCAAATGCCTGTCTTTGCTTGGGATGTAAACACAGATTAGACGTTTTATTTAACGGTATATTTGCTTGGCTTCTCCCCCCCGTCTTCCTTAAAGCCAAACAAATCATTAACGTAATCGCAGTTTTCCAGCAGGACGGCACTGTGTGGCCTCGAGGTTACACGCCACAGTTACAGTAGGAGATGGGGCTGCAGAGACTCTTTCTTTAAGTTTCCACAAACAAGGGATGTGACCTGATGGTGCTTCTGTTGGTCACAGTAAACTAAATTTTTAAAATCTATTTCTAGATGTTGGCACTCAGGGAAAGCTACAGTTAGATTAAAGAAATAAGCAGCTGAACATTTAGTTGTAGAGAATGTAAAGCATTGAAATGTTGTTTTTAATGAGGTGCAGCGATGTGCACGAGGAAGGGCGAGCCATCACCTCCGACCTTTTGAAACTGCACATTCAAACTTATTTCTCACGTGTGGATTTGTTACCCATCAGCCATCATTCCGCTTACTATGATGCAGCACACTTTATGAAGCAAAAACATCTCCCAAGCTGTCAGCGATTCATGCTGAGCGATAAAAGAAGATGATTTGTATAGTTCAATGTTGCATCATGGCCACTGTAAGGGTGGAAGAAATGTCCGATTTTGAGAATAAAACCATAATTGTTTTAATTAAAACTGGTGGGAGCAGTTGTGTCAGATGAAGGATGTAGAAGTTAAAGGTTAAACCGACAGGCATCTCATTATCTGAGATTTTAGGATATTTAAATAAAGTGAAACTGATAAGATGGCGTAGGACTCAATAACCAGACATGTTTTGAAGCAATAGTGCAGGAACGAGTTAATCAGAGAAGGAGTAAAGCTCAGTGGACTTTATGACTCTCTCGACTTCAGCTTCTCTCAAAACTTTCCAACTTTATTCTCACAATTTCCTTTTTTTTTAAATAATGGCAGCTCTAAAGCTCTAATTTAAACAGTATCAATATAGAGAATCTACACATTCAGTTTAATTAAATATACGCTTTTAGTCAAAGACTTATTCCAGGTACAAGGTGTATGATTATGTAGGAACATTTGGCATAAAAAACCTTTTTGTTCGTATTGTTTTAAGCAGGTTGAAGTCAAATATTTCTCGAGCGCAGTTTACTTTCCACTTTTGAGGAGCTTTACATCAGCTCCGAGTGACACTTCCCTCCAAATCAGCTGATTTTTTTTTAAAGCTCACGTGAGAAAATCCTGGAAAACTGGATAAAACTGAAGTCTGGTCTCGCCTCACCTACAGCAAAGACTGGGAACAAGTGGAGGGGCACAGCCTGCATTATTTTATTTGGCAGTCCTACGGGCTGCGCAGGGTAAGCAAGCAACCCCCCTCCATCAATGCCCCCCACCCACCCCCGACCCAGCACACAGCTCCCCACCTCCCCCCTCAGTATCTCTGTGCTCTCAGGAAGCTGCCGGTCTTGGCTGGAGCCAGAGTTCTGCCCCATCCATCATCCTTATCAGGGAGAGCCTGGCTGTACTGCGGAGAGGAGAGAAGAAGAAAAGAGAGCGAGACGGAGAAGAAGAAGAAGAAGAAAAGTCTGTATTTTTAATAGATGAAACAACAGATGAAAGAATATAACATCATGCCTTTTATGACTATGATGCACAGAGGTGTGTGAGTGTGTGTGTGTGCACGTGTGTGTGGGGTTGTGGTGAAGCATGGGGGTAAGGTTCGGGGGGGTCGGCAGTGATAAGCCCTGATACAAACAATAACAACAGGCACCATCCAGCCACATCAAAGCCCCCATTTAGATTTGAGGTTTTGGGTGGTTGAAGGGGTGTATGGACGGGGACGGGGACGGGGGTGGTGGTGCAGGGGTGCTGTGTAGTTACACAGCAGTCTGACCCTGCGCCAGGACCAGGTTTAGAACAACTTTTACAACTCTGCTTCAAATAAACAAAACACAGTGAACAACAAGAGGAGAGGAATGTCCAAAGCGGCTGCTTGTGTCCTGATAAAGAGTTTATGGTTGGAGCAGACGGAGCTGTTGCTTACTGCTGTGGATAAAGAGCTACATGCCTGTCCTCAGATGTCCGAGGGAGCGTTACACAGGCTGGAAGGACTTTCACTATCACAGCACAGGCCGGAGATGGGGATGTCTTCATCTTTATTACTTACCGCCTGAGAGTAAGGAAGGATCTTATTAATAATCTAAGCTATGAGAGTCCCCCTCCAACCCAAAAAAGACTAAAGGCACTATGGCAGACTAAAACTCTGCCATAGTGAAGGAAGTTTCTGAGGATGCCAAACATGCCAAGTTGAATTATAAAGGTTTACAAAATGATGCACAAGACAAGACACATTTGATGCATCATGCAAACATCATATTTGGATATTTCAGCTTGACTCAAGCAGGCGTCACTGCACAGTTTTTGTACAAACGTTTTTGTGTAGCTTTGAATGTGGTCAAAGTTTAACCCCTTAACACCTGAAGTTATTTAGAATTACATTACAAAATTAATTCTTTGTGTTTTTGCTTTCAAATTGATCCTAAATTAAGAGAAGCTTGTTAATTTTTCTGTAGTACATACAATAGATATAAATTTAGGTAGGTTCACCAACTAGAATAGGGTTCAAACAAACAGTATATGTCCACTTTTTTCAATGCTTAAATGCAGTAAATTTTTTTTGTGTATTTAAAATTCATTTATTTCATCAAAACAGCCACAAAATTGGCTTACAACCATTAAATTGTAACAACAATTAGAACAGGGGTTCTTTCATTTTGACCGGTCCGACGAGAAACCAGTGCTTGCAAAAGGTTCCTAGGTGTGTGTTGAATATGCACAAACTGGCATTAGAGGAATGCAATGTGGATTAAAGCTGTATAAGGGTTAAGGGGAAATCCTGTCTATTCAAGAGCACCATGTCCCAATGTCATGTGATAACATATAGACTGATAATATATTTGCAAAGTTTATATGACACGTTAAATTTGCACATAATTGTCACAATCTTGCATGCCAAAACAAGTACAAAGAAGTAAGTCACAAGTTTTATATTGGTTTATATTAAGATGAAGCCCAGCCAGGACCAGACGCTGTATCCACTTGATATAGCTCCTCAGAAACAGAAGCAAAGACACTTCAAACCAGCAAAAACAGATAAAAATCAAGCACCCTTTTAGAAATGGGAGCAAAGTGGTTTTTAGTTCTATTTTTTCACAGAGATGCTCGTCCCCTCACAGGCACCATCTACCCCCGCCTCCATCGCCAGAGAGAAACATAAACTCATTCATCTTGATGATCACAAAAAACAAGAGCGATCCATCTTGCTGGAGATGAATGGGCTTGTGTCGGGCTGGAAACGTAATAAAAGTGGCTCTCTAATGGTGTGTAGTTGTATTACGGCCTGCTTATAAAAGCCATAAGGCCATTGTCAGACAGGCAGGGAAATACAGCATCATTACAGCTCAGTACAGACGTGGATCAGTCTCTGATAACATTAAAGCAAAGCTTCCTTTGTGTGGCGGCGGTCTGCTCTCCACCACCGTAACTGGTTTTGGCGTGAGCCAGACGAGCAGCAGCTTTGAAGCTGCAGCGTGTCGCGGCGGTCGAGCCTCAGCTGATGGCGAGGAGCTCTGCAGCTGACAGGATGAGTGTGGGCTGTTTGAACTGGAGGTGCTGCTCGCCGTGTGATGCAATTAAAGCTACAACCAGCGAGGACTTTATTTATGCAAGGGGCTCTTTTAACCAGAGTTCATGCATGTTTTGATGATTTACTAACAAGAGTCACGTCACCAGAAAATACCAGAAAACAAAAGTGTTGGATGCTAGAAAATCAAGAACTTGCCACTGATGGGGCGATAAAATAAAATAAATGGAAAATATAAACAATTCATGCCTGGTTGGGCCATTTTAAGACAATTTTTATCTTAATATGGATATTAACACTTACCGTATACCATTCAGCATTATAGCTTGCTAGCTGCACCTTCACTATGCAACATTAAAGGTATAATATGTAGCTTTCCACATTAAAATGTGTATGAATGACTAAACTATGTTTTATATTTTGTTGAATTGTGTACTTTTATTGTCCCAAATGGTCAATGACATCATATCCTTTTTACCCCTCTAGTTGCTATAAGGACTGCGGAAATAGAGGAAGTACCAGATGACACTCCAGAGAGTGAGGAAGGAAGTCAGCTAGCTCGCTAGCAATCTGTTGTTTGCTATTGTTTGTATTGCTCAGTCGTGATGGGAGCATGATTTTCATCTGCAACTGTGGTCGTTTGACAGTAAAGACAACAACTCCCATGATCCCAAGCTACGTCTCGACATCATCAATCTGCTTTTGTTATTGTTTTGATTGAGAGACACTTGGCGGGTGAAATGAAGCGCTCTGCATTTTAGCTTATTCACATAACCAAGCACATTTTAGCACGTGTGCAGTTGACGTGTTTTTTCGTATTTTTGGGGAATTTTATGTCTTTATTAGAGATTTCACATCAGATAATAGAGAGAGAGAGGATGGTCTCCAGCTGGACTCAAACCTGGGACCTGAGACGGTCAAGGTCAGCCCTTTAAACCCCTCAGGCCCAGGAGAGCCCAGTTAGCCTGATAGCAAAGTACTGTACTGTCCTGCCTGCCTGTAAAGCGCCATCAAAGATCTGCATCACTGTGTTCTGCTTTGCAGGAGAGTTGACACAAGTGTAGATTTAGAGCAAACTGGAAATAAAATGAGCAAGAACGCGTGCGTGTTCCTCTTCATACAGACACAGATTAAAGAGGAACACTCTTAAAATTAGATCTCATTTGAGTGGCGTGTTTGCTGTCATTTAAAACGTGCTTTTATAACAAACACATCGCTGGGCTGACTTGCTGCCGATGCTTCCACTGAAACCAGTTTCCATTCTGGTTCATCCAGTGAACTGGGAAGTAAACCACATGGCCACAACCCCCCCTTATCTCCCCCCATGTTTCCTGTCACTCTCTACTGTAATCTCAAAAACCAAAGTCCAGTAAACCAAATAATAACAACTGCGGGCCCGGCTCTGGAGAACAGGGGGCCAAAAGCGAGACTGTCTTTACTTTGCCTGGAACCAGGAACTATGAAATGAAGCTATAAACCTCGGAGGGCCAGAACTGAAACTTAATGGTGCAAAGAAAACACCTTTTGAATTGCATTGTATTTTTAAGATGCAAAATGGTACTAGGATCCAAAGTTTCCTTAAACTGTGGGACTTCCTGTGCAAAGTATCACTGCTCAGATTATGAAAAATAATAATTAGGGATCATACACATGTAAAGATGTTTCTTAATAAAACAGCACAAACAGCAATTTTCATTATATTTGTTTATTATTGTTTATTCATTTTTCTCTAGGAACATCTGGCGGGCCAAATTTAACCTTATGGCAGGCCAACTTTGGCCCGCAGGCCATACTTTGAGCAGCTTTGCTATAAACTTTATATATTATGTATTTTAAGTATAACTATATACAAATATCATTAGTTTTTTGGCTTGTTCTTGCACACACATACCACACACACACAGAGGAGAGAGAGGGAGTTAGCTAACAGAGCAGAACAGGTGGATCTGAGTGAAAATGCAGCAGGAACAGTCGGCAGGCGATGACGAGCAGGATGGACGAAGGCAAACTTAAAAAAGAAAAGAAAAACTGCACATTTTCCCGAGTTGTCCTAAAACGCCACGTTAGTCGACCCAGACCACAACAGCTCAAGAGTCCAAACACATCGGCAGCAGATCAAATTATCTGCTCAGGCTACCGAGACCACAACGAGCGAGAGCATGGAACAGGAGCCGGGCATCAGCAACAGTTTCCAAATCGACACTGTTATTAAAAATGTATTCAAGCTCACCACAGACGTTTTCAAAAGAGCCCAATCCACCAGCAAAGCTTTGATCCAACACGTCCAGGACGCCTTCTGTCTGAGGACGCTTGAACACAAATCCATCCATAATACATGGCTTCGACAGTGATCGACTTCAGTCTCCCAGCAACTTAACTAAAAGAAAAGTTAGCTCATGGATAACTGTTAAAAAGAAGAAGCTTTTTGATATCATATAGATATAATCTCCAGCTCCTTCACTGACTTTGACTGAATTTTAAACCAAAATGAGTTGATAAAGTACCCAGAATGCATCCATATACCAAGAATAGTTATGGGGTCATAAAATGTAACTGTGTTCTGCCTGAATTTAAATAGAGTTGCCAACGTCAAACTGAATAATGCCGTAGTTTAAAGGACAATATGACTGATGATAAGAAATAAAATGGTAAATAAAGAAACATCCTTTGGTCAAATTCAGATCTGTTTTCTGTTTGCACAGACAACGAAGACAAGGAATTATCAATTTGCTGATACGAAATAGAAGAAGGGAATATAAAACTCAACATTAATTTAAATCCATTCAACAGACGTGCTTCATTAAAAACACCGAAAATGTTCAGAAATGTCCATGTTTGAATCTCAGAGCTTCATTTCAAGCATGAGGTTTGGATGCTGACGTCCTGTGCAAAAGAATAAGTAATTTTTAATGGATTCTCATCCAAAAAATGTGTTTTTCATGGGATATCCCCCCCACGAAAGTTTATCAATACACTTCTAATAGTTGAGATTTTGCTTTACAAAATCACAAATGAATTCTAAAATCATCTTTGTCATGTTTATTTATTCGAAGTGATTTGTTTTTGAGGGATCATGTGCTACCAGAGTTTCCAGCTGCAGGGCCTCAGCAGGTCTCGAGTGAAATACACAAACAATGAACTGGATGCCAACCAAACTGGGAAAAGGGAATAATGAAATATAATGAAAAGAAGCAGTGAAATGCAGAATGAGTGGTTACAGTGTTGCTCTTAGCTGTAAAATGTTCTTAATATCAGTGGGTTTTTTTTATCCCACATGGTACATATGTTTAACTATTAAATTACATATTCTGTCATTTTTATCTCCCTGCTCAGTCCTTCAAAACCTTATGTGTCAGAATATGGTGGTGAAATACAAAATCACTTTATTTTTACCTTAGTTTTCATTTTGATTTTGGTCTAAAGGAGTCAACAGAGACAAATTCAAGTCACTGAAACCTTTAAGTGCCCAGAGACAATACTCAAAGTCAGTGTTTAGCATAACACCCAAACGTGGGGTCATGACCTAATTATTTGAGCAAAAATATGTGCAAATGAGGCTTTTAATAACATGCAAAGCAAAGTCCTCCTGTCAGATACAAATCACAAATTTAAATTTCAAGATAAAAGATTCCCTGTGCAGCTCTGTATGTAATTTAAGACAGAGGAGGCTCTTGGAGGAGCGTGGAAAGCTGCAGCCGAGCGGGTCTGCGCCACGGCGGCCTCGCATGCTGCAGCGCCGCTCGTTGTTTTCATAAAGGGCAAAGCTCGGAGGCCCCCCGACAGATACACAGATGTAATTGGAAGCGTCTGGCATTGTGTGTCGGCCTACAACCTCAGTGCTTCTGTCTACACGTACAGAGAGATTCCGACCTGTACACACACTTAAAGTCAAGTCACAGTATATCATGACCCGACGTCACAGGTTTGCTTTTACACTGATCTATTGGCTGTGAGAGACCGTGGGAGAAGGGAGTGGATGCCTGTCTGCCCAGAGGGATCATCCACATTTGGTTATGAAGTAGTGAGGGAGAGTTTGTCTCATTTTAGGTTTAATACACGTTTTATTTTTCATTTTGTTTGTAGGTTTATGAGGAGAATACATACAGAAATGTGCTTATGCAATGGTTTAAATGTACTATTTACTACTGCACATGAGAGAGAAATTAAAACTGCATCATTATATTTATGAAATATTGCACATACCAACAAGTCTTCCAAATTTAATGATTAAATATGTAAATCCAGAACAACAAGCTTCAGCGCGAACAGCAAAACTTCAAACAAAGGTGGCAAAACATAAATCTGTTTTATGATGTGACAACACGATGGTTAAGGTTTGGGTAGGTTTAAGGAAATGGGTTTGGGTTTAAAAGAGGCTAAAGTTAAGGGACATCTTATTGCTTCCTTAAGGTTAGAGGACCACGTGGCAAAGCGTTGGGAATGATTTAAAAAACAGGTCGATTTGGGGCATTTTAACGAAGATGCTGTGAGACAGGCTGGTGTGTTCAGTTGGCTACGGATCATGATGTGCTATGAAGCTCAAACATGACTTTCAACACATCAGCAGTGAGCTGAGGGAAACTTTGGAGAATGGGTCGCTGCTACAGTGAAAAGGCATTTTTCAAACTAACTTGCATTAAGTTTAAAACAGGGGTGTAGCTAGCTTTCCCATCTCTCTCCAAGAGAGACCATCCATTGGTTCGTAACCTCGGGACTTCCAGTAATTTGGAATGATAAGATGTAAAGTAAAATCTCATTGCAAATTACCCACCATATTTCGCCGAACACAGGTGATGTGATAATATTAGTCTTGTGCCAATTGGCATCTTTATGGTTTCAGGTTTTTCTGCCTCTTTCCCGCCCAAACACTATGCCTGCATTGTAAATATAAACTGAAGTTCGGACAGCAAATTCAGGAGGCTCATTGCTCTTGTTGCTCAGGAAGTGGATGTTACGCAGAGCCTTGCCATCACAGGCCCGTCTGGAATTCCACACTATGCACTGCATACTCAATGTGTGTACTATTGTTCATCTTTTGTGTATATTAATGCATGTATGCATCTTTTCAAACGTACTGGTCAGCGTGGAGGTGACGTGCACGCTGCTTTCCGAGAGCCTCCTTGCTGATGTGTCATCGTAGTAACCTGTACCAACCAACCTCACCTCCAGATTATTTCCAATAATCTCTTATCTAGCAGTAATCGTAATAATCATCAAATAATACATCTTGATTTGCATTAAGAAGATGTATAAGAGGTAAGAAAAACAAAGGTAAACAACTAACGATACTCCAACGTTTTTTTTAATGTGTAGTATCTAGCTGGCATCAATGCAGCATTGCATTGTGGGATATTTGTGCCAAGCTCACTCACTCACTCATTCATTTCGTTTGCACTCCCACACACCTGGACAGTCGCTCTGTAAAGTGGGCCTGATTGTCAGAGTGCGTGTTTTGGAAACTGGATTGAAATTTCTGATATTTTAAAGGTGGTTTCAGATGCTGTTGGACGATCCAGCTAGCGTTAACCTGAACACCTGAAACTAAACCAAACAGTGGCATAAACACATGTTGTCAAGGCCTGCAGAAGACACCAGGTATCACTTTATATTTTTCATATTATTCATCCAGGTTGCTTCCTGCTTATCTGAAGGGGAGAATCATCCAGGAAAGCAGCAGTTAGCACCTTCAGCTGCAGAGCCACAGTGAGCACATCTCTCACAACAGACTTCGAATATCTTGATGCACGGGAACCGTACACTTTGGCCAAAATCCCAAACATCACACGGGGTGATACCAGCATGAGAATGCTGATAGGAAAGCAGGACTAAACAACGTGTGACACGAGCAGAATGAACCATAAATCCCATCCAGGGCTCAGCGAGAATGAGCAACAATGAGTGGCTGCAGCGAACGGCCAGATGTGGAGCGGTGCTGCTGAAGAGGGAGACAGATTTATGGCCGCTTCTTTAATGAGGTAACATCCTTTTCACTCATAAGACTTTTAAGAAGTTTTTTTTTTTTCCTCCAGCATGCAAGAAAAAGCAATTCCTCTGGAAGCGAGGAGAGGAACGAGAAGGGGAGGGGGAAAAAAAGTGAGACACAAAATGTAAAATTTGACTTATTTTTCTTTTTACGTCATCGAAGCGACCAGTGCAGAAGGGAGTGAGAGGGAGGATGAGAAAACGGAGTAATGTTTTAACAGCAGCACAAACAGCACAATGTGATCTACGGTGCCTCGTTCTGTTATGTGAATGGAATGATTTGCAGCTTTAATCTTTGCAGTTCGTGGGAAAATTGCAGACTGCACTTGTATCTTTCTGGACAACTTGCAGGACGTATTTTAAAATTAAAGCAAATGCAAAAGAAAAACATCACGCTACTTCATCAAGGTTTAGAAATTGCTAAATCAGAATCAGCAAACTTTAGAAACCACAGATACACGTGCTAAATTCCTGTTTCCTCAAGAGTTATTTTTGACAGCCTTTCATTGGCGTCCAGCCGTCTAACGAGAATTTGTTGTTTATTTGTCTCCTAATTTACTGCTAAAGTTGTTTTCCTGTGCTGCTAACAGCTGTTGCCCAGTAAATGCCACAATTCACACCACCATTCATGGCAAAAGAACAGAAATAGAGTGAATGAAGAAAGAAATAGATAGCTGCTAGCTTGAGAGTAGCAGGCAGCAGGATGTAAACAGACGGAAATAAAGTGGTGCAGAAGCATTTCAGTGTGTTGTTTAACATAGAAAGGATAGAGCATACATCAATCATGCATCTGAAAGCTTGTTAGATGTCGAAACACTCCACAACGGTTTGTAGATATAATAATAATAGACAGGATTTTAAATGCGTTGTTCCGATGATTGTGAGGTAAGCAGCTGAAAACCACCATTCATGTAATCTAACAGCAATGGACACTCGCTCATATTTGACTAGCAAGCTAGCATTGATAGCTAGCTAGCATTGATGGCCAGCTAGCAAGCTAGCCACCTAGCTAGTGCACTAGTCTATGTACTCAATATGTGTACTATTGTTCAACATACAGCCTGCGTAACTGTAGTAACCCGTGCCAACCAACCTCGCCTATCCTAGCATTTGCAATAATTCCTTCTCTAGCAGTAATCATAATAATAACAACAATAATCATATAATACATCTTGATGTGCGTTAAGAAGAAAGTTGAGCCACAGATTAATCATTGTTGTCTTGATATTTGTCACCACATAATCCTTAAATTGGATAAATTAAGCAAATAATGTTAACCCAATTTATTTTATAATGTAGCATCTAGCTTGTGAGTTTAGTTTTTTGCAATCATGTGTGCAACCACTGTTGTCATCGATGCTGCAATGCATTGTGGGATATTTGTGCCGGCGTGTTGTCCAGTGTTTGCGTACAGAAATAGTATGCACCTCACGTAATATTTAGTTCATACTACAGTTTCAGACATACTAAAAGTCAAGCTTACTCAGCAGTATGTTGGTATGGAATTTTGGGCCCATTGATCGAATAAATTAGTAGCTTGCTAAACAGCTAATAAATACTTAGCTGGTTGGCACAAGGCTCAGGACCAGTATCTGTGTCATTCACCATCGCCTCAAGAATTATTTGGTCGCAGAGTTTGATCATGATAATCTCGCCCCCAGCCCCTGATGTTCTTGGATCTAGACCGGCAAAGCGCTCGTGACGCTCTCGATCCGGTTTGCTGGCTGAGGAGGCACCAGCTCCCAAACCTCCCTCTTGGGCCCCTGGGCCTGTGGCCAGTAGACCCCTTTTAACCGCTGATGCATGCTCATTCCCATTGCACCACCAATACACCAAGAAGTGTGCTGTCACGGTATGATAAAAGAAAAATGAGTTCTTAGTTTTGCCTAATCATGTTGCTGACGCTGACAGTAGCATCCAGCTGCAATGTTAGATTTACAAATCGAAACCCCCTGCCCTCCGTATCACCTCCTATCAAACCAAAGCCTCCACTATTAAAAAAGTCCAGAGGGCTGATTAGGGCCCCGCAGCAGATTGCATCTTATGAAACTGAAGGGCCTCGGCTTGTTTTTGCCGAGGCGGTGGGCGGCCATTTATGAGCTGCTAACATGAACGAAACAAGGTTTTAAAACAGAGTAGGTAACAGAGGATTTGTGTGGCTGCACTCGAGGGCCTTCGCCTGAAACACTGGTGCAGATTGTGCTCGGGCTCTGAATGGCAGAGTCATCACCCTCTAACTCCTCTGCTCATTATACAACCTCTCCAGCTTCACTCAGCAGTGTTTGAACAGCGCTAAAGGACCCTACGAGAATGAGGAAACACGCCACCAATTTCATGAATGGGCACGAGCCCCCTCTCAAAATAAAGCGCAGAGAAAAAACAAGGTGGGTAAACACTGCCGGTCCCAGCGGTTGACCGAGAGCGACAAGAGTCGAAATTGAATTTCCGTGGAAGTGATGTAATCCGCTGGTCCAGGTCAGACCGAGATGTTATTATCTTAATTTGGGGTTCATTAATCGCCGGTGAAGCGGGCTGATGACAAGGTTTCCACCTTGTCCCAGCTGCACGGAGCTGCCAGCTGATTTAGGACGGCTCCCTGCCTCGGTATGTAAACCATTTGCAGCAGGAATGTATAAGCAAGCCGTAAAAATAGGATTTGGCTGAGACATACAAGACGGATCGCGCCGTAAAACAACGCGCCCCATCTCCACCGTAGCCTGGCGGGGGCGGTCGAGCTGTTTTTTTTTGGGGGGGGGGCGGGGGGGGGGGGGGGGGGGGGGGATTGTTGGTTAGTTCCCAGGTTCAGAGTTCGGGCCCGGGCAGCAGGCTGTAGATTTGTGGAGGAGGGTGGGCGTGTTTGAAACTGAGAATGGATTATAGGCTCCGAAATGCTGTAATCCTCCTCACAAATAAACGATACATAACGTACAGCTCTCACGAGGAGGCGCAGGGAGGAGGCACTTTCACATGCAGGCGGGCAAACGCAGGCGTTTTCACGGCTGCACACACACACGCACACACACACACGCATGCACATATCTCAGAAGGTGCTGAAGAAGAGGTCTGCTGGCTGAGAGAGCAGATCATAATCCAGACGAGATAAGGCGAAGCAAGCTTTGTGACAGCATGAGCAGAAATATTGACAGCATGATGCGAGGTAGCAGCGCAGCTTACTGCTTCCACATCCATCACATCCTGAAATCACAGTTAATCGTGTTTAAAAGCGTACAAGAGCGGGAGAAACCAAACGTGGGGCAATTTATGGATTCATCACAGGCCTGAAGAAGAAGAAGAAGAAACAGGTTCAGCACAGGAAGAGCTAATAATCCACCTCTCCTCCCCTTCAAAAACACAGACCTGCCATCGTAATTGATTTCAAATTTAGAGATTTAAGAAAAAATGAGACACAGCATTCTGTCTAATATACAGAAAAGGAATAGACGAGCAGACGTGCACAGATCAGAGTTATGTCTGCACAAGAATGTTTAAGAAACAGTGACTTAACCTTAATCCTAAACCAAACAACCCAATGCAAACTCTGGGCCTCCTCAGGCTTCTTCATGTGTTTAAAGAGTAAAAAACTGCCCTTAATCGTTTTCTGTTAACCGCGCGAACCTCAGAGATGTTACAGAAGCCCTTTGGTGAAACTGAAAACACTCAGCGATGATTGAGATGTTGGGATGTTTGTTTGCGTGAGAGGTGAAGGCAGTCATAGAGTCACACGAGAAATGAAATGATCCTCTTAGCCCGCAACGTCCCCGACTATTCATTCACAAAGTGACATAAAGAGATTTATTTTCACTCAGAGGAGCAAAAGATTTGCCTCAAATGCAATAAAGAGTTCAAGAGTTTAGCTGAGTCTGCACGTCTTTCTAGCAGAGGTTTTACTCATTTTTAAAACTCTATGTTTCATGTCTGAGTTTGTGTATGTGTGTATGTATGTGTGTGTGTGTGATTCATCCTCTGCAGGCCAAATTACCCCCACCCATCTAATAAATGACTGATTGAGTAACCACCAACCAAACTCTGTGGAATTTTCTGAAAATTTAAAAATAATCCACTAAATTTCACATTATTTATTGATTTCAGTGTTTGACTACGTTTCATCTCTGTGCATTATGGTCTCAACATGGTTTTCTCTACACTGCTTGGTAGTGGAGAACCATTTTTAAAAAAATATATTTAGTTGCCTGCAAATGGTCAAATTTTACAATATTTAGTTTTAAGATATTTATTATTCAGCCTTGAGAAACCCGTCATGTCTAATTGTGGAATGTAAACACCTCGTCATGTCATTAAACACCAGAAATTTCCAGAAGTATTACAGGACAGGAGGACGTGACCTCTGTGTCCTCGTAGGCCTCCGCAGTACTTTATGTTTTCTTTAACAAGCTATTATAATTTATCATTCAGATGGTACAGTCTTTTTTAAATCACAGCTATTCAGTACAGTTCAACACACAGATAACCGTCAATGCATATATGATTACTATTATAACTTGAGAATAGAAAATTAATAATAAATCAGAAGAAGTCATCTTTATTGACTTGAAAATGTAAAAAACTTGTACTTTTCTAATTTTGCTGCTACTTTCAGGCATCGTGGTCTTGTAAACGTCCCGTGGTTGCATTTATTTCCCTTATTACACTTTTCCCCGTCACAGAAACCCAGAAAGAAGAACTGACTCAAGCGAGGGACGGTTCGGAGATAAACTAGACAAACTGACAGGGCCAAAGTTGAGTTTGGATTATAAAGTGCACCAGGCACACGCTTGTTTGAGGTTCAGAAATGTCGACTTCTGAGCGTTCATCATATTGCCGCGCTTCGTGTCACTGAGATCTGTATCCCAGCGTGCACGTGGACGTGGGAGGCCTCACGGTCTGCACGCTGATGAAGGGCGTCTACCCCAATATTGTCCTTTTTTAAGACCGAACAACATGCAGCTTGCAGGAAAGCGCAGCCTCACTGATATGTTTGGTCCCACATTTTCACTCACTGTTCGGGATGATGAAAGCATCCTGTTTCTATATGCTGTTGTCTGGATGCCACCATGCCTGACTCGTCGCTGCACTCAACATTCAGACGATGCCCCCCGCCGCCATTTCATGCGAAACACGCTCTGCTAAACGAGTGCCAGATAAACTACCTGTCATATGTCGTGTGCTTGGCTGTAATCATCGTGTCAGGACGGAGGAAGGATTTGATGTAATCTTGCGTGCAGTCCTCTGTCTTGTCAGGCTCTCGGAGGTCTGGAGAAATTCAAGTGCAAAATTTAGTTAGAAACGGACCGGAGACACAGCGGGCCGTTATTATAATTCAAAACAATAAAATTATGCCCCACAGAGGTTGTTTGTGTCAGACTAAAAGCCAAGCAGAAGTGCTGTCTTTTGATCGGCCTGTTTTTTGGGGGGAATTTTTCGCCTGAATTACTGTGGTAGCAACAGTTTATACACTTAGAGAGAAATGCTGTCTGATTCAGGAAGGCCCTGTTCACACTCACAGTTACATCTGCTGCATGTCTGTTTGTCCTCTGTAGCTCTTCCTTTATTTTTATTTTATAACATGAATCCGCTGAATATTCTGAGGCACATTTAAGCAAAGGCCCAACTTTCAAATAGATCAAAATGTCATCAGCAAATAAATAAATAACATTTGTATTGATTTTTATTTGCATTAACTCATAACCTTTGGATCTAAAATGTTCTGTAAGACCAAAATAAATTTCTGCAATAAGAAATTTGTTTTGTGAACAAACAAATGAGGTCATTAAATCTGATTAAATGCTTTTTCAGTAGCCACAGCCATCACTGACAAATCCATATCATACTTTTTTTTTTTGCATGGGAAAGCGTTTTCTTCATTTGTAAGTGTCTGTTTTTAATCATTTGATTCACATCAGCATCAAATCTGGAAAAACCTTTGCTGATCTGTTATTTATAGGTTCAGTTAAATTGAATTTTATTAGTTTATTTGTTTATTTGAAGGAGTTCTGCTGCTCTTCCTCAGGTTTGATCCATTTTTATTTCCCACTGAAAGGTTTTTACAGCGTGTCTTAGGATGAGAAGAGTCTCGTATGTTGTACATATTGTAAAGGACGATTTGTGATGCATGATTTTGAGCTACGCTAGGATGACTTGATAGGACCCATCCTGAAGCGAAACATCAAATTGCATCAATAACTGCACAGCGGGATTGTTCAGTTGAGTACTGGTCAAACGCAACTGATGGAGAAGAACAAAAAAATGAAGAAGAAACTTGCCGCACCCCCAAATAAATAATCTTTGGACCAAAATAAAACTGCATTGGCATTTATGAAAACTTCATGAATTGATCCAGAGCTGAGTTTTAAAGACAATTCTATCATGAAGCGACTGATCAGGGAGCTTTTCTGCAGATGAGCATCAATTACTATCAGGACTTCAATCTTTCTCCCAGTGAGGCTGTTTGGGAGCCAGAATGGCAGCATTACCAAAACACTGACATCACTCACCTGCAAGTAATGCACAAAAAGACACTGGAGGCCATAACTTAACAAAAAGCTGCTCTGTTGTAATGAGCAACTCCCTCACTTCCCAGCATTGCTCATAATTTAGCCTCCGTTATTTAGATTGAGAATAACCGCCGGCATAATTCGTTCAGCTCGGTGGCAGGCAGCACAAATGCTTCTCATGCAAATGAGGTAAATGTGTACACCAAATTACAGCTTGTCATTCTGCATAACGCCGCGGCGAGCCGGACGATTACCAGAAGCGGTCGTCCAGACAAGGTAGCACGGGCGGGAACAAGAAGAGAGCCAAATGAAAATCTCCACAAGGCAAAGATGATTTCTTACTCTCTGAGGCTGCTGTTTGATTGGATTACAGTACAAGCGTGTTTTGAAGGGGATAAATCAAAATGCCGTTATTGCTGCTGAAAACTGGCAGAGACGAGGATTTGGGGAGCTGGACTCACCTCACAGGAAGATTTGAGTAACAACACACACATTCGAAAACTCCTTCTTGTACTTTATCGCATACTGTTCTTGTTTTATTTTGTTGTGTATGGACGTGTACATGCAGTCTAATGCATGGCAGAGGTCATGTGTTAGAAGCCCTGCCATAAAAAAAAGCCCAAGGGGCATAGGGGGGGATGAGAAGAAAGCCGGCAGAGGAGGAGGAGAGGGGGAGGAGGGGGAGGGAGGCGGCAGAGGAGGCGTCTGTTTTTCCTCAGGAGCGAGGCTGCAGAGCGAAGTAGACATGGAAAAGCCGGGGAATGGGAAAATGGCGCAGAGAGCGGCTACACAGCGACTGAGCCGAGCTCCCAAACCTGCACTCAGTTTTACTAGACTCGGCTCTGCTAGGTTCTGCTCTTGTTGTTGTGTTCAGCTTGACTCAGTCAGCTCGGTTCTTGCAGCTGTTTTTTCAAAATCTAGGAGAATTTCACCCTCAAAACTCTGTTAAGTGGCCGTGACGTGTGGTCTGTGGTCTGGAGGAAAGTAAACACGTAAATAATTTCAAATGAAGTCAGACTGATTGGGATGAAGTGATGTGGTGCAGCTAAATGTAATGAGCCTGTGCAGGAGAGGCTGCAGTCAGACGCTGCGATTTATCAGTCTTCTCACAAGCTGCTTTGTCTGCTGGAGCAAACGGCGGCGTTGAAAAGATCAGAAGTCATTCTGGGAAATGTAGGAAACTGGAGTCCAGCATTGCTGCATTGCATTCTGGTCTATTTCCAGCTCCTGTGAGTGTACGTGGTAGAGGGCTGCTGCAGATGATGATGTCTCTCACTGAAGACAATTATGGGACTAATTAAAAATAAAAGTACTTCAGATGGTAACACACAATTTAATTTAAAGCAGTTATTTTAATCTGACTTGTTAACTTGAATCAAAACTAATTTAATTAATGTCTGTGACACATTGAAGTATTTTTTTAAAGCTGGTTAACAATTTTCTTTTTCGCCTTATTGATTAATCTGGCAATTATTTTCCTTCATTAATTGTTTGGTGTAGAAAATATTGAATAAGAGGGAAAAATATGCATCGCAATTTGCTTAAATGTCTTGAGATGACCTTTTTAAATGTTTACTATCAATATAAAATCCAAAAAATAAAGAGACGCTGGATCTGATGAATGTTGTGGCAATATTTGCTGGGAAAACTGACTTTAATAATCTTGTTCCTGCCCCTGAATTGATTATAGATTAGTTGTCTCATCTCTAAAGGTCGCTTTGTTTTCTTTTCTTTTCGTTATTGACAGATGCCAAAACTTGAATTTAAAATTTGAGGTTTTAGATCTCTGAATTTTCTCTGAAGAGTTATTTTATTAGTTTTTCATTCCAAATATTTGGTGCATTCCACATGAGATAAGATTAGATCAGTCAGTTTATCATAAAAGATCAAATATCTGACATTAATGTGGGAGGTGAAGGTCCGACAGGCGACGCTGGTTTGAAGAGGATATGATGGCAGATGTTGATTTTTGATGAATCTGAAATCCTATAAAATTCAAATGATCATTATGTATGTAAAGCATCATCTCAGGAAATCACAAATTGTACTGCGCTGACAAGGAATCAAGTCTAAATAGCTCAGCTGTTTTGGTTTGCTCCTTTGTTGAGAGCCAGATCAAAATATTGTGATGAGTTGTTTGTGGTGAAGACAGAAGGAGAGATTTTAACATGCTTTTAGAATCTGCTTTTGAAGAAAAAGAAAATACCAACCTGAAAAAAAACAAACTTGATCTACTCTGTTTGTTCTTGTCAGGTGCAAAAGCTCACCTGCCTAATTAAAGCCTTTTCATTTCTACATAAATAATAAGATGCTGAGCCTCATCCCTCTGTGCAGCTCTGCTTGGGTTTGGCTCACCCCACAGAAACACGCAGAGGATAATTTGATAAGTGTTTGCATGATTTGACAGCGTACCTGACGTCATTACCTCTTCTGTTACTCCCAGCAGGCTGAAACAAACACCAAGTCCTTTTCTTAGAGTGTATTTGACCCGGGTCTGATGTCAGCACTGTAGCAGGGTCTGTCAGGGGAACCGGGGGGTCCACTGGCACCAGCAGGGCTTAGCCCAGATTGACCCCAAGCCTCTCATCTCCCTTTCCCACAGGAGGACTGACCTGGGCAGCCACAAAGCACTCATGGTCAGATTTATGTCCCGACCTCAGAATTACACCCTCCAGTCATCTCTGTCGTAGATGTAATTTAAAGTCGTAATCATCAACTTTAAAGTATTTTAACATAGAAATCAGTGATAATTTATACATAACATTAGCAGAGTAAAACCTTTCCATGCAGCTCTTCGTACGGGTGATTAGTTTAAGAAGAACGAGGTCTGCAGATTCTCTTTCAGCTGAATTTTGAAGCTTGTGTCTTAAGCTGCAGCTCCTGTAACGGCCACCAGAAGCCTGAATGATGTAAAACCATCAGCAGCACATGCGTGTGTTCCTCTTCGGGTCCAGGTCTCAGTTTAGAATTGTGCATTGCCGGTTTTGTAAATTAAACATATTTCTGTTATATATAGTCAGCCAGGACTGCACATTTCTTGCAGCTACACACACACACACACATACTCACTGTATATAGTACTGAAAAAAATGATCCATGTCAGCACCCCAGTCACCAAAATAAATATAAATGCTGGCATTGTGGGTCACAGATGTGTTGAAACTTTACGTTTCTTTACATTTGAATTCTCTGTTTTATGTTATGATCACGCAGTGGTTAACTTCTGGTCAGGTTTAGGCACAAAACCACCTGGTTAGGGTTTGGAAAAGATCAAGTTTTGGCTTAAAATACCCAGTTTTGTCACCAGAAACAGGAGTGAATACGTCCCGACGGTTTGTTGGCTTGAACAGTGTTCGCTGCTGCAGTCGTCTCGCTAGCACCGTCACTTCCTCCTCCTGATGAGAAAGAAGAACTTCTTTCAACTACATCACTTTATGCTATTTTAGAAACGTTCACATGATATGTATGAAGCACACAATTTTAACGTATCTGTGGTTTGGAGAAATGTACATTTTATTTAGGCGATTGGGCCGACATGAGGCCCTGAACATCGACAGTTTAAATTTGGCCTATTTTGCCTCATTTTCATTAAGCTCTCCTGCCAGCGTCCATGAGATGGTGCAGCTGCCGAGCCCTGTAACTCTCTAATAACACTGTTTTTGGCTCACAGGTCTGAAGAAGGAGCCTGAAGGTGTGAAAAAGTATCAGGGAAAGTCCAGTCGCTGCCGCCTCGCCCTGCGATGGCATCCCATGCTGATAGTGTAAAGGTCACTCCATCAGCCAACAACAGGATATGGTTATGATAAGCATCCAATCAGAGCTCACGTTGCCGTGATAAGCATCCAATCTGAGTCTGAGAGCTTGTCGCTGCATTCCAGAGGCTGATCTGACACTATCATGAGGCCTGATGCTGGCTGGGACACAGAGCTGCGAGGCTATTTTAGGGTCTTTACAGATAGGAGGGAGTTTCAGCACAGCTGAGACAAACTGCTGCTGCACTCGGAACAAGGGTTTGGTACTTTAACCCGCTTTGATTTCCTGGTTTAAGACCAGATTATGGGACAGAACAGAAAAACAGCCTTTTGGTTGCATGATAAACCTTTACTTGGCATAAATGAACAGATAAGATGACGGTTAAAGTTAGCCAGTCCTCCACAGCTCGTCAAACTGCATGATTTCACTAATTCTACACGTTTCGTCTGCATTATTGCTTTCTTGTAAGAAGACAAGCTTTAAATTGAATACTTATAATTATCATAAGCATGAAATACAGTACAAAAATATTATTCTTATAGTCTGGCATTAGCCAATAATCCTCCCAGCTCGATGTTTTGTAAATTAAACATTTTCACTTCATTTTAGACCAGCTTCAAACTCACCTGTATGAAAAGGAGCATGCCTCAAATCTGGAGAATCTGGACACAAACAGGGTTGTTTTTCACGTTAAAGCTGCATTCATTGATTCTCCAAAGCTAACTGAAATATATTTTATTCGTTAGCATTCATTTGCAGTCATGCTTGTGTCTGTTTAGCCGCCGAATGCTCCACTGTCTTTGCATCTCCTCACCAGCTCCGTCTCTCTGCTGCTTGGTGCTGGTAGTGTACAGTGTGCAGTAGCATTCAGTGGGTTTATCAGAACTTTCTTTGGCTGAAAACAGCTGCCTGCTGCTGCTGAACCATAAAAAAGTTTAGCCAAAAGAGGCTAGAAAAGCTCAGCGAGCTAAAAGTCTGTCTTGAGTGTGAGGGCAAGGACTTTTTGGGATTGTTGGGAACTTCTTTACAATCTTTAAGGTAGTATTTTATGTTTGCTGTTATCGTGTGTCCTCCGCTACTTCACACACTAAATGGCCATGAGCATGTGGACACCTGAACACAACAGCCATGTGTGATGGTTGAGTGTCTCATTCCAAAACCCTCTGCGTCAATCTGCTCCTGCAGCGGTCTCATCTCTTCTGGTTTCAGGCTTTCCACCCGATTTCTGAACCAGGCCGCAGGGATTTGCTCCCACTCCGCCACAAGCGCGTTAGTGCGGTCTTACACTGATGCTGGGTGATGAGGCCTGGCTCACAGTCGGCGTTCCACTTCATCCCAGAGGTGCTGGATGGAGCCGAGGCCGAACTTCTCCCGCACCGAAACTGGAAAAACTGTTTTTTTTTTATGGACGCCTTTGTGCATGGAGCCGTTGTCATGTAAAAACAGGGAACAGAGTGAAGAGCACATGTTGTCTAAATATCATTGTGTTGCATCAAGATTTCTTTTAATTGTGCTGAGGGGTCCGATCCATGAAAAACAGACCAGATCAAGAAAACGGATGCCCACCTACCTCTGCTCATATGGTGTAGAAACCTTGTAGATAAATTTACATTACCAACATCCAGTAATGACCATCTTTAAGGATTTGTGGCTCTTCTTCCAAAAAGCTGTTCAAACAATGAATAGCCTCTGCTGAAGATTAAGACTCGAGACGATGATATTGATCCCGTAAGCAGAACCAGGTGTAAAGGATCTGTTTGATTGATGCAGGACTTTGGAAACAGAACAAGCAGATCCTCCAGATTTGTGTGATTATCTTGGTGTGTCATAAAATACCCCTTAGCTCGTCTTTGACGAGCTCACGGTCTCTCCGCCGGCAACAGGTAACATCCGAGCACGTCTCCTTGCAGCACGGTGGGTGAAAGCATTTTTTAGCCTGGGTGGCCCCAGCGGGGAAACGAAGCCCTCGCCCTGGTGTTTAACTTCGCTTCCTATAACTTCACCTCTCCCAAAGCTCCTTCCAGGTAAAACTAATGGGCGACTCCACATCTGTGGCCCATTCACCGTTTTAATGAGCAGGAGAGCGCCGTGGAGAGAGAGCTGAGTATGAATGGACAAGCGGGGGCTTTAACTAGCTGCCTCTGCCATTAAGAGCCTGTGGGGCAATTATGTTACCAAGCACAATGACCTCAACAACACTACAGGGTGTTTCTATACAACCTATAACCTTCATATGATTAAAGTTGTCCAACATCTAGAGTACTTGTGTTATAAAACGTATACATGTGAGGATGCTAACCTGTTGATATTCCTCCTTCTATCATATTTACTTTATTTCTGACCTGGAAGCCATATATAAGAAAAATAAAAAAGACATAAGTTCAAAGAGAAAAAACTAAAAATTGAGAATTAAACTGGAATTTTTCTCTCTATATGAAAACATAAACGTATAGCTTACATTGCATTCTGAATCTGCTCTTTATTTAAACTTCATGCATGCATGCACTGCATATTTCAACCCAGGATGCCATGTTTTTGTGACTGCACCAATATAACACTCCCCACTCCATTATTTTATACACATTTCCCTCAAATTCAGTCCATCATCATATTGTATCTTTGCAAGCTTTCAGATCTCCACTAGGATTTCAAAGAAATCTTTCTGCAACAGAGTTTGGTTGCACAGCAGGAGTTTGTACGGGTGGATCCACCATTAGGGCATCACAGTTGACAGCATGATAACGATTGTGTAGTCTGACTTCTCTCTATGTTAAACAACATATTCTCTGCAGCTGTATGGCTCTTTCTCTTTTGATGAGAACATACAGACCAGAAAACATAGAGGTAAACTACATCTGCAGTGCAAACGAACCAAAAACAAGTGTCTCATGACATTCATTCGATGCAATAATTAGGGAATGCCAATCGGTGTTTTTTAACAAAACGCAGCCAAACAACAGCATTGCTGTCAGAATCAGAATCGGCTTAGTTATGTGCCTACATACAATGAATTTGACTCTGGTTTAAACAGAGAACAGAAAGACATACAGCTCAATGAGGACAAATAGAGACAAAAAAAACAAAAGACTAAACAATAAGTTGAATGGAGACATAATATGAGTATGAAAGCATGTGAGCAATATGAATGCTGATTGAGCAACTTTCATCTTAACGAATAACAAACAGTCATTCGATGGATGTGTTTATCCAAAAATCCTTACAAGACATAGACCTGCAACCTATGGAAAATATGAATAAGTTAAGTTGGAAATGGAATAAATAAGAGTCATTCAGGATTCACTCTATAATGAGAACTTTTAACAAAACAAATACATCAATAAGATTAGAGGTGATAAAACTGTTCATTTAAATCAACATGGTCTACAAATGTAAATGAGCTTATCCAAAGTGTTTAGATGCTCAGACTCCTGAAAGCGTGTCGTTCCCTCTCAGGTTGTAACACTTATTACGCACTGTGTGAAATATTCGGTAGAGGGTTGAAGCCTCTTATGTGAAAATGCTTTTAGAGGAGTCGGTCCCTGAACCGCCTCCACCTCTCGATTTCTCAGGGTCAAACCTTTATGTCCATGTTTTGACTGTCAGCCTTTCTAAACCCTCTGGGCTCGTCTGACACAGAGCAGCCACCCTCTGTTAAATCTGCTGCTGTGAAATCATTAGAGCCCGACCTGCCGGTGGTCCAGCAGTCCAGAGCACAGGACCTGACTGTGTGTGTGTGTGTGTGTGTATGTGTGTGCGTGTGTGTGTGTGTGTGTGTGGAGGGCAGGCTTGGTTTGATGCTTCTGACCAGTGTAAGTAAAGAGAAAGGATCAACATGGGTAAGTGAAGCTTGTCATTGATATATGTGACGCTGAATGCTCCTCTGGTTTAACTCCTGCTTTAAATTCACAAAGAATCACAACAAAAAAATCATCTTCATTACTGACTAATCTATTACTTACTCTTTCAACTATTTAATCATAATCAGAAAATAATCAGAACAAGTTCAACATCTTTAAAATTCTTGGTTTTTTGGAATGATGCTAAAAAAAGAAAAAATCTAAATTATATATTATTAGAAATAAAGAACTTTTGAGAGGATAAGTGAAAAAAACGCTTTGTGTTTTTGATGATAAGATCTTAAATTATTAATTGACTGTCAGAATAATCGTTGATGACTCACTAATTGATTAATTGATGAATCATTTCAGCGCTGATGAATCATGTTGGCGTAAAGAAGAAGCCAAACTCTGCTTCTCAAACAGGAAGAAACAGGAAGTGTAATTCCAGTCGGTGATGACCAAACCACATCAACTGCCACCAACACAACTGTTTACACTGTTGATGTTTCCCTAAAATGTTCCAGAGATTATCATCTTGACATATTGATCATCTTTGTATCAGTAAACCCAATTAGTGGATATTGAGAAAAACGATTGACACCAGTTCTGATAATGAAATCATCATTTTAAGTCACTTATCAAGCAACAACTTGTGAGTGTGACTTCCATCCTTTCCTCTTCAGACAAAACAAGCATTGTGGTGACATCACCTTTGGCTCTTTGACATTTTGATGGACAAATTACAAATTCCTAGAAATCACCTGTCAGTCAAGCCTTGTGATGTCTTTTCTCTTTGATTCCTGCTGATGACATTTAGGTTTCTGATTTATTTATTATGGAGAAACAACTGCTGCTGAAAACCAAACCTCTCTGAACTGTAAAGAATATTTACCTCCTATGAGCTGCCAAACTACCAGCAGGAGTAAAAACTGTCATGAGCTGCTTATATTGTTGAATTAGTGCTGTTTAATAACAGTAGGAGTCTTACAACTGACATTAATTTGTATAAAAAGTGCCTGATAATTCCTGTTAAACAAATGACTTGTCAGATAAACACGTACAGTTGTTTGGTCCAGAAAGTGTTGGAGTTGATGTGAGTTTACGTCCCTTCATCCCGTCACCGTCACCTCTTTGCTCCACATTCCAGCCGTCCCGCTCTTATCTTTATTGGCTGAGGACGGGCAGAATTACAGCAGTTTGAGGACAGTTTCTGGAGCTTTGACGCGCAGATGACCAGAGATACCAGAGAGCAGACGTTCATGGAGACGACAACCACTTATCAATGGACGCACGACAGGAGGGAATTAAATATGTAAGAACGGAATAAAGCAGCTTCTGACGCGGTGGAGGATTTTCTGTGTTCAGATAATGAGATGGACTAGAAAGTGAGAGATAACGCTGTGGTGAAGTGGCTGTAGTAAAACTAAATGGTCTGCTAAAGCTCCCAAATGACAAACAATAAACTGTCTCGTCTTTAGTCTCCACTGGAGTTGCAGCTTGAGAAGCGATCCAGCCCACTAAAACATCACTGCTCATTAAACCTAAATCTGATCTCAACCAAAATGATTTTTACCAAAAACTGATTAAAAAAAACTTTTTTTTAAAAGTTTTGTTGTTATTTTGACAAACAAGCTGATTCATAATACTGATGACAAACCACAGACATGACTGATAACTCACAGCCACATGGTACAGTATGTGCTGGATACAGTGCAGTTAACTAGGATGATAAATAGAAAGAGACATCCAAATGACAAATCACCATATTTCACCAAAAATACTGAAACATGCATTAAAAAATGTTTTAAAATTAATACATAAATGAAAGATGACAAGGGTACAAAGTAAGAAAAATTGAGTTCCCCAGGGTATTCTTTAAGGGTCTGTTTGCCCAAATTACACACACACACAAAAAAAACCCCCACACACTTATTTCATGTGGCATTTTTGTCTAGGTTTGAAATATCAAAATTCACATCAATAAATGCTCACAGCATTGAAAAATGATATTGAAAAAACATCTCTGTCCAGAAACAATGTGCAGTGAATCTGAATAATCCACACAGCAAAAAAAAGAATTGTTGAAAAGGAAAGTCAGTTGAATTATTTTTCAGTGTGAGCTCCACAAATTAATTCCCATTCACCTCCACTGTGTTGGTGAGGAGGCAAAAAAATCTCTCACAATTATATCAAAACCTGGGAGCATAAAACCAAAACTATATGCACGTCTGGACACCAGTAGAGGAAAATGGTTGTTTTTTGGAATTTGTGTGAACTGAGCCTTTAATCCTGTGAACGTCTAAAAGAAGAGTGCACTGAACATATCGAATCTGACAAGCAGCAAAGCTCGAGCCGCTAAAGTTTGACATTTGAAACATGTTGAAATGAGCGTTGCATGAGAAAGAGCAGTATTTGCTTCTCCAAAGATTGATCTCATTATCCCAATTTTTGATTAGATTTTCTCCGAAACCACGTCCTGTTAGCTCACAGAGATGAGATCTGAACTCATGACATTGGATAGAAAAAGAATCGAGCAGAGTATGTATAAATGAAATGGAAGAGGCCATTTTTGCATCTTGTGTAGCCTCTTACTCCACTTCAGCCAGACCCACAGAGGACACTGGGCCTCTGGGGTAGTCATGGACCGCCACTGGCATGACCCAGTTTGCCCACATTTCCCAGAATGAGGAGGAGCCGCCATGTCTAATTGTACCCAGTGGGTTTAATTAGCTTTGCGTGTCGGCGTCCATGCACACCAGAGGTGAATATATAGACTGTAGGAGCCTCCGTATGATAAACACTCGGGCCTGAGCGTGCTGTGCAGCGTTTTCCGTGCTGAGCATGCTCGGCTTTGAATCAGGGGGAATATTTGTTTGGAAATGTAGAGTTGAGGGTAAGCACTCTGAAGAGGAGGGAAGCAGTGTCTATTGAAAAATCTACATGATGACACAAACAATTATGAGGAGAATTCATAACACGGCCAAGATGGCTCCCTATGACCTATTTTGGATGTTTCCCCTGGCAAAGCAGCATGAGGGGAGAGAGAGAGAGAGAGATGACTCCAGTCTATTGGGGTTGAAAGCAAAATATGAAGAGACTATTACTGCTGCCCAGGTCTTTCAGCACCTCCGGCGATAGCAAGCATAGAGAAAAAAGTAGATCAAAAAAGAGGAAAGGTTCTGGTTAAAGGTTTGGTGCAAAGTGATGCATTGAGAGAAAGAATGGAGGGAAGAGTGGAGGAGAAAGTGACACAGGGAGAGAAGAGGGGGATGTGACCGGTATTGTATTTCATCTCTGTGTAGTGGACGTCTTAATCAACAGTGTCAGGTTTTCTTTCTGGAGGCTGCATGGTGTTTTTCATGCTGACAGCGGAGGTAACATGTGAGTGGCAAACAGGACGGAGAGGAGGATGTGCCCCCAGAAGCAACACCAGCCTGCATAGAAATATGTAAATAATATTGGTAATATTATTGTTTTATGCAGCCATTCATGTGATGAATTCAGCGTGTGCGCCGGTACTGTTTGTATTACTGTGTGTGTGTGATGTGTGTCTCATTATTAACTCTGCACTTGGCAGCCACTTTGAATTGCAACAGCCTGTGAAAAACATACAAATAATGTTTGCTCAGGTTTGTGCAAAGTTTTCTGATATTTTAACAATTCTGGAACGCTCTCCCTCACAAAACAAAACAAAGGTCGAAAAGTTGCAATCCTGTTAGAAAGCTTTTGTATTATATTGTGATTTTGCACATCTGAGATCTACATATTAAAATGCCAAAATGCATTTAAATTCAGCTGTGGGGTTACAAAGGTTTTTGGTACCAGGTCTATTAAAATAACATCATTATGGAGTATCACAGGAATATTATTGGCACCAAAGGATACAGACACATAAAGTTTGATAAGTTCAGCAAAACCAAATGTATTAAAGCACCTCAGGGACACTGAGTCCCTTTATGGATATTGTTGAAATGCTGTGGTTTTCACATCCTCTGTTACTCATTATTCAGTTTCAATTTTCAAGAATTTAAGGATTTTATTTTGTAATGTCCAAATCATTTCTGTTATGTGTTCTCTTGCGTTTTGTATCTGTGAAGCACTTTATTTCAAAAAGCTATTAATAAGGATGCAAAATACTCCAGTCCTGCTTTGTTACTGAAGTAAACGTCATGCAGTGTACTTCAAAAGTAAAAGTGCTGATTATTGCGAATGGCTCCCTTCAGAGTGTGAAATTAATGATGCATTAAAGTGAAAGCAGCGTTTCGGTGTTGCAGCCGCTCCAGCTGGTGCAACCTCTTTGGGTAATTTATGAGTCTTATCTGATGAATCTGCAAAGGAAATTCATAACTCCGAGAAAAGAGGTGCAAAGTTGAACAAAACGTAAATACTTATGTTCCACTCTCTCAAAACCATACACACAATTTACAAGCGTGTATTTGTATTTATAATGTCATCGGTAGTGTATGATCCTGCAGTAATAGCTGGAGATAAGGAATATAACTAAAATGTAGTGCTACAGTTTATTGGTTGAAAATGATGAGATTATTGAAATAATATTAATAATTTAAAAAGATAATTAACCAAAGTTATGAAGACTATATGCACACATCCGGATATTATATTGAGCTTATATGAAAAAAAAAATATAGTAACCAAAAAACACAAAGTACTATAGTTCAACTACAAAGAACCATATGCGTCCATAAGAATATTATGGGAATATTTCCGTGCAGACTTCTGTCCGTGTAAAATAAGGGACATAAAGTTGTGACTGATGATTATTTATTGTAACACGGCTGGAAGGTGAAATATGCCGCAAACTGCCGTGCTGTAAACAGTGAGCAGGCCGGGAGAGCTTTTATGGAATACATGTAACCGTGCTGCAGGGTGACACCTCCTGATTTATGGCTGTATTTAGATAAGACGCTGCCGTAAATGGTTTCTAAATAGCGTCAAGGTCATGTAATGTAATGGGATAATGTTTTTAGGCGATGGAGATAAGATGATGTGTTTAGTGTGTGAGGAGCTGTGGGGGAATGAATGCGGAGATAAAGGCGCTGCAGGCCTTTTCCTTATACCGCGGAGGTATGATGACAACAGGCCGCAGACTGTGTCTGTCCCAAAAGTACCGAATAATTCATCAAACTGTTCATTTACACTTCCCAGAGCGCTCTGACATATACCTCATGTTATTACTGGAAAAGGAGAGACGCTGATAACATGCGCGCAAAACGGCCATTACGAGTTTAAGAAAATATGAACAAATCCTAGAAAATCTTTAGACAAGTATTAGACTGAAGGAGCTGGAAAGAAAAACAGACAAAAAATTTCATAATTTCAGAGGATATTTATGGCGTAAAGCAACACATTTAAGTAGGATGGAAAGTTAATTAGATATATTGTCATGTTTTTGATATAAACTAAATTGTGCCTCTCGTTATTTGTTAATTGTCAGAAAATTAATTCGTGCTAAAACAAATGAGACAACTCATGTATCAGAAAGTTTAGTTTCTAAAGGCTTGAGTACTAAACCTCAGTATTTGAGCCTTAAACCGTGTCTGTGGATTGAAATATCCTTCATTTGTTAGATAAAGCAGGGGAGAGTTTTATCTGATTTTTTCCTCCTTTAATTTTATTGTGCGCAACTTCAAAATACTAATCCTAACTTCCATCCCTGCAGTGTTCACATACTTCAGTTTCCTACATGATAGACGACGAGTTAACAAATAAAAATAGCACAAGTAATTATTTTCATCTTGAATTTAAAAAATCACACCTAATAAACAGTCTTAGCCAAATAGAGGGCGCGTAAATTGTGTGCGTAAAACCTCTCCATAACAAAAAGAAGGACACTAGGAATGACCAAAAAATAAATATATAAAAAATAAAGAACTTGGAAACTTGGGACAGGTTAACCACTTTTCCCCTCATATATGTGCGCGTCTGTGTCACCACTGACTCCAGCAAGCAGATATTTGTTCCTTGTGTTGTGCCGTGAGATTATGGCACCATGGCGCATGTTATTGCAAACCTCTCCAGACACTCCTCCCATCCTGAGCGCTTTCCTCTATTGGCTGCCTCCTTTCCACGCTGACATCCAAATCATATAAACCTGGGGGCCTCACACCTTCATCGGGGTCAAATTTCTTGGGCAAATCAGAGCAGCCTCCTCGGGAAGCGATCGCAAGAAAGAGACACAAGTGGAGCGCAGCGCATCGCCGAGATTTGCTCTCTGGAATTATAAACCTTTTACGGCCTATTTCACCTCGGCTGAGGTCGCTTTCAGAATGACGACCATGTAAAAGTTGGTGGCTGCGTTTGGCTTGACTCGTTAATGCATTCACGGGAATACATATTTAAGTCTTGAATGAGTTCTGTCGGCTGTGGATCCCCGCGCAGAGACCGTTTTGGGGCAGCAGCAGCGAGAGACGGAGGGCGACGGAAATCACGGCAACGACCACATTTGTTATCCCGTTCAACATGAACCTCATCGGGGGCTACCAGCATCACCACCACCACCTGATGCACGAACCCTTCCCGTTCGTCCAGCGGTGTCACCAGGATGCGCCGTACTTCCAGAGCTGGGTGGTGAACCACGGCGAGGTGCCACCGGACTTCCAGATCCAGGCGCCCTACCCGGCCGTGGAGCTCGGAGCGCCCGGAGCGACGCACGACGCCCGTCTGGAGGGGCTCCAAGCGGGGATGGGGAAGAGGAGAACGTCGGGGCCGAAGAAGGAGCGCAGGCGGACGGAGAGCATCAACACAGCTTTTGCCGAGCTGAGGGAGTGTATCCCCAACGTCCCGGCGGACACAAAACTATCTAAAATTAAAACTTTACGCCTGGCGACCAGTTACATCGCCTACCTGATGGACGTCTTGGCCAAAGACTCTGGGGAGACGGAGGGCTTTAAGGCCGAAATTAAGAAATTTGAAAACCGGGATCTGAAAAGGAAACGGGAACAGGTAAGTAGAAGCCTCCGAAACTTTCATGTTGATCAAAACAATCCCAACCGAAGACATGTCAGGAGCTCATTAGTTCACATTTCTGAGTGATTGAGAAAAATCGCTGGAGGCCTGAGAAATGCGTAAAAATGGAAAGAGTAGTTTAAGGTGGGATTTAATAATGTGCTCAGATTTATCAGACTGAAGCCACAAAGTGTAAAAATAAAGCCTAAATATAAAACCTGTCTTTTACATCTCAATTATAATCACAGTTCCCAAAGAAAGAAAATATTCTATATTCTATTCTTCTTATAATTCTATTTTTATTAAATCCAAAATAGGACTACAGCAGTGCAACCAGTTATATTTAGACTCCTATTTTTGTGGGACGTGATCCACTATAAAGGCCACAGTATTCATTAAGAAAGACACAGCTTTAGTATCCTATAATAATAATAATAATAATAATAATAATAATAATAATAATAATAATAATAATAATAATTAAAACAGCATTCACCTTATTGAAAAAAGCATAGTCATGCTGACCTTGTTGGTACATTTAGACCTTTATATCTTCATACACACTGGAATTGCTTTAAGCAAAACGGCACGTGCTTCTCCAGCTGTTCATAATGACAAATAGCCTACATCAGTTAAATATTCATCAATGCATAATTACAATATTTCCTCACATCGCCTGTAGCCTATAGATTGATAATGTTATATAATATATAAATAATCAATAGTCCTGTATTTAAATACACTCTAAAATTCAGTTTTAGTCACATAACAATAGCTTTATTTTAAAGCACGCATCATTATTTAATACTGCATATCATATAGGCTAATGTGTGACTTATTTTTTTCTTCCATATTTGGTCAATTGTTTGGGTTAAGTTAAGTCTAAAGGTTTGATCAAGGTCTCACTGACTTTCACTTAATGAGAGCATGTGATGTCATGGCCCTGATTGCGTCACCGAGGCCCCCCCAAACAGCACCCACCTTATTTTCCAGCGTAATGAGGCTCTCAGAGGAGCGTGAACCTCTGATGTTAATATGTCGTGGAGAGATATTGCAAGAAATGTTGCCATATCTAGTGACAGTGCAGTAACTCTCATTGGGCTGAGGTTGAGGTTCCTGTGTTTTAGCCTCTCCTGCTGATGATAATTTGGTGTTTTTGGTGTCACAGACTGACGGCCTGCAGGAGTCATTAGGAGCCGAGAAGAAGGTGAAGGGCCGGACCGGGTGGCCGCAGCAGGTCTGGGCTCTGGAGCTCAACCAGTGACCCTTCCTCCTCCTCCTCCTCCTCCCCCACTAAAGAAAAAAAAACCTCCTCAGAGACTCTGGATTCAAATCAGATAAAAAAACCACTGACTGGCTGAACCTAAACACACCGCTGTGCACGTGCAATGATGCGCAAAAAAGAGCGAATTAAAGGACAACATGCGGAGATAAACAGCTCGCGCGATGGATTGTGTTGCTCTTCTTTTCTCCTGCTGTGGTTTCTGACTCGGCACACTAATCTGACTGTAGGTGTTTGATATTTGTGGTATTTCTGCTTTTTGATGTTTCCACCCCTCCAGTACTGTAGACCAGATGTGGCCACGGTGTCAAAAAACATCTGTCTGCCCTAAAAATGTGTTTTATCTGGCATCGACTTGATGGTGTTTTCCACATCTGACGGCGCTGGAGCAGAAAATAAATAAATTATAGCAAATGATAAGTGGAGTATGTTGTTGCAAAGATGGAAAAATATTTGGGATTTTTTAATTCTTTTGCTCAGATTATTTCGGAAATTACAGAACATTAAGTAACGGTTTTCAAACTGAGTTTTGACAGGTGTTGATTGGTAGATTTTTATCCAATCCGAAAGGGGATCAATTATCTTAACTTTAAATCAAATTTTAAGAAACAGATCTGTACTTTTTGCCGTGTGTTGGCAGCACGCTGTGAGTTAGTTTAATGCCGCTGGGAAATTACAGTATCGTGAAGACACGAATTGTGACATATTCCGGCCTGAAGGTTTTTATAAAACACATTTACAAGACATCACACCTGCATGTTGATCAAAACATGTTATTATAATTTAAAACATTAATGAGTGAAACAACGAGCCATTTCAAAAAATATGAGATAATAAGCGAATTGATCTATTTCCTGATCACTGGATTTGGATTTTAACAAGACAGGCTTCTTTAGTGATGTCATGTAATGTAATTAACGGAAATATAATAAAATCAAATTAAAAATGCTTTGTGAGCTCAGAGGAAACACATCATTGACGGCAAACTTCCATTTGTCTCTCTTTCATCCCGCTGAATTTGGCGCGTTAAAGCATTATTATCCCAGTCATACTGTACTGTAAACTATACCGGCTGTTGTTGACGTTTCTTGTAGAAAATTATTGAATTTACTGAATCTACCTCAAAATTATTGTCACTGTCCGCTCGGAGAAGACGAACACGCGACTGAATGTTGAGAAGACGCACAGCTTTCACTCCGACATGTAAAACACTAAAACTAAAAGGGATAAAAGGTTTATTACTGTGCGCAATGTGGATGGAAATGTACATTGGATGTGAAGTTATATATAGTTCCGTAAATAAATGAATTATTTTATGACACTCCAGCTGTCGTGAAGGTGTTGTTTCTTATTTAACTGTTTTCTCCAACAGAGATTTAACAGATTATTCCGCCAAGACCAGACGATGACTTCATTTTTCCTTTTGCCTGTTTTTGTTTTGTTCTGTTTGCTTTCATTGGGGAAATATCGATTATAATAAACAGAGGAGGATCAGTCTCATCATGAAAAAAAAATCTGAAATTAATCCAATAAATATCAGATAATTTAGCAAACATTTAGAATTGTTAATTAATTCCTTCCGTCACAATTACGATTATTTTCTACAAATTCCACCTTTTTTTGTATTTCTATAATTCGGAGATTATACATTTGGAATTCTAACTCTATTTACACACTTCCAATAATACATTTAATGACTGAATTGTAATTTGAGGTCGATGTCAGGACTATTCAGACAATTCATAACTGGTTCAGAAATCATAAAATTGTACAAAATCTATAACATTTCTTGAAAACTTTTAATTTTCAATAATGATCTAATCCTCCAGTGCCAATTAGTCATGCATGCTACATCTTATTAAAAGAACTGATGACTCCTTCATAAATATAAAACTCCATCTTATTCACTGGGGGAAAAGACAAACGTTAAGTGAACTCAACATGTGTCACTGCTGCTGTTATTTTGTTGATTTAGTTTCGTCCTGGTGTTTTAAAATACAGCCCAATTAAAAGGAGGGTCTACAGTGACACCTGGTGGTCGATGGCGGTTACTGACAAAAGAAACAATTCATCAGGCTGCATCTTTTTTTTTTTTTTTAATGTGTTCATATATACGGTGTAATAATACCTGTGAATGAATAGAGACGAGAAACGAGAATGTTGCCTCTGCCTGTACAATACATTTATTATTATTATTATCATCACTAGGAGCAATAAGCAGCCATATTTAAATATCTTTTTTTTTTTCTTCTAATACAACAATTAGGTTAATGTGGCCTGGCCTATGTGTTAATAAAGTTGGGTGTTATCTACATGACACTAACAAACCTACAAGCAAAACAGAAAGTATAACAGACACTTAAAAATAATAATAACAACCCTGTCAGAAGTAGATTAACTCAGTGTGGTGGACAAACATAAATACAATGTGTGACAGAGGATGAAGAGTATTTGAAAAGAACCCCAACAAGAACTCCGAACTGTGTGCAATCACTGTAAAAACCGACGAGCAAAGAGCTGGAGCTGAAGATCTGAGAAGATGCAAAACCAAAAGTTGTCCACGGCCTGGAGGTTTCAGCAGTGCATTAAGAATTTAAATAAGCTTGTAGGTTTTCTGCAGTGTCGGATTCTTCATATTAAAAGTTTGATGTTAACTGGGGTCACTGGTGGCTACTGGTGACTTCCCATCATGGCTTGTGACTTACATTTATTGAAACATAAACCCAATCAAACAAAACAAAACAAAAAGATCTTTCTACATAATTCATCAATTACTTGAATATTTGTCAGATTCATTATTAAGAAAATGGCCAAAATGCAGAGTCACTGCGCTTTAGTGTTTACATACAAATGTGAATCTTTCAGATGGTCATGCAGTAAACTCAGTCCGAGTGTAAAGAAACACCAACAAAAAGCCGGCTGTGGTGTGACGCCACATTTGGTGCCAAATTAGATTTGTGTTGGACGACCTCATTAACCAACGTCCAGTAAAACTGTGATTTTTGCTGGCGGACGTGGAGGGAGGGCACGTTTTAATTTGATCAATTCTTCAAAAGAACATTTCATTCTTTTTCTGCTTTAGTCGCCAACTTGTCGACCCAGCTTCTTGAAATACATCCGGTATGTTCAGCGTGAAATCAAGAGTTGAGACGTCGTCCACAAACACTGCTCTTAAATATTAAAATGATGCTAGTAATCACCCCTATCACACACAAACACACATTCCACTTCAGGTGTGTGTGTGTGTGGGGGGGGGGGGGGGATGGAGAAATCAAAATCAAATATGCAGACAGACACAACTTTATACAACTTAAGGCTTAACTAAAGAGGAGGAGAGAAAACTGGGATACAAAGAAAAAAAAAGAGCTACCAACACCTGCGATGCACGGAAGAAATAAATGTGTGTGTTCATACGTACATCAAACAGCTAGCGAGAAGGAGAAGAGCGGGCCACAGCCAAATGCTACATCATTCACCACCACCTGTCTTTAAACGCATCACCTCCAGCTGGAAAAGGGCGACTGAAAGATTAAAGATCAGGACTGAGATCAGCTTGTTTTCAATCTGTTTCAGACATTATTGAGAAGGGTGGATTTAACGTGAATCTTGAGCCGCCGGAGGAGAAAACTGACCCCGAGCCCTGATATGCTTGGCGTAACTTTGGCGGAGGCGGCGCCCTTTCCAAGGATTCATTCTCAATTTTAAAAAAAAAAAGAAAAGAAAAATCCACTTGATATCATTCAACCCGACACGCTTTCCTGTTTGGCACAAGCATTCCATGGTGAACATGTTAACAGTCAAAGAAAAGATTCCCCAATATACCGAAACGCGTTTCGTTTTTTTACTCTTAAGGCAGCTATATTGTACATTGCATTCAACCAAGTTACTAAAGTTGGACTCTGACACTGTTCTTTTGTATATATTGATAAGTTACATTACAGCATGACGACGTAAAACCCTGCAGAGCGAGTCCCGGTCCTCGACAGTCTTTTGGGACCCGGCTTTTGCGGAGGAGAGGAGGAGCAAATGCGCTGGAGGAGGATCGATCGCTGTGACGACATGCGCAGAGGCTGCTTTTAGGTGAGGAGGACAAAATGAGCAAAAGTGAACTCATCCTGCCCTGAATTCTCCTCTGTTTCAGTTAAATGTCCTCTCAGGACAGCAGGAGTTTGTGTTCTGGTCTCACAGAGGAGCGGGACGGTGACAGGGTTGCAGGAGGAGCTGGTTTTGGCTGTTGTTGCGGTTAGTGGCGTCCAGGTTTTGAGAATAACCGCCGTTGCTGTTTGTCGCTGCGGTTGCCGGTTACTGATGGAGCTACTGCCGCTCTGCTTGTCGTCGGGAGGTTTAGTCCAGCGGTTTGCCGCCGTCGCCTTTCTGGTCCAAGCGGCTCTTGCTGCTCTTCACCATGTAAATAAAGTAGGTCAGCGTCTCCTTCTCGTTCACTGGAATATTCCTGAAGTGACGACTCACCGTCTGCAGAGGGGGAGGAAGGGAAGAGCGAGAGGTTAAAATTAAAACTCTCAAAACCTCCCGTGTTCATCTACATGCCATTTATTTTCATCAATTGTCTCGTGTTTATGTTTTAATTTATTTTAATCAAGACTTAACTGAAGCCGACCTAATGGCTGTTTGGATTTACAAGGCAAAAGAGAAGAAAGCACACATCCTGTGAGCTGCGCCTCACTGCTCTGCCACTGGTCCTCCTGAACGCGGGGCCAGCTGTAACTGGTTGAGGGCTGTTGACTGGTGCTTTATTAATGATGTGGGAGGCTCATTAATAGGAGGGCCTGAACCTGACTAGCAGCCTGGGGAAACATTCAACTTGCAGCCCAGTTTCTCTCACTCATTCCCACTGTTCGACAGCAGAGTCACATCCGACGCCACCCCCCCCACCACAGAGGAGGTATTTGTCAGGATGAGGGCCGAGCCAGCTGCATGAAGTCCACCTGTCGATTTGGCAAATTAGTCTAACAATCTCTGCATGACCAATTACTGTGGAATAGGACCTGCGACACTACGTATATCACAGTAAATGAGTAATATGGAGGCGGGGGTTGAGAAGAAAGACGCCGGGCACACCTAATGAGGGCAGCTCAGTGGCCTTCAGTGTTACACAATATGAACTACCAGACTGGTTGCACCAAAGAAATCCTTGAAATAAGGAATCAAAGAAAAAGCAACCTCCAAAGGGGGCTGCTTACAAGTTGTGAAATCAAGTTTCTGTGAGGCTAAAAGTGAGAAAACGTCTGTAGCAACACATTTCAACAGTGATCAACATGTGAGGAAGTTTAGCCTGATAAATGGCTGTCAAACCTTTAACTGATGACAATTTACTGTCATGTGACACTGCATCCATTCAAACATCAAATAAATAAAGTTCTCTCTCTTCGTCTGTGTTGGTCGCTCTCTGGGTCGTTGCTTTTAACATCATCTATTAGGAGGCTTATGCTTGTTGTCAAGCTAAATCAGGACTGATTGTTCCCGGGCCATTAAAGAGTACTGCCCCCAGAACAGGGACCGTTAAAAGAAAAGAAACTGTGCCTGAGAGACAAAATTTAGACACACAATAAGGTTCCTCAGTTCCAGTAATCCTGCATATTCACAGGGTTTCGTGGCCAACGTTACTCTGTCATTTACAGTGCAAAAGTGATGGACACCCGCCACGCAGTGGGCAACATCTCCACAGTCACTCAGCTCTTTACCTCTGCCAGCTGGGCCTTGTTGAGTCCGGGTCTGGTCTGCAGCTTGTAGTGTCGCTTGTAGCGTCTCAACGTGTTCACCTGCAGCTGGAAAAGGTCGACCTGAAAATGCAACAGAGACGGGGATGCGGTCAGTTATAAGATGCTAAAGTTTTCATCCCTCGTCCATGAGGATTCACCAAAGACTCTCAGAGGATTCTGCCTCATTTTCTGCTTTTAGAGGGAGACGAAGTTTAATGGAGAAATCTAAAAACTGAAAAGCTCACAAGCACAACTAAGCACAGTACAAAACAAAATTTCTCAAAAGAGCAACAATGATTAGAAACTTTATTTAAATAGTACTGTACAGGTGGTTGTGAAAGCACATTTTTTATGATAGTTCCACCGTGAGTTGATGTTTTTAAGGTTTCCTGTGTGTGTTTACTTCTGTTCCTCTGCATAGTTGGCAGTGCTTCTTGCTCTGTCGTGCTTCAACTATGATGCCTGTTGATTGTTGTAACTAACATGTTGGTCCACATTACCTCAGGAACCTCCACGTCATGATCCGGGGACTCTCCTCCATCGTCACTGGTCTTCCTCTTCCTCTTGTTGCGGACACTCTGGATGAAGTTCTTGTGGAAGTCGCAGATGTAGAGGTGTCGCACCTACAAACATATTGATGAGTCTTAAAGGAGTCGTCTGCCATGTAGAAAATCTTAAATCTTTATCAGACACAGCCGTGTTCAATGTCTTAACAAAAGCAGCCGTACAAGAAACATGAAAGTGGCAAAGCTATGACTTAAAACAAGAAGTATCGAATCAAAGATGGTGCAAACAAGACCTCGGTACTACTTATTGGGTTGCAAAATTCATGGAATATTCAAGGTGGAAACTTTCCGTGGGAATTTTTATGAATAAAGGGAAATAACAGGAGTAAAACAGAACTACAGGGGTGATTTGATCAGGCTTCAGCACTTAAACATGCCAAAAGCAGACATATTGAAAACTCTCTATATAATAACTGAAATAGTTTTGAGATTTGTTACCCGGCCCTAACTATAGATTATCTGTAACGTCAATAACTGACATTAATTGAGGACTTGTGCATTCATTCTGGGCTCAGAACATGTGACTTGTCACAGGAGTCCCAGCATGTCTGGAGAAACTTGCAGGCAAACAGCAGAACACACACACTAAAGACAACTGAGCTCATATGTCTGGCTGGACTGAACCAGCAACAAGTCACACAACGCCTTCGAGGAAAGCTGAGTACAGAGTGGCTAACAGCAGGAACAACACATTCTCAGAAATCTTTGCATTCAGGGACAACACTGCTGTGTGCTTGGTGGCCGTGGTGCAAAGTTGAGCTGAAGGACCCCCTGTACATACGGCTCTTTGTGCATTGTGAATGCATCCTGTTGCCTTAAGTAGTCATCAGGTACAGGGCACACAGCATATCACACATGACACAGGAGAATGACCCTGGCCCTGGTTTACTTTGTCTTTATGGTGAGTTAATTAAAGACAAATTTACTTAGAATGAAAAATGTGAGCATAAAACCAACAGAAATAAATACAGATATTAAAGTTGAATTATTTTAACACATCCTCAAACTTAGTTATGGTATTTTTCTTGAATCGTTGTTGTGTTTTGTACTATTCTGAATGTGTTTTCTGTTAATGTGTGTATTTGGACAAAGGCCCATCACAGACAGACACTGCAAACAAGCTTAGGATAAAAAACTCTGTGACATGTGGCATTCATATAATAAATAAAGATCCAGCCTAAAAAGATCAATCAACAATTTTGACAATCAATAAATCATTAGAGCAACATTCTTAGCAAAAACGTAATCTGGATCCAGTTTCTTAAGTGTGACAATTTGCTGTCTTTCTCTTAAATATTTGATCTGTTTGGGTTTTGGACAGTTGGGCAAACAAGACAATTGAAGATGTCACTCTGGAAAACTGATGGAAATCTTTTAGTATTTCCTGACACCTAACAGACAAAATCATGACAATAATCTGCAGGTCCCTTCAGATCATTAGCAGCAGGCCAAATATATTTTATTGCAGAGGTGCATAGTCCCAAACAACTTTGTTACAGATGAAATTACCACAAACTACCAACCCCCGGGGGTCTAGGGCCTTGGAACAGTTGCCAGTTGTCGATCCAGACTTTGTTCTATGTCTGTGCCAACTGTCTAGCTCAACAAGTTTTTCTCATTATGTTCTGGCAAGACACACAAATCATTTTCGTAGGCCTGTCCAACAAAAATATCTCCAAAGCTGCAACAATTAATGGTTCTGTTGTTAATTATGAAATTAATCACCAACTATTTTGGTAATTTACTTTACAGTTTGGGTCATTTGAACAAACAGTCAAGACTCTCTGATTCCAGCTTCTCAAGTGTGAATATTTCCTCATTTCTTTACTCCTCTATGACAGTAAACTGAACATATTTGGCATGTGGACAAAACAAGGAGTTTGAGGACGTCATCTGGGGCTTTGGGAAACACTTATCGACGTTTTTCTGACATTTATAAACATCAAAGAAAACAATCGACAGATTATTCGACAATGAAAATAATCGTTTGTTGCAGCACGAAGTACTTCTGACATTTAAAAGCGCGAGCTGTAATGGGAAAACGGTGACAGAAAGTGCAAAACCAAAAGACAAAACGGAGCAAAACTGGCCTGACTGACGCAGCTCCGGTGTTTGATGTTAAGCTGACGTGTGTGCACTTCACGGTACGAATCACTTTACTGCGGGTAGTTTGAGCCACTTTGAAATGAGGCAGTTTGCTGAACTGAGGTGAAGCAACACGGTTAGCTTCCCTGGCAACAGCCATTTTATGAAGAACAGCGTAGGCGTGCTGCAGGAAACTGTTGCAGTGAGAGAAAGCTTTAAGTTGATGTGGGCAGGACTCTGTTGTCCTGCACGTCGTCCAGGTAGCTAGCACAGCTAACGCTAGCCTGGCATTTAAACCGGCTAAGGGCAGATTCAGCTACAAACATTAACAACAATCGCAGCTACAGTAACGCTATCAAAACAGATTTGAACGTGGCCTTTTGTTTTTTCACGTTAACTGGCGCAAACTAGCTAACTTGCATTAGCTGCGATCTGTAGTCTGAAGTTTCCCCAAGAGCTAACTTTCAGGTATCATCTTGCACTTACAATCGCTGATCTGCATGTCAAAACAGAATAATTTAATTGAATTTCACTTACACTCTTGTCGATGTCCAGTTTGAGTTTCTTCTGCGATATGCTTTTCTGGATCCTCTTGCTGAAGGAGGCGTTTCCAGCTGACCGGCCGCAGCGCTCTCCGTCCTCGATCAGACAGCAGCTCTGTCCATAAAACGGCGGAGCCGGCGGTCCATCGTGGCTGTCTTCCTCTGTGCTGAACCCATTCATTCTGTACTGTAATGCTCTATGTGCGACAACTCAAACAATAAAATAGTAAAGACGAACCAAGCGTTTGGTTAGCTACCAGGTCTCTTGTTCACGCGTTGCCCTTTTGTGAAAGACAATCCGGTAGCGTTAGCTAGTTAGCTCGGCTAAGTGGCTAGTTCGCGAGCTAACAGCCCTTGATGTTTTGGCCCGAACCCGGCGACTTATTTCGAAACAGGACAACCTTTTGTTAGAGACATATCCCGACAGCTCTCCGGTAGATTCACACCACAAAACAGGTGCTGCTAACGTTAGCTAGCCGTTCGAGCAGGACCGCAGGGTGGCTGAGCTGCCGCTAACGAACAAATTCCTATGGTGAGACCGCCACTGTTTACCCCTGTAACAAATGGCTACGTTTCTGTGAGATTCGCATATGACATCAATTCCGTACGATCCTGCGCTAAAATGTGGCGACCGGCTACCACAAATGACACAACTTTGAAGAAATCACGTATTTAACTACCTGCACCTCAACAATCGCGGCACTCTTTCAGAACACCTCGTACAATGGACATGCTCCGTGTCCTTGGCGGAAGTTCCCGTCCTGCGCGACGATTGGCCAATTTTACAAAAAGGCGGTAATATCCTGAGAATCTTGCTATTTCATTGGCTGAAACAAACATCAATCTTCCGGCAGCTCTTCCTGTATCACTCGGCGTCATGTTTTGTACTGTGACTGAGGGTAAGAGGTGGCGTCGCCGTCACTTGAAGGGACTTTTAACACTATGGTAGAAACTTGTAAAATGAGCTTTGCAGTTTGCATCATACTTCACAATGAATACGTGACAATTAATTATATAATGTCGCCCATCTGTGAAATAATCTAAATGTAAATGGATGAACGTGAAATCCACATTCTCAGAGTCTTGAAACTGCGGTGAGAGGAAGGCTCTTTGGGCCAGGCTGGTGATACAGCAGAGACTATGTTGATATGGAGCCTGTTGCTGTCGTTGCCTGTTTACTACGTTAAACACTCATTCATAACAACTGTAAGGAACTGATTTATGTTCCTCCTGTCTGGTTGATACAAACGTACCGAAGTCAAAATGAATGAGCACAGATGTGTTGACATCGCCACCACGATGTGATTCCAGTTTTCACCGCTCGGGGGAGACAGAAGCTAGCAAATGAATATAAACCGGGAAAGCTGACATTAAAATTCCTTCACATGCTGTACATTGTACATTTGTATTGTCTAAATGTTTTGGTTACATCTCAAGTATTATTAGTATGATTTAAAGAAGTATTCTGGTGGTTGCACACACACAATGTTAGCAGGCTTGAAAGACACAGATTTAGAAAGTGGTCTTCAAAATAAAACCAGCTCAGACTATTATATCCTGAGTTTTACTCCTTAGCAATGGTCAAGTTTAAAAAATGCTGGATCCTACAATTACCATAATGCATTTCAACAGAGTCTTTCAACACAAGATAACCACTGATATCATCAGGGTTGTTTCCCCCTGGGAGCTTATTCAACTCTTTTCATAGGCTGAGTGGTTCTCTCCATAACAAATAAACTAAACTTCATCTCTGAAATCAGTTAATTGCTCCTTTAATTTTAAGAATCCTAAAACTAAAACAACTGTGTGAAGACTTAGGTTCTTTCAGAAATGGGCTGAATCCAATTAGCAGTGGATTAAATCATGCCGATCAGACACCTGTGGTGGAAGAAAATCTTTCACCAAAGTGAAATTAGAAATATTATATTATAAAGTGTCTCACTCTCAAAATGTGACTTAAGTAAAAGTACAATATGTAAGTATTATTAGTGAAATGTACTAAAGTATCAAAGTAAAGTGTTATATTATTATACAGTGTGTACATCATATGATGTTTATTGTATCTTAGAGTTTATACTGTGCATGGATTATTGTTACTAATTCCTTAAATTATGCAGCATTTTAATGGTGTCGCTGGTAGTTGAGTTAAATGTGCTGTTGGGCAGTTTAAGCTATTAAAATGTGTTGTGTTTTATGCACTTAATGTCGCATGTAAAATATTCACCTGCAAAGTAACCATAACTGTCAAGCAAATGCAACAGAATAAAATGTGTAATATTTCCCTCTGAAATGTTAAGTAAAGTAGCAGAACATGGAAATACTCAAGTAGAAATGTCTCAAAATGATACTTAAGTGCAGTTCTTTAGTAAATGAATGTCCAGAATCATATTTTAAGGTGTCCTGTGGTGGCACCTGACATCTTATTACATGATTCTGGATGTTGGGTTATGAATGTTTTGGTGACAATAGAGTTTTTTTTTTTATTCAAACTCTTCAAAATGAGATAAGGTTGAACAGAAAGTTGCTAACTTGTGGAGCAGGAATGGGGCCGAATCCATGATGTATTAGATGTTTTAGTGTGCTTCCAAGTTTGTTGCAACAGTTTGGAGAAGGTCCTTTCCCATTTCAACATGGCTACACCCCTGTGCACAATGCCAGATCCACAAAGAATTGTTTTTCCCTCTTTGGTTTGGAAGCATTGACAGGCCTGCACAGAGCTCTGACCTCAACCCCCATCCAGCACCTTCTGGATGACCCGATACACCAGGCTTTACCCTCTAACATCAGACCGCACTAATGCTCTTTTGGCTGAATGGGAGCAAACCACCGCAGCCAGGTTCCAACGTCTTATGAAAAACCTGAAACCAGAAGAGTGCAGGCTGTTAAAGCAGACTTGACTGTCCACGCTGTGAGTTGTGAGGGTTTATTTGGGGAAGCAGCCAGTCAGCATCTCCAGAGAGGGAGAGAGAGAGCTTTAAAAGCCCACTTAAATGTGAAGGCGTCTGTATTATGTGGGTTTACTAATGATGCTCTTTGTTTGTTGTCATTTGTCTAATGTGGTATTTGCTCTCGTGTGCAAACTCTCCGCCTCATCATGCTCGGCTAATAGCTGAGAGAGGACGAGACTGCAATACAGAAGGGAGGGAAAGATGGAGAGAGGACACTATAAAAAATATTAAAGGAGTAAAGACGATTGGATTACCTTTTTCGTTGGTAATGGACCTGGGCCCAATAAAGACTCTTTAATGGATATCTTTGACAGGAGACTGTGGAAGCGTAATATCCTGGTGTCTCTCCTCACCCATGTATGGCTCACGAGTGGAGGAGAATACTGATTGTGTGCTGACTGATTGACTTTAAAAGTGGCAGATGATGGAGCGGTGAAACATTAACAGGTTTTTCACTTCGCAATTTAGAGGTTTATATCATCAGGGAAATGCCTCTAAGAGGCAATAATATGTAAAGTGGTCTCTCAGTGTATTCAAAGTTGTCCCTGCTTCTCTCTCTCTGTCTCTCAGAGCTGGTGTGACAAGTTGAGCGTTATATGACATCCCATGAGACCCAAGGAAATGGGCCACACTGAAGGGCAATATTACTTCAGCTATGAATAAATCACTGCTGGCTAAAAGCTATCCAAGCTTGGGTGTTGTCAGATGAAATGATTATGAGATTAACATTTAGTAAAAATGTGTTTTAGCACCATCAGTCACTGAGATGATTAAAGTCATTAAAAAAAAGGAAATAAAAACACGGGAGGTGACAAGAGAGGCACGTCGGAGAGCTCTGGGCAAGGAAAGTTCCCAAGAAATGTATTTAGCGAGGAAATAATTATGGCTTGAATGAGCAGCCTCTCCTTGAGTGGAGGTATAAAGACAAGATTACAAAAGGAAGACAAAAGCTGTGCATTAAATTAAAAAAATGTAGAAAGGCTGTCAGCCAACTCCAAGCAACACTCTGCCCCGTCTGTGCTAACAGACTAATGAGAGGCCTTCACTGCAAAACGTGCGATCAAGATGAAATATCTTAACTTAAAGCAATATGTGCCTGTTTTTGTCTGACAAATACATCTTCTCACCAGGCAGTTCTTATTTTGAAGAATTTCACAGCTTTTTTTGTCTTTAACAATCCTAATAAGATTTTTTTTTTTTTTTTTTTTGAGTAGCATAATTTTTAAAAGCTGTTCAATTAGCATTGACAAACACAAAAATGCTTTCTCGAGGTCAGAATTTGTTTGTATGCAGACAAATGTCAACACTTTTTGGTCTGGTTGCACTATTTTTAAGATAGCTATTTGTTCTTTGAGACTGGATATTTTTACTAAGTCAACTTTTCCTGTTCTCTTGGCAGATAATGTTGCTTATTTCAACTCATATTTCCCCTTTGCATTGTTGGCCAACTGAGATCATTTTTTAACGACCTTGTAGGAGCGAACAAGTTGTCAAGTGCTTCAAACACTTTAAGAAAGCACATTTTTTTAGACACCAAGGTCTTAAACAAAATATTGATAATAGCAATACATGTACACTCATGCACTTGAGCGCAGGACCAAACACGCCAGATCAAATCTCAGATCAAATTGATCCTTCTTCACAAAAATCAACTCAGAATCCTTTGCAGCTCTTTCTCCTGGTCCCACTAACCCCTCCTCTCATCTCTATGTGTAATTACAACAACACATTTAAGACAATTTCAAAAGTGTCTCTTTTGTGGGGACCCCCAGGAGTCTGTTCTTGGTCCCCTCTTATTTTCCGTATGTATATGCTACTCCTGGGGCAAATCTTGCAATAATTGATATTCATTGCTACATGGATGACCACTGTATGTCCAGTTCAGGCCTGGTACCACCGATGCATTATTTACTACATCCTGCCTCTCTGAAATTAAAGAATTGATGTTCAAAGAATTTCCTGCAGGTGAATGGCTTTAAATCAGAAATAATTCTAATTCACTTACAGCATTAACAATCTCATCCATACTGGGCTCCTTATGTTAAAAAAGAGGACATAACCCAGGTCTGCTTTTGGACCGAGAATTGTCTTTTGATGCTCAGGTGACTAAAGTAGTGCTAAATAAAAGTCATTATGTTAAATTCCAATAAAATTCATCCAGTCGCATTGTCCTCCACAATTCCACCGGCTTTGCGTCCTCTTCTGCAGATGCGACACAGCACTTCATGAAACCCACGAGCCTAAAAAGCACCTGCTTTTCCCGGGGAGTGAATGTGACTGAAAGCCAATTATCCTGCCTGTCACAGAGGGGAATGGGAAATTTCCACCACTGTCTCATTTTCTGACAGTCGTGAAGGGACAAACAGGTCCGCTGTCTCAACACGCTGACACGGTCTTCATAAAAAGACTGCGACGCAATCTGACTCTGCTTTACTCCTGAGCACAGGTCTGCTGCCTTTGACAGATGGAGCCACATTGGTGGAGCTGTTTGCCTCACGGGACAACAAACATGAAAGAACAAAGCGTTTCTCACAAACACATGAACTTACATTATGACATTATTTAACAGGTTTTGGACTTGATGCCAAACATCTCAGTTTACATTCACTGGCATAAAAAAAACAGCATCACAAATTGTTGGCATTAAAAAAATGCAGCGTCAGGCAGCTTCCGGCCATGTTTACTGATTTCTTTCCCATTGGTCTAAATGCACATTTCACTTCAGTCACTGTTCTGAAACACGAGCCAGTTGAGCAGACTTTGTGACTGAAGCTCCTGCCATCTGTGCCCCAACAATGAACCCTCTTTCAAAGTCATGTAGATTTTTTCCTCTCGCCATCTCGGTACAGAATCAGACTCAGCTGGGCCTGGTCAGCATTTTTTTTACACGCCACAGAGCATGATTTGATGTTAACTGCTTAATTATGCAGCATATCCTTTTATTTGTCTTCCATCTGTGTCCCAGGTCTGGTAAGATCACTTCTTACTGACTTTTTCATTGTCAAACTGTCGTCTTCAGCCCCGAACAACAAATGATGCTACTTGAGTCAAGTCATGCTTTATACATCTTTTTTCACATATGTAGAAAAAGTCCCCAAGACCTGCAAACAGATTTTTATGCATAGAATCAGTGGAGTTCATATCTGCTCTGAACATATCTGCCAAATGTTGTTTAACAACATATGTTCTTTGTTTCTTTTTGTTTTTTCCTTGCAACTGAAGCATGATTTAGCTTTTTTTATGGTTATGTTCATTCACCTTGTGCCTTACAAGGTTAACGCAAGGCAAGGATCGTGTTCCCGACTTCCTCCCTACAAAAACATTTTCACTGAATGCAATATTGGCAGCAATCACAAATTAGCTGCATATGTAATTTCTAGGAGATGGGATTGCCAACAATCAACTTAGAGTTATAAGATAAGGGTCATGTGGATTTCCAGGTACACAAAGTTATTCACTGGATACTTTCCCTGACCTTTCATTTTGCAAAAATATTACGTGGTCTGGCATTTTGTGAAAATCTCAGTTTGACTCTAAGCTTATTTGTTTGTGCTGATACAAGGTGGCTTTGAATGTGTGCATCGCAGGAGACAGAGGCTGGACTTCATCACTCCTTAGCTTCCTTTACAGTGGATTCAAGAGAGCCAGGACTCCGTCAATCGCCATGGCAACATCATTAATGAGAAGTTCCTGCCATTCTGATATTGCAGCTGCTGCTGTTTGGTCTCCAACAACAAGTCCTGAGGTCTTGAGGCGAGTGAGGTGCATAAACAGGAAAGCAAACAGTCTTTGTGTGCTGCCACTTACAGATCATACAATATTTGCAATAATCGTGGATATCAGCTGCAGTATGCTTTAATTGTGAAAAATGGAACCAAACTCATTAAAATCTGATACAATTGATAGGTAATATGGCATTGACAGAAGCCATTTTTAGAATGTCAAGCTTCATGGGAGCAGCTATTTATTGGATAATAGCATCATGCCCCAATATGTTGTGCAGCAGCCAGGCCTCGAGTTGTAATGCTCCAACAGGAAGTGATCTTACCCTGATCACCGGCTTCATCAGTCATAGAAAAACACCGGCTTTATATTGATTCAAATGTAGAAAGAAAAAAAAAAACATAGAGCATCGATATTGTCTGGAACCTGCCTGAACACCAGCGACCCCTCCGCAGCTGAAAGCGTTGTACATTAAAATGTCAAGGCGTGCTGGAGCCACGCAGGTCTGGGCTCTTAAATCAAACCAGTGACAAGAAAACACCAAATGACTTAATGATTCATTCCAGATCAATTTCTGTATTATGTTTACTGTTTTCTGCCAGATGCACCAATGATGCATAAGAAAGTGTGCAGAATCAGCCACTCTCACCAAGCATGGTGGCACTTTGACTTATTGCTTTGTGACCTTTCGTGGCATTTGGAAAGGGCGACGCTGCAGACAGATGGTGCATACACATATGCAAATTGATAATGTTAGGTGACGGCAGCGGTGGGTCATATCAGTGATTCAAATTGTTTGCTCTGCACCTTGAAAATGCCTCTCCATGCTACTGATATTTGAGTTATTGGGTCATTTTCATGTCACTAAAACATACTGAGCACTTGTATGCTGTACAAGCAAAACATTATCAGCATAATCTGAGTGATAAGACACAAAACTGTTGAACCGAGAGGAAAGAAGACCAATTCAATTTTTTATGTGACTAAAATTGTAATGGGCTCGACCTCTGACCTCGCTGTCGTTAGATATTCATTTCTGGTAAAAACTAATTTCAGGTCTTAAAGCGCTTAATAACGCAATAAATGCTCATTTTTTCCAGTATGACCCTTGACCTCCACTAACATCTTGTGGACAAGCAGACATGAACACTGTCAGTGTGGGTCCAATAAATATTATTTGCTATTAGTGTGTAGCATTTACATGTACACTAAATCAGGATGACACATAAAAAGAAAGTTTAAGCCTTAAAGCTTTACAACTGCCCATTTACATTCAAGTTTCCCCCAATTACAAGAGGTCATGTTCTACCTTTTGTGTTTATTGTTCAAAAAAAATGTCTAAAATAATGTCGACAGGAAGCATCTTATCAGAACTAGAAGAGAAGGAATATGCAGGCAGACTTCGTTTTTGTCATAAAACATTTATTATTATCAATTATTTCAGTCTATAATTCTAATATAAATGTTCTTTCCGACACTGTTCACTATACTTTTGTTGCTGTTACACTCCCCTGACATTACCTTAATGAGGTGCACAAATCTTTAAATATTTTACATTTAAATAATTAAATGATAATTTGAATAAATAATTCTAATGTTTATTCAGCAGAAGGAAACCAGAAAAACATGCTCACATACCACAGTAATTTGTAAAACTGCAGAGTATACTGGGTGCTGAATCTGAATCACACTCTGATTTCAATGTTAATATAAGAAAGAAAACCTGGTGAAGGCTGCAGTATGTTAATTTCTCCACATTTGTTTCCTCCACATTTACATTTATTCATTTGGGAGACACTTTTGTCCAAAGCAGTACAAATGAGAATCTATGCCACAGTAGATCAAGGAGAACCCTTCAAGAATAAGTGTCACAAGGCTTGCAGGTGCATGAAATAACATGCAAGTGCCCAGAAGATGACGATTAATTTAGCTTTTTATTTGGATAAAGGGCTTGAGAAGGATTAAGCACTCCCGTCAGAATCAGGTCTTCAAGTGAGTTTTGAAAACAGAAAAAGAGTCTGCTGATTGGATTGACTTTGGTAACTCATTCCACCACTGAGGGGCGATACAGGAGAAAAGTTTGGTTTGAGATTTCCTGCCTCGCAGTGACGGCAGGACTGGTCGTCATTCATTTGTAGATTGTAGATAATGAGAAGGCTCATAAACCTGAATGAGGGAATCCGGGTAGGTGGCTGCCGTGCTAGCGGCCACTCTGTAGGCAAGGCATTAATGACTTGAACTTAATGCGAGCAGCAACAGGGAGCCAGTGGAGAGTAATGAAACATGGAGTGGCATGAGCTGTATTTAGCTGGCCGAGGACCACACACGGTGCTGAATCTGGACCATTAGCAGAGGTTTGACTGTGCCTGGTGGAAGCCCAGCCAGAGGTGAGTCGCACTAGTCGAGGGAAGAGATGACCACTGCCTGCAGAGGAAGTTGAGCAGTATACGAACACACGTCCTGATCGTGTGACAGATGCAACATGCATCAAGGTGGGCTGAGATCTGTGCTGAGACTTTTGGTGCCAAGAAAAACCATGTAAGTGGATCGTCAGATCAAGGGAGGCGGTGTTTATTGAGAAATGGAGACCAAGCACAGATCCTTGCGGTACCTCACTCAGAAGAAAGAGAAACTTTGACTCTTGAGACCCTAACCCTTGTCATGCCACTTGCCAAACCTGGTGGTGGCTGGTGGAGCAGGCGGGGGGTAAAGGAAGCTTTTTCGGATGGAGAATAATTTCCTCGTGTCTGTAGAAGAGCTGATCTTTTCATGGTAAAATGGCTGAGAACCGCAGTCATGGAGAGTGTCTCTAATAGCGCTTATTTCCACCACTTTTTGTGTTTTATGATACTCCACCACAGACCCTTTCAGGCCGTTTTAACATGATATTTGCAATTCTGAGACTATTATTGCCTGAATATGGTTATGTAATTATTCAGCCATTTACTCAAAGAATTATATTCTCATTGAACTACTCTCTGTTAGCTGATTAGCTAAATCAAATATGCTGCAACACTTTCTTCGAGAAATAGAAATGTTTCTACTACTAATGTGCAACAAATACATTTTTATCGACATAATGAGGAAGCGTTTACATTTTTTTTATGGTTATTATGCCACAGCACTTGGCTGAGGTTTGGGAAACATGCTGGTCTTGGTTAAATATACAGTGACTCAAAGCATGAGACAGGACATGTTTACTGTATTATTACCACAGTGCTTTTGCATTTTTAGTCACACTACATATTTGCATAAAAATCATGCAGACTATATCTGCGAAATGGTCACTGTCAGTATTACCAACTAAATAAGGAGTTTGTGTTTGTGTTCCTGCAACTAAAATTGCTCAGTTAACAATAAAGGGAAGGAAAATGTTCTGCTTGAATAATGAAAAACTGACCCCAAGAAAAAGAAGATCCATCACAGAACAGAAATGTTGCCTGTAAATGTAAATCACTATTGCAAATAAGTCTCATTTGAACAGACTGTATTTCACAAGAGACATGGTTGGAATTATTAACATGCAAGTAAACATAATTCTTAAATCTAATAAACACAAAAACAAAAACTTATAATGTAAATATGCATGCAGCTGATTCTCTTTTCATTTGTCCCTCTTCCACCGGGAGGTCAAAGGTCAGCACCAATGAAACTGTCCTGCAAGCTTAAGCAGGCTGTTGCCGTCCAAACAGGATCCCAACAAGTATTCCCCTCATTTCTCTGCACAGTGTTTTCCCGCTCTGGATGTTCAGAGAACAGCTCATTCCTCTCTTGTTCTGTACCGGCCTGAGTTGTGACAATTCAATCTGTTCAGCGTTGTTTGGCATGAATTATGGATGAACCCTGCAACCTGTGACTGCGGCAGGGATTTACGCTGATCGAGCAGCCGTTCGTTTTATAACTCTTCCTTTTGCTGTCTCAGTGTGGATCTGAAAGAGGCCGTAAGCCGAGCGTCAAAGCGGAGGCAATGAGCCATTAGCTTGTCCTCTGTCCAGCTTTTCAAAATTCAGTCTGAGATGGGAAACATTCAGATTTGAATTTACTTTATTTTTTTCATGAACGACAGCATGCATTGGTATTTAAGAAAATGTAACTCTGGAAGGCCTTGACCTGTTTCAACACTCCACACCAAGCCAGGTCCATGAAGACATGGTTTGCTTAGTTTGTGTGGAAGAACTTTACCGGCCTACGCAGAGGCCTGAACTCAACCCAGTCCAGCATCTTTTTGAAGAACTGGAATGCCGACTGAGAGCCGAACCTTATCAGCCAACATCGGTTCTGGACCCCACCGGTGCCCTTGTGGCTTAATCGGTACAAATCCCTCCATCCAGGTAGCAAAATCTAGTGGAAAAACTGAAACCAGAAGAGTGCATCAGGTAAACCCCAATGAAATTGGAACAACATGGTCAACAATCACACCCATGCATGTAATGTTCAGGTGTCCGCATCTGTTTGTTTATGTGTCATTTTGACAAAAATGATGATGATATCAGACTAGCAAAATATCTGATTTGCCCAGTGAAGACTTTCCAGCCGCAGATGCAGTCAGAGCAGTGTGAACGTGCTGTCGGAGATCAGCTGCTGCATGAAGCCTGCGATACTGAGACACTGAACCGTTACAACAGACACTAGACAAAATATTCTTGGCAGAGACCTTGCAGTGCTTTGCAGGGTTGAGTGTTTTAACATCTTTAAATCATCCAGGGAACCGCAAAATCAATGATCTGACTTGGCTAATCCCCATTTTAAGGAGACAGAGTTTTATCTTGCATCTGACATGTCTGTCAGGGAAGTGATTAGCGATAAAATATCAGTTCTGAATCCTAAACTTTGACCAAATGGACTGTGAAAGTCACTCAGAAGTCTTTCTGAAGTCACAGCAAAGTTGGAGCCAGAGCTTTAAACCTTGGCTCTCTCCTCCCTTCCTCTGCTCTCTCTGTGTTGTTGATATTCAGATAAACAAGAAGGTTGAGCAGGAGTTCATCCTCCGGTCTGAGGAAATCTCATTTTGCCTGGCTGACATTTATGTAGAAGAGAAGGAATAATGGCTCGGGGTTTGTGATTGTGAGAAAGCTGGGGGCCATTCAGTGCCTCGACAGTGTCTCTCTTAGTTCTTGTTTTGCACCTGACATTTCTGTAGGATATACAGAATATCTGTTTTGGTTGATAATGAATATCTCAATTTTGTATTTCAAACTTTCTCTAAACTTGAGGGCAAACATGCAGGAAAAAGTTTAGTTAAAGCATCAAATTTAAGATGGTTTTGAATACACCACATGAGCAAAGACTGAAGCCAGGTTCCCATCCAAAAGCACCTTAAATTTTCACTGAAGTTGCTAAAAATTGCAAGTTTCTATCGCTACTGTTATAATAATAATAATGCATTGAGATTAACAGGTGGTGGCGCTAATTAATAGTCAGCATTAATGCTAATGCTGACTCAAAGTTGAAACATGAACTACTATAGCTTTGCATGACCTGACTGAGTGGTGTGGGAAAACTTGGGAAGGTTCAACACCAGATGGGCAGCAGCATTCTGGACTGGCTGCAAAGGTCTGATGGTGGATGCAGGGGTGTCTGTAAGGAGGGAGCTGCAGCTGTGCCTGGATGAATGTACAGGAGTTATCTACGGGGGATACCCCTGCAGTTTGCATAGTACTGTCAGTGATGGCAGGTCTCTTTCACCTGAAGGGAGGCAAATTCAGCATTGTCCAGGTTGAGCTTGTGGTGGTGACACAACATCTGTTCCAAGATATCCACCAGGCAAGTAGCACTGCATGCATCCACCTGAGTGTCAGATAGAGGGAATGAGAAGAATAGCTCGGTGTCATCAGCATATATGAGAAGCCATGTGATTGTGTGACAGCACCAAGTGTCTTTGCAGATGGTTTTGAGATTTCTGTCTGAGGTTTGTAAGCACAGCCCAGTACTATGGAGGTGGATGGGAATTAAGCTGTGGTGCTAACAGCACTGAGCAACATCCAGGAGCAGTGTCTACAAACTTAACTGTGAGGTGAAGGTTTTATTGGAACTTATTCAAATAAATATGCACTTAGCTGCACTGCTGCATCCCCAAATTTCAGTGAAAAACTGACAGGACAAAGGGCCAATTGCTAAATCTAAGAAGGTTGTTCAACAACAAAAAGGCAGTGGGGACACGAATGGCAAGGGTTCATATTTTCTTTTCAACTGGCAAATCAAAGCAATTTTCAACCACATGTTCTGAGGCTGTTCTCTGGCTGAAGAATAAATGTCCTAAATTATACCAATTTGGCCCAAAAATACAAAACAGAAGACACTTCTGACAGGCTCCGGCTTTTTGTGCCTAGTGGAGCTCCAGGATAAATAAAAAGTCAAAAGAAGCCAGTGTGTGCACAGCTCTGCTGTCTGCAGAATGGAAAATTAGATTAAGTTTCTGGAGGTTTAGTGAGAAAAGTGTGAAAGTCAGTTACAATAAGAAGCTCAGTCAGTCATTTATAAAAGCCAAATATTGCATTTCATCACTGGAGAGAAAGCGAGGTGGGGATAAAACACCTCAGGGGAGGAAAAAAAGAGAAATTCAGACTTTGTTGAAGATCGCTTCTTCGGCAGGTTCCCAACACAAGCTGCAGCCACCCTGTTTGCCTGTGCTGAGGTCAATGCTGGGACATATACTGGACCAGGGTCACAACAGCCCGTTTGTCAGTGCTTTTCAATTGACTTATTTGGTTAAGTTAAAAAAAACTACTTAGTTCAGGTAAAAAAAATGACGACCTTCATTGCAAGAAATCAGTTCCGGCAGTTACTGGGACATCGAATATGATCCTCCTTTCAAATCATCTGTCCTCCCTCTCCCGAATATGAATGCTGTTGTCTTCGAATGAGTGTCTCTTACCTTTCAGGTGTAGGTAGACTGCTGAGTCTTGACCTGAGTTGGCCCTCCTGTGTTAAGCCGTGCGTTTGTTCAATAGTTGTTTATTTTCCCTGATATCGAAGTCTGTACATTCATCACTGCACTGGACTGCACACAGAGGACTGCTTCTCTTGCGTTCGAGTCTTCAGTCTAAGAGTGTGTGGCTGGGTTTGAAAACACAGTGTTTGTTGGAAGTAGCGGTTTTATTAATACTACTTTCACCTTTGCATCTCGAGCGACAAACGGTCACTTATGTTTAAACATGTTGTTCAGACCATTGATATGAAAGAGGATAATGTGCTGTTAAACCCAGTCTGTCTTCTTGTTCTTGTTTTTCTTCAGCTATATGGTGGTTGGCATCCATATGCATTGCATTGCTGCCGCCTACTGGATTGTAGCAGCTTCACCCTGATCGATTCCCGCTCCAGCGCCATTTTCGCCATTGGCCACATGCTCACAGTCTCCTTTATGGTGCCTGTTGAACAGGATGCTGAAACTGGGGTAAGACTGCACAACGTCAGCCCTCACCAACAGATGTGGAGCATTGGGAACAAAAATTAGCAATGAAGACAACAATTTGATATTTTTTTCTGTGTAGTTTGTCATGGAAGACAAATCAAATCTGTGTTTGAGAGCCTCACATACAACACGGACTCTGAAATTTACATTTTGATGAATTTGCACAATAAAATGTCTGCATTAGCTACTAGCTACACTATTAATTCCTGTTTGCACTGTATGGACAGCGCTCAACTTGCCCGTCTCTCTGCTTGTCTCAGGCTTTTTTGGCCTTTACTAACTATATGAAATGAAAACAAGCAGCAAACCAAAATCCAAGCTTTGCAAACAGCCCTTCATAAATTCATGAGTGATGACATCTTTGTTTGTCTTCAGTCTGGGCTGCAGCCTGTTGGCACATAACCACTGTTTACAAAACGCCCACTTCTGTCTTTCTTGCTGTTGTCTCCATTTTTAATCCCTGTTGACATTCTTACAATGTCACAAGGAATTAAAATGGCATAAGCCAATCTGTCACGCAAAAGCAAATAGTACTTGCTCATGTTGGCAGTCCGCTCCCCTGATAGCAAGTTCTTAGAGATTTAAAAGATTTTATATAAAAATGCTCAGTGTAGATCGTGGTGTGATGGAACGTTCAAGGTTGAAATCACCATCACAGGGAAGGACGTGTAGTGATTCTGAATAGCCACTACTCCACCTTGTGGAGATAAGTTTAGAGCAAAACTTTTTCGTATCTAACGTTCACTTGGGACGGTCCCGTCCAACCGTCCAATTATACTGACTGTGGGTCAGAGTCATATAAAACTGTCCAATATATTGATCATTTTATCAATCCTCTCTTCAAAATACCCCCCGGCTATCTCAAAGATAGATGCAAGTTTGTTAGAAGCTGAAAGCACTAACTGTACCTGTCGCTTTCTCTTTTTATTTGATGGTGGTTCATTGCACGCTAATACTGAGACTAACCTTGGTTTACAGGCGACCAGCAACACCTTCAAAAACCAACCGAATGCTGACCCTCCTGACAAAGAAATGCTACAATTACTAGAAATAACGCTCACTTGGAAGGATTTTGAATTGAACAGTTAAAACTACCTTCAAATCTGTGAATGTGTGCAATGTGCAGGAAATATTTGCCCTCATATGCAGATGACAGAGACAAAAAACAACCTCTGCTATATCGCTGACATCTGGATTATAAACTTGGCACATGAGATGAAACTGAAGCAGATTTTTAAATGTTTTAAATTCCCATGACAAACTTTCTCTGGTGCCCCTTGTAATAACGCATTCACAACATCCCAGAATGGGGTCCCCACAAGGCAGAGGGCCAGAACATGTAACTCCTGTGATTGCCTGTAACTGCTGTGGAAAATCAGAAGTTGGTAAAACAGAGAAAATACTGAGAACAAGAGACTGCTCTCCCTGGGAACATTTTAAATTTATTTATGAAGGTTTTCATGTCCAAAAAAGAAAGAGGCTAAAGGATCCCCAACCTCCTTCTTTTGATAATAGTTTTCTGTACATAATATAAGCTCTTTGAAACAGTCTGGTTTGTATGTGAGACATTTTTAAGCATTATTTTCTACATATTATTCGCGAATTACATGATTTTATCTCTTACCTAAGTTATGTTTCACCTTTTTTCCTTTGTTTGATGCACTTTCTTATAGCACGTGATTATGTTTTAAGATTCATTTACAGTTTCATGTGGTGTACGTACCACACAAATGTCCTATTCCATGAGAACCATAACTATTACAGATTTAAACAAAATAAAAATAAACTGAAGGAAAGACAACCACGACACATTTGATGAACCTACAAAATGAATTATGGTATGATTGAAGCATAATGAAGCTTAATTACCCAGGATGTAAGTTGTAATAAATACAGCCATTTATTGATGAGCTGATGTGTGTTATTGACTCCACCTCCTGTGGTTGTGCAGTTTGAAAGCTGAGGCCGAGCAGAACGCTCCATGACCATCAGGACTAATGTGGTAATTTGACAGAGAGCAACTGAATGTTCCAGTGCAGCGCAGGGTTAATGCAGTGTCCAGTTTCATTCCCTGGTTATTAGTGCTGAATGATTACGACAGCTTTTCTGAGAGTTGAATTCCCACTGCTGCTTGTTCACTGCAGTTGTGTTGAAAATCTCCACACACACTCACAAACATATTCCATTGTCCTTCACGTCATCAGAGCTTCATCCTCATTTCTCACTTTCTCGTTTTCTAATCTAAATTGCTTTCATTCTGAAGCCCACATTGCACAGGAGAAGAAAGAGAAGGGTAAAGGGAAGCAAACTGTGTGCTATGATGAGCAGTTATGGTAACTCAACCCGACTCAAAAAATTGGGAAGGACAGGAGGAACGCCGACAAAATTTTATTCCATCCTGTTATTTCTAGATTATAAAATTCCAAGTACAGGTTCTCGAGGGCAAGTTTAAAGTAGAGTGTGGTTTCTATTAAAAGAACTTAGAAGTAAATAGCTGGCAATTATCCTACAAAGTAGTTTAAACACACCAATTTTATTTTTTGACTACAAAGGAAATATCAAAATAACTATCACAACGTAATCAGGAAATATCCATCCTAAAACAGTAGGTGCAATTTTTGTAAATGGCCACTAGGTGTCAGGTTAAGACCATCATGGAGAATTATGAGACCTGAGGAAGTTTGCATTACTACAAAAAGTAGGTGATCCAGAGCAGGTGGCTGGTTAATGTAAATGATCGCAAATGCAGCAATAATCCAACAAGTATTATATTAGCAAATATCATATTACAGCACAATGTATGGATATAAAAAGGGTGCCAGGTGATCCAGACGAAAGACACATCCAGTCCAGACAAAAAGGCTATCAGGTCAGAGAAGTTTAGTCAGTAAAATATCAACACAAGAAAACTGTACCAACTGCAATATTATTATTTCTGACGATAACAATAATGTGAAACACAGAATTAATATTCCTCTATATCAAATAGGCTGGTGGAAAACATGTATTTTTAGTAAGTTTTAATGTAGTCTGGTTTATTTCTTGCGTTTCTAACCGCCCTACAAACTAAGATAATGTGCCAATGAGTTGCCATATTTTGGTATGCAAATATTTGGAGGCTATAGGCATACCTGGATCTTTGTTTCAAATATGAAGGGTTAAACTGAACCTCACTCCATCCTTGTTTGTGGACAGCTGAGCCTATCCAGGATGCCCCTTTCATACCCAATGCTACTATCACCTGTCCAATCAACCTATTTACCTGTGGAATGATCCAAACAGGTGTTTTTGGACCGTTCCACAGCTTTTCCAGTCTTTTTGTTGCTCCTGTTTCAACTTGTTTGAAACGTGTTGCTGTATCAAACTCATTACTCATTTATTATTTAACGTGACTGTACTCTACTGTTTGTCCTAGATATTAAAAGAAAGAGAAGGCCGTTCTCCTTTTGTGTTGTACATGAAGGAGAGCATGTGCCCTAAAAAGAGATGGACGTACTCTGTCTGCAGTACAACCAGCTCTGTGAAGTCTATGAAGCTGTGAAAAGAGAACTGGAGGCCACACAGGAAGAGAGAAAAAATTTGAAAGGACATGAAGTCTAAATTTACGGGTTTGGAGTAAAAGGGTGGGTTAAGCTGGAAGAATCACCTTCTTTTGGTTCTAATGAAAGCCAGAGTTTATACTCATGCTATCCCCAAGACTGAACCCTTTGATAATATGTTTTAGTAAGGATGCAGTGAAAGCAAACGTGTGTTTTAAACCAAAATGTAAGAACTGTCGACTGTACAGAGGTAGTTATAGAGAGATCATACAATCGAAGAGCTGAAACCTGGTCAAATTCTCAGCACCAAAACACAATTAAGTATCTAACTGGAGCAACACCAGCAGGAGCGATATCTTTTTCGTCTGATCTGTGGGAAGCTAGTGCCTCGTTTTGGCGAATAACTTTAGATTCTGCCTTTCTGGGAAAACTGGAGCAGCGGGATGAGATCCTTGCAGATAGAGGTTTCCTCGTTAGAGGGAAAGAACTGGCCGGTGTGGGAGCATTATTAAGAATCCACAGTTGTCAAGGGTGTGCATAACATGTGGAACGAGTTAAAACCTTTCAGATTCTGAACACTGTGATATCCACTAACCAAGTCAATTCGCTAGATGTCACTGGACACATCACGCAGATATGATTGCAGCATTTCCCTTCGCTATGTCAGGCCTCTACGTGCATATTACCATCATATGACAGGAACTCAGAGTACTCATATGATAGCATGTGATTGGATACTTCATGTTCTCATTGGTTCGGATTTCTTGATGCTTTCCGTCAAGGCATCAGACTCCGACCTCTCTAGTCCCCTCTTGTACCTTTATGGACTCTTAATCTCCGGCATGCCCGTTCCACAGCAGCCACAGGAGATTACCCCATCAGGCGAAGCAGCCAGGTTCATCTGCTCTCACTGCTTTTGGATTAAAGTTCATGGGTATCTTCTGTTTGGTAACAATGGCAGTGTGCAGTATCTTCCATTTATCTTCCACAGCTTGAACAGTCAGGTCCGCGGGCTCATGCTGCATTAGCTGTTTAAGAACACTTTCAACCGAGGAGTCCTTGCATTTAATGACCTCATGAAAGCTACTGCCTATTATATGCCGCACTGTGTGTATGTTCCATGTTGTGCGCTTTGCCTGCTCTTTAATTGCATCCTGTAGATGTTCTAGTCTGTTAGTGTGCATTGCCTTTTCATTTTGCTATAGGTGGTTTTGTGCTTCTCTTTAAGGTCAGCTGACCACGGTCCATACACAGCTGTCAGGGGCTCAGAGAGTTCTGCTCTGTTTCTGATGCTCCATCTGTGTCCGAGGCTGCAGCTGTTGATGGATGCGAACACAGCAGTGCTTGGACGTATGTTTGTTTAAGAGTGTGGAGATGTTCAGTTGTAATAGTAGGAGGAAATGTATATAGTGTAAGTAAGCAATACCGCATGAGAGGTAGTGGTTTTAGAATAACACTCTTATCATTTAACTTATTAAAATGATTGAGACCTTAAATAATGCTTTTAATTTAGTTGAGTTAGTGAAATTATTACAAGTTGGTCCAGTGTATGACATGAAATACAACAAAAAGTGGGATGATTCATTCACAAGTATTGCTTGGTTAGAACGAACTTGTGCAATTATTATTGCTTAGTTGATTAGTGTGAAATTACACTGATTAATTCTGACTGAAAACTACTCTAAAGCTGGAAAATGGCTGTTTGTGCTCCAAGTTAGGCTTTATGATACTCTGAGAAAGTTATTTCTATCTGCCAGTGTGCACATCAGTGTGTGCTCATAACTGTAGCCTGTTTCAGAGATTACATTGATAATTCAGTGTCTGCACAGAACTATTTAAGGACACAATGAGGCCCTTATGTTATAATGCTTTTCTATTATCTACATGTCTTCAGAAGCTATCAGTATCAGTGCGTTATGCATCACTTCTGGCTGAGTCGCCTGCAGCCAGCGTTTCGCTCTTATCTACCTGGTGTATTTTAGGATTCTGGTGCGTGATGGACGTTATTCTTATGGTACCCGTCCAAAGACTTACTCATGAAACAAAATGCAAAGGTACCATGAAAACAAGAGTGTCACAGTGTGAAAATACTGAGTCGTGTTAAAGGAGTTTGTGTGAATACAGTTTACTGATTTGTACATTTTACTCAAGCATCTCTGCGTCACTCTACCACGCTCTCACACTGCATGTCCAGCCTCGGTGTTGGTCATGATTTGTGTTTGGTATTGTCTGGATTCAGGCAACGTTCTGATTAATTCCTTTTGAGCAGCCGGTTGTTTAATTTGTATTTAAAGTGTCTCACTAATTGCCTTCTCCCATCAAACTAATTATTTCTCCGTTGTGCAATTCATGCAATTCACAATGAGTCACACAGTGCATTGAATGACAGCTGAAGAAATAAACGCCTCTGTTTAGTGATGCTAACGCTGTCTCCACAGAGGAGGTGTAGCATGAGCCACACGCTAGCAGAGCTGCGCTGTGTCCGACACACAGAACTCAACACACAATCGCTGTAGTGACGTGCATGAAACGGTGCTTGTGTCTGCGTTGACAGCTTTGATTCGAATAGAACCGTATCAGTTCGCCATACAGACACATGACTAGCAAATGCAGCATCTGCAACAAATGCTTTGTAGTCCTTGCAAGGAAAACAATGGCATGGCTTGTTTGCTCAAAATTTCATTTGCTTATTTTTGGTTGATATAACCTCCAAGTGGCCGCAGGAATTAAGCCCAGGTAAATTATAGAGCTGTCCATATCCTGTTTCTGACAGACAGGCAGTATTGGTTTCTTCTGGCCATGACTACGATTGACCCTGAACCTTAACCAAGTGGTTCTTACTGTCACCACAATGACCAGCGTCCCCTAACCTTTACAAGCTAGTAATTTTCACCTAAACCAAGATGTTTTGAATTTTAACCTGAACCACGGTCCTTGGCTAACCCTAACCAAACCATAGTGTCCCTCCAAAGTGATTTATGTTTCCTGCTGTAATTTGTGACGGTTTTGGAAGGCACCCCTAAATTGTGTTTTCCTGCCAATACAAACGTCCACTGAAGCAGAACCGAAATCCCACGCGTAAATTGTCATCAGTCACATACTCACTTCTGTCAGGTTCTTGCAGGCAGCCAGACCGATTTTTTCTCCATCATCATCATGACAGACTTGGCTGCTTGACAGATGTTTCGTCTCCAGTCCTCATCTGCAGTTAAGACATCAGGGGACAGGACTAAATTTTCTCTCTGGCAGCAAAGCATGCTATGAGCTGTCAGAAACTCCTGTAGGTTAAACTGGGCCGACTGAACACTTTTTTAAGACTGACCAACTCCAAAAAACAGAAACTTGCAGGTCTTACAGCATTAAGGCTTCTGACAACTGACAACAACATAATTCAGCACTCTCTGCAGGAGCCAGCCCGTGTTGGAACGGTACTCTCTCCTTTCAAAAGAATGTCTTAGGTTATGTGATTGAATATGTGATTGTCTACCTCTTCAGTATAACATGACCCCCAATTTTCAATTCCCTGAAAAAATACAGTGAAAAGGAGAAACGTAAGGCTACTTAAGCTGCAGTCAATGGGTGGACTGTGATAGTGGTCAATGACAGTGAAGTGTGATAGAAGTTGTATAATTTAGAATTTCGTGGACTGCTGTTGCAAGGTTTCCAGCCACATGAGCTCCCACAATTTATGCTTATGACTGGACGCATGGCATTTCCTGAAACGCCTGCTTTCATCAGCATCACATTATATCACAGTAAGCTTTGCCAGGCGAAATCCAGTCCTTTTTACGGGGCCTGTCCATTGATCTGACTCATTATTCCAAAACCCTGATAGTTCCCATGTGAACGACCCTGCACTAGGATAAATACCTGGGACTCCCAACCAGTCAAGTGAACTGAAGAAACCTTCTGGAAAAGAGGCGAACCATCTTCTAGATCCTCATGCAAGTCCAGTCGCCTTTGCAAAGCACCTAGAAGTATGACACAGACGTCCAGAACAATGCTCTTGTTCCCACAGGAGATTCACACATGAAAAAGACGAGAACATTTCGTTGAACTCTCAGCAGCAGAATGAGGAAAATCCTCAGAGGAAAAACTTGGCTGTGATCCAGGGAACGGATTGAAATTAATCTTAAATCCATTTTATTTTGCAAAAATATGGAGCAATGAGTGGATTAGCACCTGCAGGGGGTCGCTCGTTTTGTGTGCGTCAGTATGCATGCGATTTATCCATGTTCAAAGATTTACGCAGTTTGCTGACTGTTCGGTTCACAGTGCGCTTAAAGGTTTGAGGGACTAGTTTTGAAGCCACATTTGTAAAGTTGAGCAGATTATACTTGTTACTCCCAAAGAAAAGACACTTTTAAATAGAATTATATGAAATTCATTTAAGGCAAGGATGTGTTGGTCAGCTGTCCCCATAGATGTTGAAGTGAAGGCGAAGAGATCTGGATATACCTCAATTACCCATTGATGGTTTGCTAGACACTAGTTTCTGACTGAAAAATATGTTGTTTTTGTACTAAATGTCATTTATATTCTTAGTTAAATTACAAAGCTGACAGACACACACTGTAGGCTTGCATTTAAATAAACCTCAGCCTTTTATAAAGAAGGCGACTGTTGTAAATTGGAGAGGATCTGTGCAACTGGTTAAACTTGAGTTACACTTTCTCTTAATGTTGTCTTTAAGATACTGTGAGTTGATCTTTCCATTTGTGGCTTTGTTAACACAGTTCAGTCTTAAGTGACTGCAGTCTGCTGGTGGGCAGAGCAGCTCGTTAGGCTTGACTGTCTACAGGTGCTGGTAGTTTAAATAAAGCCGACAGTGTTTCAGCTTGTTGGTCATTCTGGCTCGTGAAATGAGACTTTTCCAGGTTTCAGTTCTACTTGCTATTACCCACCAGCATCACAACAAGTTTTTGTTTCAGGATTTTTAACTTACATCCTGAGCAGGACACGTTAAGAGACATCAGCTTTTTTCTGTCTCAGCTTTTCACCTTGAATTGATCCCTCTAAAGTGTTAATTTGCCCAGTTGTGGCAGTGGTGAATAAACAAGCAGAATGGCTGCTGAGTGTAAACAAAAAGTGACTGTTTATGCATCTTTTTATGCAGAAACACTCAATTAGGGTCAGAGTAAGCCTGATTCTAACCCACACCCCTAAGACCACCCTAAGCACCAGACAGAAAATCTATCAAGACTGTGGGATGTCAAGATACTTACAATTTTAGGCCAGCTAAGGCCCTGACCATGCATAGATGGACATTTCCCCATTTGTTTAAAAAGAAATTCTGTCTATATGAAAAGTTAACATATGTCTATACACGCAAGAATGCAAAAACCATTCTAAACACTCAAGCAAGCATGCCGGGCCAGTAGGTGGCGATAAAGTCTCCATCAGTGATATTTAAAATACTAGTGAAGAACATTCTGGGCATATGTAGTGATCTTATTTTAGGGCATTGACTTAAAAAAAAAAAAAAAAAAAAAAAAAAATTATTTATTTCTGGTTATTTAACACCTTTCTGGCATACAGCATAGCAATGATAACCAATTGTAAACTAACCGGTAGTTGGCGGTGGGCATCGTTTACACACAGATACAGAGTTGAAAAATCTCTGTTTCAGTGACCTAAAATGTTATTTGCATGTGAACAAGAGATCCAAAATGTTGTTTTGCAAAATGTACATGCAGGTGTGGTCAAGGCCTGAGACCCCACACAGTATCCCACAATTTACCTTCCTCTTGTTTGTTTTGTTGCTCTCCAGCAGCAGCATAAATCAATGGTCTGATTACAGCCCTGTGGTCCTAAACATAGCTAATCTGCTGCGATAAACATTTATTCATCTTCCTTTTTTTATTCAGGGAAATCTGCTTCTTTGCAAACCTTTTAAATGAGTTCATCTCTGAAATGAGTCATTAGAAGTAGCTATTTTCCACAGAAAAGGGAGATAATTTCTGGTTAATGGAACAGCACCTTTTATGCTGTGCGCGTGGGTGTCGAAACATTAGGGCGAGACCCATACATCAGCCTGCTGCATTTGTTTTACTGACCTCTAATATGGCTTCTTCATGGGCCTTTTCTTTAAGCGTAGTTTGTTTTAATGTAGCTGTTAAAATATATGTTAATTCTTCAAATCTATGGACTTTTCTGGACTTAAATAAACGATAACCCTAATAAAATGCAGTATAAGCTTTTCCACGGTGTCTTTAAGTTTAGGAAAAGCAGTGACTATTTATTTTCTGACATGAAAATTTAAAAGAAATTGAATGTCGGCAAATTAATACTGAGAATGTCTGTCTTTTGCCTCCAGACCCCCATCAGTTGTATCTGTGTGCTGTATTGGTTGCGATCCAGAATCCACTGGGTTCAGGTCACTTTGCAGGCTGAGCAGATGGCTGCAGACTCCAGCATCTTGGACAGCAGCAATGTTGTCAGAGCACCAAGACACATGCAGCCAAAATTTAGTTTCCTTGTCTCCTAAACATCACTCCAGTCCAGCCTGAATGAAAATCTATGGTTGCAGCAGAAATTCAATTGCAGGAATCATATGTACTTGCAATTGAAGTGGATGAGAGAAAAAAACAAACAGAGCAAATCTAACAAACACAAAAAATGCTAGAACAAAAAATCTATAAAGCTGCGGTTGCTGAAATTTTGACACCGAAAAAATCATGTGGCATTTTCTGGCTTTACACTTTTTTACTTTGACTCGTCTCCATTTGGCATCTCCGTTTTGACCCAATCAGCTCTGAGCTTGTGTGCTGGAAGATGCCTTGTGGTCGAATGACTCAACCATAAGGTCTGAACCAAACAATGATTTGCTCTCTTTTGTGCATGTAAACAGTTTCTTCCCACAATCAGACAGGACATTTTTGTTTTCCTATTGTATATTAAGCACCACATACTGACAGCAACAGCGTACTGTGCATACAAATACATGTTTCGAGTAACTGTAACTGTTTACTTGCGAATAATTCTGACAACTGCGTGGTATGTTTTGACGGCAATTGTTACGGCAGTTCATTGGATTGTTTAGATATACCATGATAGCATATTACTCACTTGTCTCTAGAAGGAGAATGACAGCATGTGTGAGTTGCAGGAAAATGTAATGCCTCCTTTCTGCAAACTGAAAACAATATTTTTAGATTATTACAGAAAAGAGGCTCCAAATATGAAGCCGTTAGTGACAAAAAAAACCTCCTTATCACCTGACAGAGACAGATCTGCCGTCAGCGAATAACTTCTTTGTTTTAGTCAGTAGTTGTGTGAAAAACAGTAGTGATATAAGAGCGATGTGAGGGTTAGGACACTGCTCTGGATAGTAAACCTCCCGTCAAGGCAAACACTCCACATGCAGTACTGTCCAATTGTGACGCATGTCCCCTCTTTTACATGAAATTCCCCCAAGGACAGACAATGATAATACTAATAAAATATTGTGTTGCAATTTATTTGTCGGTGCCGGGCTGTGGTGTTAGAGGTGATTTTGCACTTTCCCCTGATACCAAACGTTCAGGGACTCGCATTTCACCCGTCCATTTTCTCCTGCTTTTCTGAGGCCAGGCTGTGGTGGCAGCAGGCTAAGCAAGGCGGTCCAGATATGACCCTCTCCAGCGATGTTTTCCAGCTCCTTCTGGAGGATTCCAAGGTGTTCCAGATCTCTCCAGTGTGTTCCACCCTGGAGTCTTCTATCCATTAGACATGCCCGGAAAACCTACCAAGGAAGGCGTCCAGGAGGCATCCTGATAAGATGCCTGAACCACTTCAAATGGCTCCTTTTGACACGGTTGAGCAGCGACTCTCCTCCAGATGTCTGAGCTCCTTACCGGATCTCAAAGGGTGAGGCTGTGGAAACTCATTTCAGCCGCTTGCATCTACGATGTCATTCGTTCTGTCACTACCCAAACTTCATCATCATCGTCGACAGTTGAAACGTAGATCGACTGGTGGATGGAAAGCTTTGCCTTCCCAGCTCAGCGGCCTCTTCAGCACAACGGTCCAGTACGACGCCTGGATTACTGCCGACGCCGCACCAATCTCACGCTTCCCGAATTAAAAAAACAGAAGTATTATGATCGCACTCTTTAACCTTGACCCCACAGTAATATCCGATGGTCAGACTCATGGAAACTATCCGGGGGGGCAGCAGGTATCCAAGTCCTGCCACCGTCTCACCTTCTCACAAGCAAACAGCATTAGTAGCTGTCAATTTTCCTCTCTCTCCTGACCTAAGCCATCAATCTTCCCCCTAGTTTCCTGACATTAGTTATCCGAGTCTCGTATGCCCTCACCCTCATCGCCTTTGATTCCTCTTTCTCTTCGTCTCCTGCCATCTGCGAGCAGCCCATTTAAATTTAAAAGGGCCCAGAGGACTCTCAGCCTGGCTGTGTAGGGCTCTCTGCTGCCCTGACCTGGATAATATGTGGCTCTTTTAATAACGGGTAATGAAACTTACCACCTCGGCACTTAGCACTGATGTGTCTCTCCCTGCCCCTCTCAGTTATTCTTCTTCACTTCCCTCATTTTTAATTCTTTTATCTATTTCAATTTATTCCTGTCTCTTTCTCTTAGTCTCTGTGTGTCTCTCTGAGGAGTCTGAAGGGAATCTATAGATGGTAATTATCTCCCTCTCAGGCCTGTCTGTCTGGCTGACAGACACACACACACACACACTCTCGCTCCGCTCGGCCATTTTATTACATCACTGAACGACAGAGGGTGAATCAGTGCTGCCCAGTGAAGACTGATGTGACACGGTTAACACCCGGCTGTCAGATCACGCTCCCCTCGCTTTTACCAATCGGATGGATGTTGTGCTCGCAGAACTGAATTTACTTTAACTGGCTGAAATAGAAAGCTCACATTTTAATGGAAACTGGGCTACTTTCTCTGCAGAAGCAGTTTGAAGGTGTGGGCACTGTTTAGGTGCCAGTATGCTTCTAACAAAGCGCTCGTCAGATTATTGAACAGTGTTGGAACTCTTCCCCCTCACCTTTCTGATGTAGGATTTGGAAAAGCTGCGTCTGACAAGCATTGCACGCTTTAGACAGCAGTTGGCCAGCTGTGCGGAGGTGAGAAAGTACGCAGCGTGGGCAGAACTTCTCTCTCGAGCTCTTTTTCGCACTCTTCACACCAGTGCTTCTGTCACTTTTCATACGTTCAACTCAGTGCAACAACATGAGCATCTTTGAGGAGAGACTTTCCAGAAGTGTGCAACATAATCTCTATTTGTATGATTCATCTCGTCTCGCACTTCTCTATGATGGCAAAGCTGTGGGAGTTTGAGACGGGTATAAACACCTTAGTCTTGAGACGTGGTCAGATTCTGCCTTGCAGGAATTAGGTATCAGTACCTCTCAGAAGTAACACACACACAGACTTCTGAATTAAACATGTTACCATAATGTTTAGAAACTTGACAACTAGAAGTTTCTGTGGTTCTTCTGTCAGGCAGACAAATTTTGCAATCAAGTCACCGTGAGCTTCCATCGGACGGGTCTCTGTGATGTTTTTTTGTTCTGTCCTTCAGACAGGCTGCCAACTCCACCAGGCGCATTTCAGAAGCACAACAACAGAAGCAAAATGCCTGCATTGTTTGTTAACTTGCTCAGATTTTGCTGGTTTGGTAATTTTTCCTCAATATTTATGCTTCTATCATGGGTAAGTAGGTTTTGTAGCTAAATGGTTTCCTTTTTTGTTTTGATTGCTTTTATTGTAGACGTACGTTCGGGAGTCTGCACAGTGTCTTTTATTTTGAAAATTTACTGGAGTCACTACACGTCCTGTCTTGCTCAATCTGGACACGTAGTAAAAATCAACGCTTCTGAATAGAATGGCAGCGATCAACTCCATCATATGCGTTTCGACCAGAATGAGGACATTACGGGCCTGACCTGACACGGAAATTAGGGGTTAGTTCGGCACTCTTTGGTCCAACAAGCTCAGTAAGGCCAAGAGAGGAAGAATTGATTGGAAGATACCTTCTTGACTGTGTAATTTGGTTTCACATCTCTCAGATTGGACTCATGTTAGTAAGGGGTGTGTACATACTACTACTATATTATGATTCTCGAAATTAGATCTGATCCTATTCATGGTGGTCAAAGATTTTATCTTGCAGTGTAACGAGGCTCAGGCCTCTGTGTGCTTTATCACACTCCGTACCACAGACCACTCACTGTCTGGTACTGATGAGTCAATCAAATACTGATGGTTGCCAGTTCCAAGGGATTTACTTTTTTGGATACTTAGTTTGATTTCCTCAAAGTAGCATAGTCTTTTTTTTTTTTTTACTAGCAGTCATTTATTGCTTTGTTCAACCAGTCAGTGGTGTTGAGGCAACCTCTTGTAATTCCCAGCATGTCCGACAGGGATGCTTTTTTAAACCTCTTTGCATCTAATTGCATGTGTGCATAAGGAGGTTAGTTGTTTCTCCACCTTCACCTTCTGTGTACTTAACATTTAAGTACACACACGCTTACCTAAATTGTCAGCTGCATTCAGTATATAGATTTTAATATATTCTCAGCTGTTCTTGGTATATTTTATTGTTTTAGTATATTTTCATTGTCTTAGTATATTTTTAGTTCTGGTATATTGTTATTGCATTTGCGCATATTTTTACTGAATGTTAGTTTATTTTAATTTATTATCTTTATCTTATTTTATTATCTTTCTTATCTATATTATTTTCTTTTTTTCTAACACAGGGTTGCAATGCAAATTTCGTTGACATGTCCATCCTCAATGACAATAAAGGCAATCTTGAATCTTGAATCTAGGGGCTTATGCCACGTAAAAAGTGCTGTCAATGCATTCCTTCTATGCTTTGGGGTCTTGCATGCTGACAGCTGGGGAGACACGTGCAGCCTCATGTTTCATCACATCAGCTCTTCCAGGGATCATATCAGCATTTCCAGGGATCAAAACAACAAAGCTCCTGATCTACCACCAGCATCCGCTTCAGTCTCTGCTGGGACTCAATGTTCTCATATTTTCAAATTCACCTCTGCACTCCTGCAAAGCTCCATTACTGCTGGTGCTGATGCATCATTCGGCAAATACATTTTGAAGGAAGCATAACGCCGTGCGAATATTGCTTCTGGTAAAATATTGAGGAAATGTTCATCAATGTATCTGGCAAGTCAGAAAAACATCATGGGCAACATCAATTCCATCTATGGTCTTCACGGTTTCTCTTCTATTATTCTTATTTTTCCTTGTTTTTTGGCACCTCAACAGCTTTCAGCGTCGAAACCCAGCTCATTGAATATGCTGGGTTTTCAAAATAAAAGTCCCCAGAGGTAATAGTAGCTTAATGCACTATACATGTGCTCTGAAGACTTTCAAAATAAAACATGACATCCATTTCCAACTTCACATTTCTGTCTTACTATTCCAGCCCTTCATGTTTCTTAAGCTGCTCCTTCATACAGAGTTAAGCCAAACAGGTTTTGAACAAACAGGTCAACGTTACTTTCTAGCAGACTGCATCTCATACATTAAGAGAATGTAATGAAGGCGAGGGAGGGATATTTAGGTGCTGGTGGTTCAAGAAAGGACAAGAAAAGAGAGAAGTCGTCTCATCATTTACTCGACTCATTAACAGCTTTTCCCCCCTTTTTTCATTCCCAAGGTTAAAGGCAGAATCTGAAGGGTGCAGCTACTGCCTGTGTTTCTCTGCCACACAATGTCTTTGTGTTTGTTTTGTTTCTCTGCCTCTTCCTACTTTTGGAGGGATCATGCATATTTCATGGATATAAGCCTCTTTTAGCAGGAAATTATATTTGGAAAATGAATAAACAAAAGGGATTTGATTATCCAAAGTGAACTCCAAAGTAGAGCTCTAAAACTTTTATTTACAGACCACATGCCTGCTGGGATGTGTGTGGGGGGTGAATGACTGTCTCTGGCACTGCGTCCTTGTCATTTAATAGAACAATAAAGAATAAAATAGAATAACATTTATTGTCCGGCTGAGGCAGGACAATTGTCTTTGGTCTCGCCCAGATAAAATATATGCAAACACATGTCCACAATAAAAAGGCACATAGGGTGAATATATGTGAATATACCAAATATTTCCCTTTTTTTCCACCTTTAACTCAAGCTTCTAATAACAATTAAGCAAATGATATGTTTGTGTTTATGTGCGACTTGGCTTATTTGCATGCAGGATTATGCCTCTGATTCATTTTTGTTGTGAATATAAAGTGATTGGATGGTCAAGACTGAAACTTTGCTTCAGCACAATACTGGCAATACAACAAGTGAAAATGCAGTTTAGAAAAGCTTGCTGCCGCCTGGTATTTGTTGGTGATATAAACCCCTGCTGCATTATGTAACCTCAAGGGTTCAGTTTGCTTCAGGAGAACTAGGCTGTGTGACCTGAAGTGTTTATAGCTGTTCCAAAGGGTCCCACTTGAAGGTGTGGTGAAAAGCCTGCCATCATAGTGAAGACGAGATGCACCAACTCTCAGACAGTCTCTCCTTGAAGGCATTCGTGGTGTTATATTTAGTTGCACCCATGGAAAGTGCTGCAAGGAGTTGTCCTCTGCATTCAGAAAATGTCAGACATTGGTGGCTGCTGCTCAAAGGTGTGGAGAGACTGGTTGTTGGGTTGTCTAAGCACATCTGAACCAACTACATCTGTCTGTGGTCCTCGCCCCTGGAGCAGCCTGCCAGACAAACTGAGGGCAACAATCTGTCCCTGTTCCCTTGGATCAAATTTATAACATAATGACATAAATCAGATCAACTTTAAGCATTTCCCGGGAAAGCACACGGCTCTGTCTTGAATCACAAATAGTTCAAATTTAGAATACTTACAGTTAATCTTCCTCCACATCATCTCTTTATTGAATAATATTGGTAATGTTTTAGATATAAGGAGTTATATAAATAAAGGCCTGGTTGACGTAAGCTCTCTATATATACATGCTGAGGTTTTCTGCTGGTGCCAGCTGATAAGGCTGCTGAGCAATAAGAAAAAAAAATTCTGTTCTTTATTTGTGAGGCTAGTGGGTGTGTTTGGGAGGAAGGCGGGTTTGGAGTGGAGCACACGGGCCAGGAGATCTCGCAGGAATGATACGCTCCCTCGACCACGTCTCCTCTTCTTCTTTAACATAACACTTTGCTGTCTGCATGCATAGGAATTTGTTCTGCATTTCACGCTCCAGCAGTCGCGCTAAATAAACCAACTCTGTTTGGACTTTCTACCATCTCCTCCTATATTTTTACACACCCTCCTCCCTTTTTTTTTCTTAATCTCACCTTGTCATCTTCTGCCTCCTGCTATTCTCCTTTATCTGTTTCCAAGCTCCTCTTCTTTACCCCATTCCAGTTTTAAAAGCCACGTATCTAATGCAGCTTTGCAATATAATTGTACAGCGTGGCAAAGCCCTGAGCAGATCCGTAATATTTCTTATTGCTGCCTCGGTAACTATTTACCCTGTGAGCTGTGTTCTGTTTTGTGTGTTCAGTGCCGGCGCTGGTTTGGGTGAACTAAATCCCTGAGGGTGAAAGCGAGACAGAAATGGAGGGAGAGCGGGAAGACTGGGTGCAGGGCCTTTCAAAATCCCTCCCAGGCTAGCCTGTATCATCCTCTTAGATGCTCCTGCAACTGCACTTTCTTAATGACATTGGGGGGGGGGGGAGAAAAAAAAAGCAGCTTCAAATCATCACAGGGCGGCCCGGGGGGGGAAACACGAGAGTTTATAATGGAGTTCATGAGAGCAGTGGAATATTTTGTTTGAAGAAAAAATTAGCAGCTTCGCTAATGCTGATGGTGCTGAGCAAAGGTGTCCCAGTGTGGCAAAAAAAAGAGGCTTTTTGTAAAATGAATCTGCCACATTGGAGTAATTTGACACTAATTTAATTAAAGAATAATATGTTTAGTCACACTAATGGGGGGGTATCAACTTGTAATGTGTTTAGCGTCTTGATAAATTCGACCTAGTTCAAGTCAAGTCAGTTTGTGTTTACATACACCAGAATCACAAATCTGACTCAGAGGGCTTGAGGATGTGAGCAGCGTTCGACACCCTCCACCCTCAGACCCTCTGTGAATTCACAAAAATCTCTGGTGGGTGTTTCTTTTTTGGAAATGTGTGCTATTAAATGACTCACTGATTCATTTCCCCGCAGTGAATATCTTTTCAAGTGAACATATACTGTCAGAGTCATTAATAAGCCTGATGAACGGCAGTAAATGTTCCTCCAGCTGTCCACTGGCATCTCCCATTTAGTCAAATATGAGCCACAACTCGAATGCTGGTGAGGAAATAGACCCTAAAGTAAAGTAAAGTGAATGGTTTCAAACATTACTCATGAAAAATAAGTGCAACGCATCTGAGAATGGAATAAAACTATTACTTTCGTTTGAAGGCCAAAGACTGTTCTCGTGCTACAAGTTTGAAGCCAGACACTCTATTTGTGATCCTGGAGAGGGACACACTGACATATTCATGCATATATCATCAGTCTGGCGGTTGTGGCTGAGGCAGAAGAAATGAGCTACAGAACAATCAGAGTCAATCCTTATGCTGTGAATTAGTCTGCTCCTCGTTCTCAGAGAAATGACCTTCATCAGTGCAAATGCAATTTCGCAAGACTCGCGAAGATTTCCATTTTCAGTCTGACTGACTGACATCGCTGCAGCCGAGAGAGAGAGAGACATGGAGCGGAATGAGACACAGTGTAGTGACAATTTCATTTCATTTGTGTCCTGACATATTGCTGCAGCTGCCTTATTGCTGAATAACCTCATATAGCAGCACGGCACGCACATCCATCTGTCTGTATCTAAATATTCCTGAGGTTATAAATGCAATGCAAATTCCTGTAGCAGAGAATCACATTAAATCATGGGAGCGACAGGTGTGGTGTTAGAGGATAAATATGTCTGTCTGGATTCCTGCTTTTAGAGTTTGATACCAGGTTTTTTATAACAGGTCTAACGGGGAGTAATGAGTGGAATAACAATGCGTTATGGTCATTTCTGTATTTAGTCAACAAAAACTGGTCTTTTTCATTTGATAAAGTGATGGGTTACCATTTAAATAAAAAAATGGGTTTAGAGAGCCTAGGTGGAAAGAAAAAAATGTGTGATTGGTTGATTTTGCAATTATTATAAGAGGAAATAAAGTGAATGTGAATAAAACATAAATGTTAAAGGGACAATACTGTAAGTAACTGTGGCAACTGCCCCTGCCTGTCACCTGAAACGTACCATCAGTTACCCATTACTAATTACTCATTGAAAAAGTAATTACATTACTAATCAGAGGAGAATTATTTATACTAGTTACCTACCTACACTAGTTACCTACTAGTTAGCAACCTAAACACCTTTCCAAGGCATATTCAAAGTAAGCTGATAGCTGTTCTTGAACCATTTGGAGTGCACACATGATTTTGGTCTCTTTTGAAAGGCAACACTCTGAACTTTTATCCCCAGCTGTCAGAGTCACTGTAAGTGCTACTGGCATTGAGTAGTAGAAGTTTGAACACAGTGGAGTAGAAGGGGTTTTTTTTTCCCGTCTGGATATTTCTTTGCACATAAATGCTTGCAGATGACTGTATCTGAAAACTACAATGGGACCACAGCATGAAGCCTTAGCCTGGTCCAAGTTCAATAAAAACTGATATCACAGAAACTGAATGTTGTCATCTGTTCTATAATGGTATATCTCTCCAAAAATGGGCAATTTATTATAGATTTATCTACATAAATATCTATATTTATATTCATGAAGTCTATATTTTGGCCATCTGTACTCGTGTTTAAGGTATCTATACCTATATTATTGTTCCATGTTTTTATATTGAGGCCATTTACTATATTTATCACTTCAAATTGTGTGTAATATTGCTGTTATCACTGAAATCACCGGTCAGCTGAGAGGATACAACATTTAAATATGAGGAGTTTAATCAAAAAGCTGATGGCAGTTTGTCCCATCGTTAGCAGTTCTTTAAAAGTTTTGCACGGGAATCTTTTAATTCAAGTAAAAATATGCAGTCGAGCAGCTTTTCTTGCGTCCTGCGTGGTCTTGATCAGGTTTTGGCAGCAAACTAAGACAACCTGTGACTAAATCAATCATGGCAGACAAGAGCAGTTGTCTTTGTGCTTAATACAGTGGGAGCGGAGAGGGAAGGAGAACCCCAACTCTCTAAAACCACAATTCAATTCAATTATTCTGAGAGCTTTCCCAACTCCTCAGAGACAACAGAAGAGGTTGACTCGTAGATGCGACTTGTCCTCTATGTGCAGGTCCAGTCAGGATAATGAATAGCTCATTGAATAATTCATGCTGAGGCACAAGTCAAAAACATAAGCTTATATATTTTTCTGAGTATGATGGATGAGGAGAGTCTTCAGTGCTGCAGAGATGATTTAGTCTAAATGTCTGATACATGAGGAGAAATGTTAATGGGCAACTTTCTTCTGAGGACAAGGCTTCGGTTGCATTCATTTGAAAATCCCAAACTGTAAAGGACGTCTGTGTTCGTAGGCCCTGTTCGGACTGAAAAGAGAAACTTAAAAAACTCCAGGAAGTTGTCACAGCAGCAATCGTTATTGTCCTCCACTTCAACAGCTGTACCAAGTTAAAAGGTCGAATTATATGATTGGTTAACACAGTCTGTTGGCAGATGATGTCACATTGAACCAGGCTCAACATTTGAAACAACTCAGTGTTTTTTCTTGGTGGAGTGGCACCCTCCCCAGAGTGTTGTCTGTAATTTTGGTGGCGTGTCCATCACTGTTGGCTCTACTCTGTCCTGATCAGTCGCAGTTTAGTCATTTCAGCAGGTAAAAGCATGTTGGTGGATGAAATCTGTGACAACAAGCTCTCTGATTGGCAGCTCAGCCAAGTTAAAAAACAGTTTCACCCATTTAGTGCACTTGTGTGGCCTAGTTTGTCCATCAGTAATATTCTTTATATTGCATATTCAAAATCCTGACTAGTTTGGTGTTCTGGAGTTGGTGCAGAATGTGCATAATGCATGCCTGAGTGTCGCCCGGCAGCAATGTTCACATGCATCACACTTTGATGAATTTGCCCTGTGTTTTGACTTACAGACGCATCCAGTTTGGAACACAGGAACAAATGACTGTGGAAGAAAACCATCACGAACACAGCAGGAACATGCAAACTTGACCCATAAAGTAAAGCTTCCACATCAAATTACTCACAGATGCAACAAACACAGAGCTTACCTGAAAATACTGATCCTGCACGAGTCTGCATTTAAAGTCGTTAATTGTATTTATTGATTGATTGATTTTGTAAGAATTCCTCTGGTTTTTCCACACTGTTTTTCTTTATCCTGTGCAGAAATTATCGAGGCTGAATGTGGCAATGAAAAATTCAGAAGGCTCATTCAGCAACACAGCATGGAGATGTAGCAAGAGATGCCGAAGGAGCGAGTGCAAATCGATCAAAATCACGACAGAAAATTAAGAAATCTGGAATCTGGTCTGTAAAACTTGAGCGAAACACGTCTGTTTCAATCTGGATTCATTGCAATCACATGTGATTTGTTTTTGTGGCGTGACTTTCTTGTCGTTGAATTCTGATACTCCAGATTATGATGTTTTTGGTTATTTATTTATTTTTGGAGAGATTTCTGTGTTTGTCTGTGCTCTGCTCTTTGCTTTGAAGTGGGGCTGGTTCTTGTTGCAAAAAGTGATTTATCCACCTACTGTTTCGTAGCATGGGAATCACACCCCCGCACAGTTCAGTGGAAGCAGAACAGATTAACTTTGACTGCTGCTTTGTCACAAATACTATAATTAATTTTAGAGGAATAGTCATGATTTCAAACCTGTTTTCATGTGCTTTAAAGGTAAAAATGTGTCCCTACAGAAGGGCTGAAAAAAGAAGTTCAGAATATATGAGAAAAGCGATGGTGGATCCATAACAATTTAAGCCATGTTCACAGACTCGGGAGATGGCGGTGCAGGTCTGTTGGTCAGCTGGTCCAGCTGAACCACTGCGATCCAATGGTTCCAGAGTGAAACACCTCATCTATTGAATGGGTTGGCTTATGTGGTACAGTTCAGGTTCTTTGGTGATCCCCGAACATTTCCTCTAGATTCCTCAGATACTGGATGGACTGCCATTTGATACAGACATTCAAGTTCCTCTCATTTTTAATTGCAAGTTTAGCAATCTTCTAACTTCTTTTCTTTGACATTACCAAAATATCCATTTGTTCGTGTTCAAATACCTGCAAAGCCAAGGCCAGTTCCCTTAGCATCAACTGTACTCTTAGCTATTTAAAGGGAATGCTAGCATGCTAACTCGCTAAACTAAGATGATAACGCTAACATTACCTGCTAAATGTCAGTATGTTCATGTTAATGTCCTGAACCACCAGTTTTACGTCTACTTCACCACAAATGTTGAAGGTCGAAACAACAAAGTTTGCACCTGGACTTCATCTCTCATCACAAACATTCTGGGTTTTTTAGGTTTTGGTTTGCACAAAGAGCATCACAGCCTCACAGAGCTGTTGGTGTGGCTGCAGAGCTCAGACTCTGTATTCCCAAAGAAGAGTCCCCTTAAATGGCACTAAAGGTTTTTAGCCAAGATTTTCCCTCTAAAGGGTTTTTCACAAAGCCGCTAAGAGCAACTTTGAGTTCAGAACAAAGAGAAGTCCTGAGCGAAGAGAAACTGCAGGATTTACCCCGTTGCTTCAGATCTCGTAATGTTTCCTGAGTGAAGTTCCTCACTATGCCGATCTGTGTCTGTGAATGTGACAAAAAAACTAACAGCGTGAGGAACAAATTAAATGTCGACAGGTGGGTAAAGGTAAAATATTGGCTTGTTAAGTAAATTCCATTTGGCATCAGCATGTGATATCATAATTCTTCAATGTGGCGATTCCACATATATGACCAGTTTTACTGCGTGGCCATGAAATCTCATTCATTTATATATTTACTGGTGATTATTTGATTTTCACTTTTTTTCACTATTTTTGGTTTGATGAATAATTCTGTTGCACGTCTGAAGCTGAAACCATCAGTGCTGAAAACTGTATTTTACCAAAGTGCATATAACAGAGTTGTGCAAACGATCAAGTTTACAGTTGAATTCATTCATTCTCATTCTATTTTACCTAAATACTCAATGTGATGAGATGTGGTATCTGCAGCATTTATGTAACTGATAGTCCTTCTAACCTCTCTCACACTCAGTTACTTTCAGTGCTGAAAAGCTTTGTGATTTACTCTTATACCAGACTTAAAGTTAGGACTAATATGACCTTTATATTTAAGAGTTTGTGTTAACTCCGCCAGTTAGGAGCTACTTTTAGCCCCAGGATGTTTTGTGAATACAGCCCCTGGTCTGGTTTTAAAACCGTTAAAGACTGCAAGCGCTCTGAATAGCACAGAACCAATTAACCCATCTGCACCACAGTGGCTCTGCCTGGTGTGACAAGCTCTGTGGTGCTGAACCACATAATGGTCCTCAGCTCAGGGTGCTGTGGGAGCTCCTGCCTGAACAGCTTCTCATCAGGACACCGAGGACACAGTGCACTGCTGCTGAGCGTCAGGGAGTGTGTGTGTGTGTGTTTGTGAGAACATGATGTGTACACTCACAGTAAAGTAAAGCAAGTTGCAGAGGTTGCTAGCTGCTGAATGACGGCTGAGAGATTACATGGCAGTGCAGGTTGGTAGCTGCTGTAGAAAGCAGAAAACGTGGCACAGCCAGATGCCTTGTTTGTGGCCCTCACAGACATGATGTTCTGGAGGAGAATGTGATAATTGTGGCAGCAAAATCTCAGCGGGAAAAGTCAAATAAGAGCATTTTCCTTTGACACTTATTAATCAAAAGGCTACTTTAAATTGTGCAAAAAGGAACTTCATCATTCAGAGTTTTTTAACCAATGATTTCTTTTTGCAGTCAAAACAGAGTGATTAGCTTGTTCACTGTAATTAGAATAATCAACCTTTTTATGGCACACTCTCTAAAACCTGCTTTCCAACCTAAAAGCAAATTGTTGCAGGTTATTATGATTGTTTCTCACTTTTAGCAATTTGCTTTCTGATGGAATTGTCGAAAAATTGGTGTTACTTCAGTATCATTGTGCAATGGTTTTAATTAAAGAAAAAAATACCCTCCTATTATTTTTCCTATCACTATACCAGGTGCACAGGGCAGTAAAATACAGGCAGACATTGCAGCTGAAAGCGTCAACGATCAGTTACTGTCATTTCAAATTTAAAAAGCTGCTTGGTTTGCAGCTTTGTGAAGGTCATTCTCTGTGGCCAATATTTATGCTTTCAGCTGGAACATTTATTTCCATCACTGTGTTGCAACAATGCAATGGTCCACTATGAAACAAATTAGTGTGTTTGGAAAATTCAAGTGAAATTGCGCATTTGCTTAATGCTTTCATATGCAATTTGCAACAATCATTGCATACCCATAAAAATTTACCTGTGTGCTTCTGAGTGGTTGCAAAAACAACAAGCATGAGAAATGACTCGATAATAATCAGAAAATCACAGACGAAGATTAAACAATCTGTAATTTGATATCCACAATTTGATATGTTGAGGTTATTTATTCAGTAACAAGGCTAAGAGTCTACGGTCATCTTAGCAGCTCTGTGAGGCTGAGGTGCAGTGCTGCTTTGAGCTAAATATCAGCATACATGTATGCTAATGTGCTCACAATGGCAATGTTTACTATATTCACCATCTAGTTTATCATTTTAGCATGCTGGCATTTGCTAAGAGGCACTAAACACAAAGTATTGTTGAGAATGTTTGACGTTGTGCGGGTGGAAAGGTAAGAGGTCACCAAAGTTGTGATAATTTATCTTGATGGGGACATGAATATGTGTACCAGATTTCATGGCAGTCCATCCAATAGATGTTGAGACATAAAAAATATAATAAAACCTACAAATGTGAACCAAAGTCATTAGGATTCTTGATTTGCAGACCACGGATAACTGCACCAAATGTCTCGGCAATCCATCCAATAGCTGTTGACATACTTCAGTCTGGACCAAAGCGGTGGACCAACTGACTGACCACAATTACCGTCCGCTGAGCCAAACCAAGCAAACATCCTTTTTCAAACTGACGGCTAAATCATGAGCTGAAACTTAAGATAAAAGCTCAGTGAAGTCGATGGGAGCTGCAGATTCAGGTGATAGATCACGAGTGACCCCTTTCACATTGTCATCTGACACATTGTTATTATGAAAATATGGATTATAGCTGCTTTAAATTGCAGTCTGCCTGAACTGTGTTCGTTTGCAATGCACGGGTCCTTGCCGTGTCCTTGTGGACTGTTCCCAAGCGCTAAGTTCATAAATGTTGTCTTTTACTTGGCGCATTATTCATGCAATAGAAGTGAACTCTCACCGACTCTGTCTACACTTTCATTTGGCGGCTGTAAACTGTGTGATCTGAGCTGTTGCGGCTTCTTATCTGCACGATAACCAAGAAATCTCAGCTTCCACGGAGAAACTGGAGTTCGACTACACTGGTGATAACCTCAATGCAGGGTCACGCTCGTTAGATAGCAAGTCAGTGAGTACACACAGTAACATACACACCCCACACTCATTAACTTACAGTACGCACCCACAGACATGCAGTTCACACACACACACGCACAAAAAAAGTTCTGATGTATATTTCATGCTCTGTTGGCCCTCTCTTTGTACACCCTACCTCAGCCAAGCCCGAATGAAACATTCATACACTAAGTCCCATTTACATATCAAGCAATCCTCCGCAGCTAAATTTGGTTGGTGAAAATACTTCTTCTATTGCTCTCCTCAGCCTCCCCCACCATCCATGTTCCTGTTGTCTTCCAGAGCTCTGTCTGTTTGACACTGCATTGCAGAATAACAATGATTCCTTTTGGCTCACTCCGCATCCTGAAGTGCAACGAAAAACAGACTTTATTGAACATACAGAAGAGGCAAAAAGCTCGTACTGAGGTGACTGTAGGTTCTTAGAAAATATTCCCCCAGAGCGGTCGCAGCAGGTGAAACACTAGGCTCTGCTCTCTAAGTCTACTCTGAATCAGGTCTCCTATAAGTGATTATCCTACACAGAGAGGGTTGCCAACTCATTATAGCGAGGTCACAAGTCCAGGACATGTCTGTGCAAAAGGTTTATCTCATTCATCCAGTATGACAGTAGCATTATGTTTGCATGGCTTTTGATCAAGATGGTATTTTACTCTACTTTAACAGCATGATGAGCCGTGAGTGAAAGGGAATCGGTTTATAATAATGTTAATCAGTGCAGCCACGGTGTTGGAAAGCTGCTCTCCTGTCTGTCTGCAGTTTACAGCCCTTACTGCCTTCATCCCCCCGTCCACCATACATTTTATGTTTTTCCTCTATATTTCTAATTTATGCTGCAGTTTGCATGCAAAAGAAGCTGTTTTTGGTGGATGTCTATTTCTGCTTTGGTTCGGGAACACACAGGACTCAGCATTTCTGCAGGATTTATGGGGTTGTGTGCCTCTAATTATAATGTGATTATTGTCCAGTGTGCTGTCTTCTGTGTTCGCTCTGTACTTACTGTACTGTCTGACTAAAAACTGTGTGCCTCGGTTTCCCTCAAGGGAAACGATTTGAATGCACTGAATAAATCATTTTATGAGACTGCACCCTTTTAGCTTTGAATTGCTTTTGTCCTTTGTCCTGTTACTTTTTAATTGTTCACATAAGCATCCTATTGTACTGCACTTACCTACCAGCTGCCAAAGCCCTGTGGTCTTAACCTCATGTGCAATCTCAAGCACTGCAGTAAGGACTAGATGTAGTGGTGTTTTTCCAGGAGCCCGTCAGCCGTCTCATGCTGAGGCCCAAATTGTCAAACAAACAGTCAATTTGTTGTTTCTTTTTATAAAGTATTTCTAGAGTGTGATTGCTAAAGTCTGCCTTCGCTCCATGATTGAGCAATTTTGAAAGTCATTGGACATGAGTCATGCAGACATGAGCTGCTGCTGGGGAGAGATTTTATAAGCTGTACTGTAGTTGCAGTGATCATGAAAACCACAGGAAGTAATGGATTTCCTCAGGAAGCTTATATTTCCCTGTCAATCACGGTGTGACAATTTCTAAATTCATAGGGTAGAAAGAGAGATTTGCAAGTTTTTGAAAATTGTGTTTGTGTTTAGTCGAGAAATCTTCTTTTGTCTTTGATCATGATTGAGTCTATATAATTTGCACTATATGTACATTAATCTGCAGATAGAATTCCTTTAAATTAAAGGAAATCTTCATGGCACAGCGTACAATTAATGAGGTTGAGGAAGATCCTTCCCTGTTCCAACATGACAACGCAGCCATGCGGTCACATGAAATGGCGTTCCCAGTTTGTGTGGGCCTGTCTAGTTCTTCCACATCAGAGTCCTGACTTTATCTTGTCCCTAAATGGACGCAAATAAGAGCAGAAGCAGTTGTAACAGCAGATTAATGCCTGTTGTTTTGGATGAGATGTGCAATCATCACATATGGCTGCAATGTTAAGGTGTCCACATACTTTTGGCCATATAAATACAGGTGGATCACACTTTCACAGTATTTATTTTCATTAATCTTTTACTTCACATTTCTTGTAAAATGACCTTAATTGCTCCCATTGAGTCATTTGGTGTTTTGAAACTATAATGTATGTGGATGTATTTTAGGTGTGCTGATGTGCCAGATCCCCCCTCCCGCCTCTCCAGTCTATCCCTCTATTGTTTGAACACACACTTTGCACTACAGCCACAATATAACAGATGGTATCGCTGAACTCTGCTTCACCTGGAGAGCTCAGAGCTCTGCGTTTGGCTGCAAGCAATGAGCTGCACAAAGGGGAGTATGTTTGTCTGTGTGTGTGTGTGTGTGTGTGTTTGTGTGTGTGTGTGTGTGTGTGTCTGTGTGTGTGTGTGTGTGCCTGAGTTACATGTGTGCGTGCAGTACATACTTGTTTTATATGGCAGGCATGAAGAAGATCAACAGACTCGAAAGCCAGTAGGAATAGGAGTTGCGTAGAATTGGATTTTTGTTTTCAGAATGCATGTTTGTGTGTCCACCAAATCTAAAATCAATGGCCCCTAAATACAAAATACCAACAAATGCTGTTTTGGTCATACTGTAACTCTCTGAGAATCGGAATTATATGGTCACATGCAGTTTTTAGTCTCTGCGGTACTTGTTTTTAACTTAGTCCTTGAGGAGAATGTGACCAACATGGATCAAAATAAATCAAACAGCAGAGAACATAAGCACATGAGAGCTGCAGAAAAGGTAGCAGTTTAAAATGATTGTTTTAATGTCATTGAAGTCTGTAAATTATCTGCATCAGCGTAAGAAGTCACTTGTCAGGAAAATGATGAAAATGATGAAAATGATGAAAATGATAACGGGAGCAAAGAAGGAAGTCGTAGGTAGTGTAAAGAGCAAGAAAGTCTCCATGGAGGAGGTGGGGTGCCGTGTTTCTGCTACTCTCCCGCGGTCGTATATGGTATTTTGGGAACGGTCAAGTATTTCATCTGTTCCAGTAAAATGTGTTTTTCACTGGTTCTTTGTAGCTTGCTAGCTCTTAGCAACCGTGCCAAAGATTTCAGTAATTGTGTGTGTGGACATGTATTGCTCATGTTGTGGGGACATAAAGTGGTGTTATTAGTGGTTACGGTTAGGGTGTGTGTCCAGGAAATGAATGGACGTCAATGTAAATTCCTCTGAAGCGATGGAAACACAACTTTGTATTTGTGTGTGTGTCTGTGTGTCTGTGTGTGTGTGTGTGTCTGTGTGTGTGTGTGTGTGTGTGTGTGGCTGGAGGCTTTTTTCCTCTACATCTGTATCTCCAAAGGCTGTAGCATTTGTATTTATTCTTTCCTGGGAGGCTCGCTGAACTTGTATTCTCATCCATTTCACCATCCAAGCCTCCGAGGCTGCTACCATCTGTATTCCCAGACATGCGTCCGTACCTCAGAGGCTGACAGGCTCTGTGTTTTTTACTCTTTTACACCTCAAAGCCTTCAGATGGATGGATTTCCCATTGCGCGAGTGTAAATCTTTCATGTGCAAAATTGTCTGTGCTTAAAGAAGCCATTGGTTGTGTTGAAGAAGCTGTCTGCATTGCAGTTGTTGTTGGTGACAGCCTGTGGTGTCACAGTACTGGAGATCAGTCACATCATCTGTTTTCAGTCAACAAACCAATAATAAACGATTTCACCGCTGCGTACTCACATATCCTCATGGCTGTGTATTAACACTGTAAACCCCACAAGATGTAAAATCCAGTGGATGAATTTGATCGATGCTTCATATTAAATGATTGTGACAAATCAGGTTTTTGGTTTATTTAAATCATCTTTCTCTAAAGAAACAGCATCAAATATACCGAAAAGCTGGTGGAATCAGGTGAATGATGGAGCCTCTGATAGGCCAGCTGTGATGGATAAGTGGCTAGCAGAGTGCTTGTCACAATAAATCCTCTGCTAGTAACTCTCCTGCTTTGCTGAACAGCAAAGCAAGTTTATGTTTTCCTGACAAGTGACCTCTTGTGGTCCTTTAAGTCACGGCTGTTCTTCTCTCAAAAGTAGCATGACGCTGTTATACCACCTTAAAAAGTCACACAGGCTCTAATATTGCCTCCCTCCAACAGTCAGCGGCAATTTACGTATGAAGACAATCTTTCCCTAACCTTAGTAAAGATGTTTTAATTGCCTAAACATCTCATCAGACGGAGAATGCAAATCAGTGAGGTCTTTAATGAGTCGTTTTTGGAACAGTGACACACACACACGCACTGACAATCTGTTTCACAGCCACTTGATTGTTAGCTCACTCTTCACTGTCGTTCCAGGCCTGGTTGCTGACTCAAAGAAGAGCCACAGTGAGATGATGATGATATCACAATGATAATTGTCTTCCTGCTTGAACTTGCACTCCATTAATTTAAAGAAGCTTGATTTGTCTTGCGACGAGTCCCCCAAGCTGAACAGCTACAAACCAACATTTGTTCACGCCCTCCAGATGATGCCACAAACGACAGGACGCCGTTATTTGTCTGCGCCTTCCGACACCGTCACAAATCACTGCTGGAAATATGCTTAATGATTTTTATGTGCATTTTGACGCATCGCATTAGAAAAGGTTGATGGAAATGGCTGAATGAAAAAAGACGTTTTCACACTTGCTTGGGGTGGTTTTTGCCTTATTTTGAATGCGCTAGTAAGTTCTGACATAGTGAACATTTCATTCACATGACTGATCAGCTGTTTCCGCTCCCAGAGAGGAAGTTTCTGCAGATTAAAACGTATTCTAAATGCTCAACATACATCTGATGTAACTTCCCTCACATTAGTGCATGAAACAAACAGAAAGCTCGTATTTATGTTGTTTTTTCCACTTTTGTTTTCACCATTTTGTTGTGCCCTCTCCTCCTGGCAGGTGCAATGCTTTTCCGACTGGAGAATTGGCGCCACCTACTGCTTATCGCCATGAACCAGCTCCTAAGAAGTGCATAATGACGGCTGGACAGAAATAAGCATTCACTTGCATTTTATTTGGCTAGTTTCTTGACATTTGGTTAACTTTTATCATTCATGCAGACGAAACCCCAGCTATGATTGCTGCAACCGCTAGAAGGCTTTGCCATTCAAATATAAATATATGTCATTTGGAAGCGCTTGCTGAAAGAAATGAAGCTGCCATTCTTCTTAGGAGGACAGTCTGTGTTGTTTACTCCTTAGAAAATGTTGATATTCATCATCTCTTACAGGACTTATAGGCGCGGTGTGTATGGTCGTGATTTTCACAGTAAAATCTGTTATGTTATGAAAATGATATCAGGTTTAAGCATAAAGTAGATATGCCCTTCATAAATGTGCTTTATGTGTGTTATCAAGGCCTTCAAGTTTCAAGTTATTTATGTTTTAATAACATTTTTATTAAGCTGTAAGTCCTTTGGTGAGCGCAATCTCCAATATATGTCCTTTTTTATCATTTGGGTGCTGCAGTAAAAACACGCTCCTGCACACCATTTAAGTACACATAGTACACATCAGTCCTGCATGAATCTTAAAAAGAGTTTTTGTCAATACTATGCCAGGTGTTTATTTTTGTTCTCCCCCATTTGCATATGAAAGGCACAAATCTCTGCAGATGAATTACTGAACCGCTATGATCAGTGCGAGTGCAGCGCAGGAACGGTGTTCCTGTTTTGGAAGGAGAGGAAGAACAGGAGAAAACCACTTAGTGTGAATCATGCTGCCCTTCTCTCTAGACACAGGTGTATACATACACTATTAGTTGTGAAGACAGTGTGCCCTCAGGAGCACACACACACACACACACACACACACACAAACACACTCTGGAGGATGATTATTTACTCACACACACATAAAGTATCTAATGATTCACGACAGATGCACCTTCATGCTGATGGAGGATAACATCTGCTGTTTCTTGTTTTTCCTTTTCTCTTTCAAGCATTTACCTGTATTCCTCCACTGTGCACGAGGGCCCAAACACACACAGTCGCACACGCTTATCCCACCAGTATCAACACGGTGGATGCTGCTCGTCAGTGTCTGACCCACCACCAGCTGCAACCACAGCTGGCTGACTGACATTTTGCTTAATAATTTATAAGTGGTCCATAAGCACATGTGTGCCAGCTGCTGCCCGAGGGCCGCTCTTTGCTCTCCTCTGGCATGTTGCTCAGGCAGGCAGGCAGGCCTTTATTTGGATATTCTGATATTCGTTCTCCTTTTGACATTTGGTTGATGCTCTTCGTCAGAGAGACGTACGAGGACTGAATGCATGCCAGTTCTCTTCAGGATGACACACAGGGTAGATGATCGGTGTAATGGCCTTCAGTGGAGTCAAACCTGTGTCTTTCAGGTTAAGAGACATTCACAGCAGTGTTTCTTCAGCACTGATATTCAAAATAGTCCTTCTGCAATTCTGCTTATTCAATTCAAAGAAACCACCTTAAGCTGCATACACAAACACTGTGCACAGGGTGCAGTTTCATTAAAGTTGTGTTGTTTTAATGGAGCCTGTTTTGTTCCAGATGTCACCTTAAAGATGTTTAAAGGAAACTCATAATGCAGCATTGATGAATTGCGCGTTTCCATAGTTGAAATATTACAGCTGTGAGCTCTGACAGTTTAATTACTGTAATCTAACGACGAATTGTAGCTTAATCTCTGTCATGGTTTTGCTATCCGTATTCACTGCCAGAGGGAAAATGGCATCGCTGCAAATCACATGAGGCCCTCTGGCAGCTGTCCTTGTCAAGGCCTTTTGATTTGGTACAAGTGGACCAGAGGCACTCATTCAAAAACTCACTAATGGAGAAAAGTGAGAAGCGCCTTGGTGTTACTCATCATGATTTACAGCGACGTGTTTGTCTGCAAAGTCACACAGAGCTCGATCTGCGAGCCAGTTTTTGCTCCGCGGGAAGAAAAAATGATTGCCTCAGAATTGCTGTGCAAAAGTAAAAGCATGTTAATTTGTCTTGGTTACACTGGTGCAGAGACACATTTGCAGCATATAGTACAGTCAGGGCTTTTTGATTCGACAGAACTGCACAAAAGAGTTCAAATCCCAAAGGGAGAAGCAGGGCTGAGCAAAACAGAAGACATCGCACACTTGATGTTGGAGCAGCAACAAAATCAGCCCTTGAACTGGGAAATCCAGGAGTTAGAGCCACAGAACCTGACAATTAAATGATCACAGAAAGGAGAGAGACGTGTTAGAGGAACGTACAGAAAAAAACAGTCAGCCAGAATCAGCCAGATCGTCAAGGAGCAAACCAGCCGGGTTGTCTCTCCAAACCAACCAGGTCGTGTCCTAATGATCGGCTTTCTCTCTGCATAACCAGCTGAATCAACATGAATCAGTGGGACAGACAGATAACAGTGTGTGGTTCTATATGGGTTAATGGTCATCAGAGGTGAAACCGACTGACTTTGTTGATCCCCTGACCTTTACTCTAGCCTCACCAGTGGGGCAGTGTTCTCATTTATCTAGAAAAATGAAGTTAAATAGTTCTCAACATCTAAAGGATTTGCTGGCTCAGAGTTTAATACACATGTCCATGCCCACTCTGATGACAGTCAGGGAATCACCAAACTTATCACAGTTCATCCTACCACAGTCAAAACTTCAGTAGTTTGTGAAAAATACCTGCAAAACTTCTGAATCTGTAAACACAAGTCAATCAGAAATCCCCCCGGTTTGACTACTGATAGTGATATAGTGACACGGTTTGTTTGACAGACGGTGGCCTACACTGTTAATTGTACTATTCAATGGAATGTCCTTGTGATTTAGTTGGCTCCAATGAATATTACAGTCTTATTTTGTAAAGCACATAATATTCCGCTACAGGAGCCTGATGTGATGATGACACATAAATTAATTCATCAGTGAGAGAGCGACTCTGATCATTGGACATAATGAAAATATTTCATGACACTATCCAAGTTTAACTTACGGGTAACGAGTTGACTTTGCCGGATGGAGTTTCTGATGCGCTGGCGTAGAGCTTGCTTTATGACGTGCCTGTGTAGAGTCGACAGAGGTAAAATAATTCACTCAAAGCTCAAACATGTAATGATCTTCCTCACTGTCCTCATCGCTTTCATCCGAGGGGGAGTAGTCATCGTCTATACATCTTTTTTTTACAGGCCACCTGATCATCACAGGGCTGACGAACCATTCAACCAACCAACCAGGCTGAAAAAAACATTCACACTCACAGTCACACCTAAGGCCAAATCAGAGTCCACTTTATGCATTTTCAAGTAATAATAATAAGGTGTGCAGGTATTTTTATAAAATCTGAAAAAGCGGCACCCTTTCTGCATAATTAGTTCAGGCCCCGCATAATACAGTATGAACAATGATGGTAATTCTGCTGGTTACATCAGGAAATGGACTGAAAGTGCTCTGGTTTGATGGACAAGCAAATGGATTTCCAATGTGATGGAGGGGCCACAGTGAAACTGCGGAGCCTTTATGTAAAATGTAATATGTCCTGCTCTTTAATGCATGGTTTCTCAAAGACTTTCTCTAATTCTGTGAGAGCCCCCAACAGGAACCGTGAATCTCTTTAGTGTTACTGCTACACTTCTGACCCATTCCTGTTTGTTCCCTGTTGAGCCATCAGAGTTAAAATGTTTCTTTAAGTGGTCGAGACATTTCATTTTGCAATATTTTCATAGATTTTCAGTGTTCCTGCTAGAATGCTATCAAAAAATAAAATGCGATATTAATGCAAGGCTGATGTAAGGTAAATGTGTTCGCATGGAAGCTCTGTTCAGCCTTTGAATAATGGAAGAGCAAAACCTCCTTAGTTAGAAAAATAAACTTTTTTCACTGTAATAAGGAAGATATCTTGTTAGGCCACCATCTTGTACATAAAAAAACATTATAATAATGAAATGTTTTCTTGTAATAGAAGAAATGTTATCGACAGTGCTGCCACCACTGTGACACAGGAGAATCTTGTGAATTCATGTTGAGCAGCTGTTATCGCGGCGTTTCCGCCCACACTGGATTGTGCTTGTGTTTATTTTACCTTTGTCATGTCACGAGTCACTTCTCTGCTGCTGAGCACCTTAACTGACAAGCCATTTCATTTTTAAATCATCGAGCCATTCGCCTATATGATATCATCAGCCGGTGAAGGTTCAGCCAATTCCGCTGATAACGTGAGATGTGATAATCAGAACGATGCGGAACGACCAATACTGCGAGCCTGAGAAGTGAAATTAAATACAAAGTAAATTGTGGCCTGTCATGAATCAAACAGAAGAGCAACAAAAAAAGATTTTACATTTTAAGAATGAGTTTTTAACCAACTGATAGTAGAGGGGATCTTCCTAAACAGGCTGGGAGCAGCTTATTAGCATGTGGGTGCGCTAGTTTAATAGAGATATTAGTCCAAAAAATGCGGTGAGAGATAAGGTATGACTGGTTATCGCGCACACACAGGCCTTTGAGTCTGGAGCTGAATTAAATTCCCATAGAGAGTATGTAATCCCTGAGCACTAATACTGGCCTTTCTCTCCTTCTCCGGGGAGAGTCTTGTTGCCGGTGTGACTAATATCCTAACGCTCCTCCTGGCTTCTGATTCCTTCGGTCCAGGGAGCCAGGAGAGGTGTGACAGGCCTGCTCTGCTCATAACCCATCAGCTGAATAATTACAGCTAACCTGCTTCTCCACAGGGCTTTGGTGCTATAAACGGCCTCGCTGTCACAAGCTAATGGAAAATCGCGGCCGTGGCAGTGTCGCAGCGGCAGGCCCGGGTCACCTGGGACCCGGCTGGACGTATTCGGGTCAAATCCTTTAGTTCATGTGCTGGCTTCCTTTTAAGAAAAGCTTCAATCTGCACGGCGAAGCAACTTAAAGGGGAGCTGAGATGATGCTTTGGTGTAGGTGAGGCGGGCGATTTTAATGGTGCTGTAGCTCCAGATTGCCTGACCTGTCAGCTAGCTTGCACATAGCCATCATCATCAGGCAGTGTGTTTTAGATGTTAAATTTGCTGCTCACTCAGCTGCTGTCTGTTAACCTCATCAAACACCCAACATCACACCTGTCGGGGACCTTCCTTCCTGGGCGCGTTTAATCTCAAACTCAAATCTGCAAACTGACCCTTCATCCAGAAATAAATGTAATTTAATAATCGCTTTCACAATGAAAAAATTAGGCTAGTGGGAATCAACCAATTCTTCACTGATCCCTCCATCCACTGCATCCAAACTGATTCATGTTTTCAACCTTGTACCTGAAGAAACTGCATGAAATGACTTGAGGTCAAGGTTCTTTGTGTCTAAAATTGACAGATGGTTCATTTTTAGGCTCAAATTATGCTTCTTCATTTTGTTGGTCCCATCAGAGACGCCTCCAGGAGTAGATTTATGGTTCATACATGATTAGGTCATGTCATGCTCTAGTTGCTTACCTCAAACTAATCTGTTTGCAGTTGTTTCATTGTCTTTTTTGACAGAGAGCAATGATCGTGGGAATGGCTTTGCTTGATTAAAAACATCTGGTGTTGATGAAGATTGCTGAACTTTGTCTTCCATTTACTTGATGTCGTCTTCACCATCAACAACCTCTACCTGCGCCTGAAACATGTTGGATAAAACCACCCCAGCATCCCCAGGACAATCAAGGGTCTTGTCCCTCGTGCTTTCTGAGGACACAGCAGTGCATTACCTGCACACCTGTATTCAGGGTAGACTGAGAGGGCCTGTTATGAGCACACAAAGGATAGGAGGAGTCCAGAGAGCACCTTACAATTTGAGGTTTAGCTCAAAAAATTCAAAGGCCAGCATGAAATAAAAGCACTATTGTATTTATGCATTTTGTGTCCATGTATGCGTGAGTCTCCACATGCTCTTGTTATGACAGTATTTCAAATTTTCTCAACATTGTAATGAAGTGGACCACACTCCTACGCAAGCCAGCATTGTTTTCCTCATGGAAAGAGGTTGAAGATGAGAACGAGAATACGGTGCCTGGACCTTAAGTGACTTCTTGATGGTCAGACAGCTTCATCCTGTCACAGACTGCAGGTCTAAGATAGTTCTATATAGCTGTAGAGATTTTCGATAGGATGACACTGATTGTCACACTGATGCAGAAGTGTGAGAGTGTGCAGCTGGAGGTGATGACAGTGGAATCAGTCACCAAGTGGGAAGGAGGTGAGAGGCTCTCCAGTCTTTCACATAGTCCCAGTTTATGGGTGGAAAATAGCTTCAGCTGCTTCATCCATGTCAAACAGGTGGGGCCTGTACAAAATGTGGCTGTCTTGTCACATGCACATAAAGAGGCATTCACTTTAATGAAATTATTCCATAAATTTCAATGATGATGATTATTAACCAACTAATTTACATCACTAACTCGAAAAGCGTCTGAATAAGTCCAAAGATGTCTTAAAACAGCCAGAACAGCTGAAGCTTTGAGGGATTTTTTGTTTGTCCTTGACAGAATAACACTGGAAATATTTGAATTACATTTTCATCCCAACCAGCCAGATCCTGAATTATTATTTCCCATTGACTCGTCATATCTCAGTCCTGTAACTTTTACTCCGGGGAAGTGTTTGCTGTGTTCATGGCCTGCAGAAAAGCATGTTGTAGCATCTGAGATGTCACACATCGTTCTCTGAAGAGACATTTTGGAGCCAAAAATCTAATTCTGGGTAACAACAGAGGAGCTTGTCATAGTTTATATCAGATAAACTGAAGCAACAGCGTAATTTTCTGGTTTGGCAGCATTCTTTCAAAAACGCCAGGACTGGTGCTGTCAATCTTTTCTGTGGATTCTGTGCAATCCAAGTCAATGTTTTAGATGTGATTTAACTCATATTGCTCTGTAATATGCACAACATACAACCCTTCAGACAAATCCTAGTGATGTCAAAATCTCTACCATTGGTTGGAAATTCTTTTTGTTGCTTGTTATGGTACATAACGTAATCACAAATGGTCTAAAATGGCAAAGCTGGGCCAAACACAATATATTCCTTTTTGGAGGTATCTGGGATGCTGGAATTTGGTTGGTTCTGGCCACATGTGATCCCAGAAACAAAATCAACAGAAAGTCAACTGTGGCTTTTCTGTTAGATCATTCTGTGAGCATGGCCCTCACTTACAGAGATAGCTACAGGTAGGTATCTGAACTTTCTTTTTTCTTTATCCTTTTTTGCACACAGTGAGCTGTTGCAGGGTTTTTTGCTCAATTTACGCTGAACTTCTGAAGTGAAACAGTAAGTAAGCTCAATGAGTTTGTGCTTATGGTGGTTTTTAAGTCACCTGGCCTTCGTGAGAGCTCAGTCGCTCAAAAGCGTGGATGGAGCGAGATTCACCAGTTTGTGAACACATGGTTGTATAAAGGATGTTGCTACATGGGCTCTGGAACACTTTGTGAATCAGCTGTCGGTAAATGCGGCTCATTTTTCAAATCACTGAATTATGACGTTATTTACATTTTACACAGCGTCCCAACTTTTGGGGAATCTGGCTTGTACAAAAACCAGCCCTTCAAACAAACGTATTGTGTATGTGTGTGTGTGTGTGTGTGTGTGTGAGACAGCAACAGCAAAATCAAGTAATCTGCATGGAGGAACATGTCACTTGTATTAGTGTAACATTGGCATACGAGGACGTGTGGAAACAGCTTGGCGTTTTAATATGCTTGCCCTGTTTCCATTTAATGTCCCAAAACCATCCAACTTGTCAAAGAAATTTTCTCCACTTGAAATTAGCTTCTCCTAATGAAATTTTAATTTGTTATTATGAGCACAGTTGGTGCCTGAAGCGCTGCCTGTGAGCCTGAGATTTAAAAGCCTTGAATGCACTCAACTTGCAAACAAATGGATTCTGTGCTGGAAGGAATTGGATGTATCCATTAAAGTGACGTTAGCCGTGCTGAAAATGGGATCCGACCATTTGTCCCCAGCCACCGACTTCAGCTCAGTCCAGCACGGGGGACCTAATGGCTGGTGGTGCATTCGGTATCAGGACAGAGTAATTCCACTTGACAATAATCATGGGATCCTATCAAGTCAATGACTGCATTTACCGCAAATGCCTTTGCAAAGATTGGGCAATTTTCCGTGTAGCGGATCCTCCTGTAATGGGCCTGGAATTGATTTTCTAGAGGAGAGGTGAGAACTGGCGACAGTTGAAACTTTAGAGATGTTTACATGGTGAGAGAAACTTCAACAATGTACAACGTGCTGCTGTGACTTACAGCTCTTAAGAAAATGTTCATGATTTTGCAACTCTGACTGCAAAAACTAAAATAATAAACATATATGTCAACGTGTATCATGAAAGGAGTCGCTCATTGTGACGAACTCACCATCAGCAGCTTTATGGAGCTTTTTGGCCCTTAATGTTGCTAATGTGTAAATAGGCAGTTTTTTGTAATTACGTTAGCCATTAATCCTGACAGGGCTGTTCAGCTTGTTTTGGAGGTCCTCTGCCCTCTAGTGGCCATAAACTCAAACGATGCAGCTTCAAATGGAGCTTTTCCTCATGAATCAAGCACGACACCTGTCACGTCTTGCAGAAGGATGTCACCATTCCCCATTGATGAAGGAGTCACGTCTGTGTTATTGTTTGGCTCTGCTTGTATGTCAGCCTCTTTGATGTGTGCGCATACTTTATCCCTCTGTGGGATCTGCGCCAGACATCCAGAATCTTTGGTAATGGGGGAGGTGATGAACAGAACGTTTTCCATCTCCAGAATAGGAGACATTTAGATATTCTTTTGATGCTACAAATTGCATTTTTGACACCCAGGCCCATCCAAATGATAAGCATTTCCTCCTGCGAAATTCACTTTGATACCTCACTGGCAGACGTGCTGCTACGGCAAGGCAGCTGGTCTCCAGCCAAGGTAGAGAATTGGACTGATACCATTTTGTTTAAGCAGTAAAACATATTGTATGTGATCCTGACCTAGACAGAATTGATGGCGACATGATGCCACTGAATTTATATTTCCCTGAAACAACCTGTCAGAGGAAATGACTGCTGTAGTCTCTACTCTAACAGGCAGTACTGAAAACTGGTTTGTGTCACATTATTTTGCAGTAGATATTATTGCTTGAAGGTCTATGAATTTTGCAGACAGAAAATTGAAAGGTATTTTCAAAAGGACATGCCCAGACGTGCCTAGAGCTGCGAAAATGCAACAATTATTTTCAGGTGATTATACACTGATAAAGACATAATTCTGAGTATTATATTCCATCCTTTAAACTGGACCTGTACATGTTTAAGTTTAAAATAATTTTAGCTTAAAGTGCAAGGTCTTTCAATGGCTGCAACTGAAGAATCACATGGGATAAAATAATATGTTGAGTCTACTGAGACTCAGTTTCAGTCATGTTGCACGATGATGCTAAAGGTCTATGGATGTGCTTTTTACTTGCAGGGCTAAAATAAGCAAAATCCAGCTGCAGCGGCACCAGAATCACAATACCAAGCATCAAAAGCGCACTGGAGATACATTACACAACCCTTGAAATGAATGAATCCCATAGAGCAACACAACAGGTGTGACAGAAGTGTCTTGAGTGTTGAATGAAGCTGTAATTGCCACATTAGAGATATTGTATCCAATGACGATCTGATTTAGTCTTATTTGTTCATCCCTGATGCCACCTGTTCCCGTCCTGCCTGCTCAGTGTATTTCTACATGTCGCTGGTCATGGTGTTAACTTGTGCATATTTGACAACATCTTGCATCACTTTTCATGGCAGAAAATGTGCAGATTTCTCTTATTTATGCATCTGCCATTTTTTTTTGTTTCCCTAACCTCGCTCACAGACCCAGCCTGTCCTCCCACAACGGTGTATTTTGTGAAAGGAAGTCTATCTACGGTGTCCCCTTTACAAGATGTTTCCAACCTCCATCAGGAATAAGAAAGTTTTTAACTTGTCAGAGTCATCTTATTTTTCTGCGCTGAGAACTCCTCTTGGTCCCTCTCAGCTTCCTACAGCTTGAAACCTTTTGGTGTAAAATCTAGTTCAGGCGAAGTAAAAGCAGCAGTATCACAGATCTGTGGAACATTTCCCTCTGAAATGTAGAGCACCCTCGTTGCCCCTCGTAATTTAACTTAAGAACTTGGATAAATCTGCTTATAGCTCCTCACCCACACTGGGTTCACGTCCTTTCAGTACATGTATAGCTTCTATGTCTAATTTGAATTTTTATTATGTAATGAATTGTGTCGCTGATCTGATCAACGTCAACGTCAGCTGTTGCAATTTACATGAAGGATACACAAGCCGAACAAGGGCAGTAGGTAGGTGTTGGTAATGTGTCCTCTCAGTGTGTGCATGTCTATTTGTGTACAGGTGATGGAACAGGTGGGACTCTGTGATTGGTCCATTTGAAGGGTTTGCTGCCTCTGGATTGGACCAGTTTTAAACCACAGCTGGCAGCAATTTGGTCTCAGCCACCTCTCCCACTGGCAACAATGAGCCAGCATCCAGTTCTGTGTATTCTCACAAGTATAGAAACTGTAGACCAACTTCATAGAACTGGGTTAGCTTGAGGTTAGCTGGTTAGTTATGCATTGATGCTACTGGTAGGAGTGAGAAATCCTTTTTGTTTGTTGGTTTACACCTTTTCTCTTTTTCATGAAAGATTTGTCATTTGTTGATGCTGATATTTTCTTTAAGGCTAATTACTGAATTACTGTTTTGGGCAGTGCTCACCTCTGAAATTAATAAACTGCTTCTCTGAAGTCTGACTTACACCGTGTCACATTCTTGGGTCACACAGCATGTTATGTGCAGGTTTCCCATAGACCAAAACATAATGGCACTGAAGTCGCACTCAGTCCAAGTCAAGTCTTAAGACTTTGAGTCAAAAGTCAAAAGGTTTTTCTAAGCTCTCAGTGCAAAAAGCAGCTTCTTGTTGTTCTTGTTGTTGAGATAGCCTGCAGGACTGTACTGTAGCTGCCAAAGCAAATTACAGGATTGGTGCTGCGCAGGATTAAATGCAGAGTTAGTGCATGCAGGTGGAGTCCTCCACAGCTCCGACCGTAAATCTCCACCACCAGATAGGGCTTTCCAGGTGAGCAGCTGCAGACGGAGCAATGGACTCCAGATGGAGGACGCTGTATGTGTCCTTCCTCAGGGTCATTCCACACGACCTCTGCTCCGTCACTGTTTTTCTGCCTCATTAGAAACCTCTCTCCCGCTCTTCCTCCATCATCTCACCTCACAGGCTGTTCGACAGATGGCGGCCACAGACAGCTACAGTACATTTGCATGCATGGATAGAGCCAGTGTTGCAGGACTGCCTGAGTCTGTATCCATTTTTGTTATGTGGGGAGATAATTGACAGATCAAGATGAAGCGACACTGACATCAATGGAGTTTTTCATCCGTGTGAGTTGTATCTGTGCGATTAATGAGCTGACTTCTACTCAACGTGGCTTTCCTCAAAGTTTTTGATGGGATGGTGTTCAGACACGCGACAGCATCATATACAGGCAGCAGCAGTACCTGATATTTGGGAAAATAGACTTTAAAACACATGCAGATGTAAGAAAATTTAAATATATGTATTTCAATGCACATATCTAAATAGAAAGTTTGTCTCCTGGTTGTTTTCATCTGCAGTTACCATAGTAATAATAAAAAATAAAGCTATGCTGTAACCATCTTTAATTTTTACTCAGATAGACATTGTTGTAATCATTATGGAGCCTTCCCTGCCTGCCTGGTTAATAAATAAGAAGCTGTTTGACACTAGAAGCCTGTTTTCACATTAGTCTGTTGGAGGAGGAAAGTTTCTGTGCTCATCTTTAAATCTAAGTTCAACACCTGTGTGGAATGATTGAGATGTAATGTTGAGATCACAGCTAGCTTGGAAGCAATGTGCAGCTTATACAAGTGTGATGCGCACATGCTCGGAGAATGAACATTGTTAGCATATTCAGAGATTCTGTATTTTATAGGGAGTAGTAGTAGATGCCTTTAATAATCATTAATTAACTTGTTAATTGCTCATTCATTATCATTAACTAGTCTGCTTGTTCATTTTTTGTGTCTGAATGTCTGAAACAGGTTTTAGATATCTAAACTTTTGTTTTTGAATACACCTTAATGTTGCAGCAGGTTGCTTCTTCTTCTAATGTAGACAAAGCATTCATGTTACGCTGCCCATGAGGCCTTCAACCCACCAGAAAGGCCCAAAACTTAAGACTCCGAGCAGCAGGTGTTTTCCAGAAGAGACAAATGGCCTGCCATGATGTGCCAGAGATACCTGTGCTCTATTAACTCTACATCTTGTCACATTTCCTGGAACATTTGCACAAAATCAGTAGCTGGAAACAAACACTGGCTCATATTTCAATTTTGCCAAACTTTAAAATTTAGTGTCTTAATGTGCCACATTGTAATGGAAATATATTTGAATCCAAGTATCTGCAGCATAATGTATGTTCAATAACCCTGAAACATAATGCAGACATCTCGGCAGAGTTTTCATTAAACATCTGAGCTGAAAGGTGCTGGTCGTTGCATTATGTAGACGACAGAAAACAGATGCTAATCTCTGTCTTGGAGGAGTGATGCTTTCGTTTTCAGCTCACAGAGCCAAAAAGGTAACATCTCATCACAAATAAGTTGCTTCTTTCTCAAATGCAGATTTGCCACTTCATCAGTTGCCGCCTGCATGCTTTGACAAAGCTGTCCTTGCTGTTCCCTAATCTGGTCTCCATTTGTCCTTTTCTTTATGGATCGACACAGAACCACTGGCCTGAAATGTCACTTTCTATTTACAGGTTGTTATCATTTTATCGACTGCAGTACATTTGTGTTCAGATCAGGCCTGAAATAAGGTGCTTAAGAGAGGTCGTCCTCTGTTATCATCCTTTTTATTCCTCACTTTGTCTGTTGTTAATAGCTGGTGAATTTCCATCTATTCTCTCAGTGTTCACTTGCTGTGATATATTGGATAGAAAGTAGAAATAATTTACAACCGTTGTCCCAGAGTGCAGGTGGACCTCGGATTGGTTAATTGGAAAATGAGCAGGGGGAAATGAAACCGGGTGAAAATCAAAGGATCAGTCTGTGGCTGTCAGCACCCAGACTGAATGATTACCCCGAAGCCACAGATTCAAACCTGCACTCCACTGCCGAGGCCTAAAAATTAAACCTATCCATCCATCTGTGTGAATACAATTGGCATTTCATAAATACAACTGATGGTGTGATTCATAAAGTCCAAGCTTATTAAAAACACTGCGGAATCAATGGATTTATTGCCAAAGGACTTGAGTGTTCCCGACAGAAGTTTTAAAAAGCAGGAATCGATGTTCCTAAAATTGGTCAAAACAGTGTTTACGTGAGTGGATTTCCTGCCTTTTAGTTTAGATTTACCTCCACTGCCTTAGTGCCAGAGCGACGAAAGAGAAAATACGCAAAATATGGCAAACCTTTCAATCCATTAACAACAACACAGTCATATTAAAACTTATCATTGCAAAGTATTGTAGCGTGGTGCAGCAATGACATGTGCACAAACAGCTAATGCTGAATGCTGACCTGTTGCCAGGGTTGGGTTCTGAGAGCTGCTTCCATGTTGAGTTTGGTTCCAATGTGCATGTTCTTCTGCAATCAGTTTACTGCTAACCAAGCTAGCCATTAGACTAGCTTTCTGAAGCTAATATGTTGCCAATTGAACATTCTGCCTAACTGGCTATTTACTGTTGGGCTAGTTTTTCTGTTTCTTACTGTTTTTAGTTTTACACTTGAAGACTTGACTGTATATACAGTATGTTTAAATACTGTGCTGCACTTCTTATGAAAACCTATTATTCATCTTTCAGTATGAAATATCTGTGGCGGACGCTGTGTTGTATGTTCGCAGTGAGAACAAGAAGTTTTGAGTTTCCAGGAATAGTGACTGTGAGATGAAAGACAAATTCAGAAATGGAACAAACCAAAATGGACAATATGTTTGTGAATCCAGCCACTTACTGATGAAGTTGTACAACCTTTGGTCCAACTCAGCTACTTCCCATAAAAACCTCAAAGACGTTTATTGACAGTTTAGCTCGCTGCACATCTGCACACATAGTGAGGCCAGATGAGTTAGCAAAGAATGTAAAGTAGCCACTTAGATAAATACTAAACAGTTAATGTATATAGATCATCTTCTACATTCTCTTTGTGAAAGATTGTTGTGTCTGTGTTTTCTTTCCAGGCCCCACACAGATAAGACCCACAGTGAGGTTAAACCCACAGGAAGACGTCTGGGGTTGGCTGAAATAGGCTTATTTTGGTGAAACAAGACCGGTGGTGAGTGTGTGTCTGCTGGGAAATTGGGATGCTCTGTAATGTTTGTTTGCTTCAGAGGTGCTGATTGGTTGAGGGTGTACATGAGGCAAAATGCTTCCTTATTTCTCGGCTATTGAGTCTCAAATTACTGACCGCCACTCCTGTAAAGGAGTAAAAAGCCCCTGATTCTTTTATTTTCGTCTTTGTTGTTATTATTACCTCTATTTTATTTTACAATCATTTTTTAACCCTGCTTTTATTTTAATTTTATGTCTTTCTTTAAATAAAGCACTTTGCGCTGCAAATCTTGTATGAAAGGTGCTACATGTGCTAAGTAAAGTTTTGAATTATTATTGCTCTAAATGAAAATTTCTAACATTAGCGCCATCTCATGGTAGTGTGAAAAGTAACACTGTGGCACACCGCTTTGTTTTTTAGCTACTGACCAGCTCAGATTAACAGGAAGCTTGTTCCCCTGTATTTTCATTTGGTGGAGCTACACATTGTACAACAGCACCATGAGCACCATGTTTAGCCTGTGGATTGTAAAACGGTTTCTTATGATCAACCCATAGAGGAACACGCACACCATTCCTCTGTCTCCGGTGTTTAGTCACCCACAGTGCTAAAACCACAGAAATATGAAACCAATATATGAAATAAAATGCAGAACTGTCTGCATACATGGACTGAATTCATTATCTGCTTGTGTGCACTCATAAGCCTCTAAGCTGGTGCTGCCCCAGTTGAATCCAGTTACTTCCTGCCTGTTATTCTTTACTGTGCATCTCAGGCATCAATAGTTTAAAGACTGGGAACTGCTCCCTTACACCCAGCCGTGATTTTACTTAATAGCGTGCTTACTTCTGCAAGCCATGCTTATGTTCTCTATTTGTGCCAAAAACTTTGTGAAACTTCTTTAGAAGATGTAAACCTCTATTCATTTTGATTGTGTACCTTTTTTTAAATAGAATATTTAAATTGTGACTTCATTCTTTGTCTTCTTTTTGTAATGGAAATGAACAATCGGAGACCGCCTGATTTAAGGTGCAGGTTAGACCAGTTGATCAGCACTCAGGGATAGATAGCATTTGTCTTGCAGATGTTGAGGTGAAAGGCCCTGCAGCCCTACAGAGCAGCATGCCAGGACTTGTAATAAAACACATCAGATTCAATCACCTCAGCTGCACCACCACTGCAGGACACCTTGTTTTGTCTTGACCACCTTCTATCGAGTTATTGATCCCCCTCTCTTCCCCAACAGCACCTTGTGATGCTTATTAACCCCATGGATTGCCTCACACCGAAATGGGAAAATGCTGGCTTCGTCAACAAGCTTCACTTGCCTTCTTCTCGATGTCCTCGAAGAACAGAGGAATGGAAAGTAGATGGAGGGGAAAGAGGAGGCAAGCAGACGCAGTGAAGCATACAAGCTGTCTGAAAATTTGATTCCTGCAGAAAATGTCAAATTATCCCATTGCGTGACATGCAAACATGAAAAATTTAAAGTTACTCATGTCTGACAAATGATCTTCAGTTAAAGTGAGTGTACAGCAAGCTCCTTCAATATGCAATGTGGGAAGAAACGTCAAGTGAAGGAACATCAAATTCCGCTTTCCAGACAAATCCTCGACACCAAAGGAACCAGAAAATTACCTCCTCAGACATGGCCTGCATCTCATGCCCATTCAGACCGCCGGAGGGGTTTTCACTGTGACCACTAAAGCTAAAAATGAGTGCAATGATGGTACTGTAAGGCTTTTTGGATAAAAGCCTCCAACCCAGAGGCTTACATTCATTTTCATGTTCTGTCATAGTAGCGCTTTGAACAGGGCAGATGGTGCAGGCTGACCTGGTGGAGCTTAACCCTGAGAGGAAAACAAATCATATAGAGCCAGCGCCAGATTTAGTAATACAGAGCACATTCACTGGCTATCAGTCAGCAATGATTAGCTAAATGGTTTGACAGTGGCCCCCACTTTAAAGACCCCCTCCAATGGCTGAGAATTTCCAGCTTGGACCTGCAGTGGACAGAACTATGCGGCTCTATGTGAAAGCATCTTCAGCAACGTTAATATGCTGCCGCCGTTCTGGAGAACTTTTTCACAAGATGTAACCTGGCTGCAGGGATTTGCTCCCATTCAGCCACCAGAACGTTAGTAAGGTCCCCACTGATTGTGAGAGGTCCTGGCTCACGGTTGCCGCATCACTTCATCCAAAAGGTTGGATGGGGTTGAGGTCGGGGGTCTGCGCAGGGCAGTCAAGTTCAGCAAACTGAGAAAAGCAGTTATGCCGCTCGCTTTATGCCCTTGGGCATTGCCATGTTGAAGCAGGAACAACATTTCCATTGGAGACAAATATGTGATACTAAGTGTTGTTCTGGCCTGTCCAATATTTGATGCTCAAAATCTCACAGCAGCACTTTGTTGAGAAAAAAGCCTCATCATGTAAAATCAAACTTGACCCATGAAAGTGCGCCTTCTGAGTCCATTTGACTGTACAGCATACGGGCTGTACATCAGACACTCCAGACTAAAAGCCTTGTTAGGCTCGTGTGTGAGCATTGATTCATGCCTGCAAACTGTGAATGCATTCCCACTGATGAGAGCGTACTCCAAAGGGGATCTTCAAAGGCCCGCCTGTGCCTGAAGAGCCTCCTCTTGTAATTCACCTGCACAAACTGAATTCTGTTCCTCTGAGGGCTCTGTGTTCCCAAATAGACATGTTTGCCTCAGTGCATACCCACTGGTAATCACTGATGTGAAAAAAGTGCAAAGAAAGGCAGGGAAAATTGTGATCATCTGCCAATCATCAATGTTTTTTTATGATACACAAGGCAGCAGATAGATTTCTTTCTACGAATTACAGCTTTTACTTTTGTTGTTCAAGCTGCTTTGTGTTGCAGATATTTGGCAAAATATGTTGAAAGTAAATATGTTTAATTTTTCCACAAACAAAAAGTTGTTAAGTTAAAAGTTGCTAAAAATTCTGCACAGTTACTGCAAGTATAAGTAAAAAATCAGCATCAGGCTCAAATGTCCTGCTTGTTTTATTGGCTTCCTCAGAGTAATTATACCTTACAACTGACCCCACATCAGTGTCAGCCATGATTAAACAGCAGCTGGTCCAGAAACCTCACAAGCGAACCACATTTTGTCGAAAACAGTCATCCAAAACTATACAGGTTTCAAATTACCATCAGAAAAAAGTGTTCCATATATATAACCCAATAAAAGGCAAGCAAATGTTGATGCTTCATGTCGACCAAAGTCCATCGGTCAAGGTAAATAAACCATAATGTAATATACAGTGATAATGCACGCTGTATTTTAACAATACATTGGCAAATATAGCTCCAACCAGAGCTGAGATAAACTGAGTGTGCAAGTAGCATTGCAACAAACAGGTAGAGACAACAACAAATGCACAAAGGAAGCCAGAAGTAGCACTCAGGTTCCTCTCTGACTCTCAGAGAGGCACACAAACACACACTCTGCTGGTGTGTTTGATGTGCTCTCTATAATCCTCCTCTCCAGTAATAGGAAGGAGCTGTTTTTTGCCGCCGGGGAAAGCCATCATGTAGAACAGCTGCTTCAGGCTCCGGCTGATCAAATTATTACCTGCCTGATCTGGCCTGCCTGCTGCTTTGTAGTTTACCAGCTACCCGAGGTAAACAAATCCCTAGAAAACAACCTCTGCCCCCAGAGTGCTCTGACAAGAGTTTTGAACTCATTTCCACATAAAGCTGCTTAATAAGACCGAAGCGCTACCAGGATGGCCAGCGTTGGTAAATTTTGTTTGCCTACATTTGAACAGGTAGCCAACCGATGTGTGCAGTTCCTTTCTCTTATTAGACAAGGCCTTTTTCCACTTCTTTCATTTACCCTGAAATCGTGTTCATGTCAGCCTACTTCTTGCTCAGAGTGGAGTTATTTGGTTTTGTTTCGCTCAAACCATCAGGAACAAGCGATGTATTCATCCTGCCAAGTCGACGGAGGAGCTGCAGTAGCTCTGCAAATTAAAACTTGCTATCGTAGTTATTTTAACATTTTTCTCGCTATTTTTCATGAATGGGCAAAGCTAGGTGGCTAGTTAGCGATGTAGGAAGTGTCTGATCAGTAATGATGGTGCACATGGTGGTGATGGTGCATAATGTGCACAGTTGTCTCTATCTATTACTGATATGGCCTCATTGCCAGAGCAACTTACTTCAACCTTCCACGCACTGTGGAAAGTAGAGACTGGTAACAGACTAAAGGATAAAAGCATTCTTTCTAAAGCTATCTCCTCATTTGGTGTTTTGATGATGGCGGTGCAGAGTTCTGCACGACCCGTCGCTTCAAGTTCTTTCCTAGGTGTTCAGCTGCATTGAGATCAGGTGACTGTGGCGGCCACAGCTTATGATTCGAACCATTTTCACCCCCCCCCCCCCCCACCAACCATTCAGCGAGCCTTTGTGCCCTGTAATAAAGCACATGCATTCATAGTGTTGCTCCACTGCCCTGACTTAGACCGACGCCATCCACACACAGTGTGGTTAGCAGGGTTCATTTCAAGTTACAGATCATTTGAATCAACAGCCATAGCCACGCTTGTTATTATTAGCTCGTACATCATTAGCTGTCCAAAGGAATCGGTGCTGTCTTTGAATCTCCTTTTGCTGTTTCTGATGTGCAGAGGCTTCTGAACACTGACACACTCTCTCCTCTCTGTGCTTCTTTTCTGCCTCAGACAGACGTTTCCTCCTTTTCCACACGTCGTGTCAAAGCGTTTATTTGAATCAACCACCACAAAAGTTGAAATAATCACCAAAGTGTGCCTCTCTTCTTTCATTATGCTGCCGAAAACGGCACACCTGGTGGAAAACATCTTGTGTACCAATTCTGTTTTCAACAGATCCATTGGTTTAACATTACAGACTCTCTTTTTTTAAATACATGCATGGCATCAGCCATTGTTTGAGTCCTGGTGTTGACTCTTAATTGACTGTTTGCTGTCATGTGTTCAATTTAAATCAAACAAAACTGATTTTGAATTGTGCCTTTAATGTACAGATAAAAGGCAGCATGGATGTCGGTTGCAGGTCTTACTCATAATGTGTTTTATTACCGTTCTTTTAATAATTGAAAGAATTTTTACTCTTCTCCAACCAACCACAGTACAGTGAGGTGGATGGTTTTTACAGCTATATTTTGTGGGCACAGCAGGTAGTTGGACGCATCTGTTAGTAACTGACAAGGCCACGATAGCACGGGCAGGTAAATGTGGGGTAAGTAGCCGTCTTTTTCGAAATCAGAAATCCTGTCATCACAAACTGTCTTTGTTGATTCAGCGCACTGAGGTAGCTGACAAAAATATGCAGCCTGTGGTTCATCCCTGTGCTGCAGCCCGAAATAAGTTTTTGTCAGTCCTCAGATGTCTTAGAAGCTATTTCACAGGAGCTTGTTCCCGGCACGCTGGTGGCATTTTTACCACCAGCGTGCCCGTAAAGAGCCTGTATTCAGCTCTGCCAATCAGCAAGCAAATACTGTTCTATTCTGCCATGAATAGCCTGTCTAATTTCAGATACTGAAAGGAGAGTAAATCACCGGGTTAGCAGCAGAATCACATGGTTTTCCACCCAGCTTTGCACTGAAAGGTAAAGTTTTGCTCGTACAGGCTTCTGTAGCTCTAAATATAGAGCCCTGCTCACCTCCGTGTAAGCTTCTCTTCCACTAAATGCTGTTGCACATTATTTTGCATAAAAGCTACACATATAAACGTTTTCTGATCTGACGGCCCATCGACACGACAGCATCAATCGCCTGACAACACTGAGCTTACTGCAAAGCCAATCACGGCCGGAAGCGCTCAAGGTTTCTATAATGATCCGTAACTATTTTTGACTGCTAATTTGGCCGCCTGTGTTGACTCGCATTGGCAGTCAGTAACACCAACTGTGAGATATCAAATAACACAAAAAATCCCCGTCTTGAAATTAATGATATTTGGTTGGCAGGAATGTTTTTCCCAGCCGGCAGCTGAGGCTTTACAAGCTCACGTGATGTGAACGCAGCACACACAGGTGCCTCACTGACGGACATCTTGAGAATAAAAGGTGGAGATTTATTCATTTGCTTAATCCACATGGGAGGGTGCGCTGATTGGAAATTATTACCTGAGGACCACGGGTCTTTCATCAACTCCAGAATAAACATGTCAGTGATTCTCTGTAGCTCTCAGTGAAATCACCTACAGTTTCATGCTACCTCTGATATCCATGGGTAATTTGATACTGCTCAGATCAGCATCTGGTGTTTACGGCAATTACGGAAATGTGCACCTGGCGTTTCTACCGCACAGGCCACATAAACAGTTTGAATCACTGGCGATCAGTCAAGGCATCAAGCTTCTGAATGATAGAAAGCCAATTTAAAGATTTTGCCAGTTTCCTTTGCTGCTGATGTCATTGTTCCTGGATTACCAGAGATCACTGCAGAGATCACGTTACATAGACAATTCTGACATTTAGGACAGAGTCTGTTTTTTAGTGCAGATGTGGCACCTGAACATTTTGTTTAATACCTGTGAGAGTCATTTCCTGTATCTGATACGCCCCTTTAGGAGACTTGCAGCAGGTCTAAGCACAGATTAAGACTGATTCTTTTAAGCCCATAGTCACAAAAGTAAATATCATGTTAATTGATATCTGCATTGTCTAAGGTATTGAAGTTATATTCTTGGTCAAAATCATTACCAAAACCTATATTTCTACTTTTTCAATGTGAGAAATTTGTGTGTGGCTTTAAGCTTCGACAGCGTGGAAAAGCAGACATGAGAGAAGCACCACAAATTAAAGTGGGGGAAAACAGGAAGGAGATGGTGGAAACTCACAATAGATGCGAGAAATTGCGAGCAATGATCTCCCTAATTGAACTTTTTGCTTTATTAAATTATTCAACCACTTTGATGACTGACTGGAATTGCTGATGTGCATCATGTGAAATCAAATTACCGACCCTCCCTTTGATGAAAAGTGCCATCTGGAAGGGGCTTGAGTCTGGGGAATGTAGCTGGTGGGCTTCTGGTTGCAAACCCATGTGAGCCTCCACCTCCTCTGCTCAGAGGCATCTGGCTGTGGATCTGCTGGAAGAAATCTGATAAGCTAAAACAGCTGTCCCTCTTTTAAAAACCAGCGCTAAATCCACTGTGGACCTGCATCATAGCAGCCACATTTATACATCTGAAGAGTTCAGAATGCCAATGGAGACATTGTATGTCCAGAGGGATACAACACCCTGTGTGATGCATTTATTTTCCACCTAAACCTTTGCTGGAGAAACACGCAAAACATGCATATCACCTGAGATAATCAGCATCACCAAAATGCAGCGTGTGCTATTGTGAGCAAGGGCCGATAACTTTCAGGTCACAGGCGAATGTATTAGCCTGAGGGGAAAATTGATTTGTTCAAGGCAGCGTGTTTGTCATGAGAGAGCTGTCCTGGCAAATGTTCTCCAGGCCCTAAGAGACAGAGCAGAAGAGGCAGAATACAGTTAACCTGTTACTCCAGCAGCACCATTTGTGCAGGAATTCAGTCAAGATGTGAAATAATTGAGAAAAGGGAGTGTTGCTTATTCTCAAAATTCCTAGTTTGGCTCTTAGATTCAAACCTGCTGCGCAACTGCTCAGTCAAATTCACTTCTATGATTTATTTGCCACCGCTGCAGCTCTTTTAATCACACGAAACCTCAGGAGACCCGTGAAAAGCATCTATTTAACGGCACTGTCGCTTTAAAATCCATGAAAATTGATGAGTGTTGCGCAGTGTCTCAGGCCTTGAAGACGAGCTGTGCTTTATGATAACACAAACTGCTGATATGCACACTGATATGAGATCTGTGTTAAGGAGAAAAAGGGGAAAAAAAGGAGCCATCTTTACCCAGTCATGCAACTAAAGGGATTATTCTGGGTCACAGGTTCAAACAGCTACTGTAGTTTTTTGCTGTTCTGCTGAGCTTCGCCTGGAGCTGCTGGTCTGCTCACTCTCCGTCCCTACTACTCTTACCGCTTTTATTTTCTTTAACTTTCCTTTTTCTTCTTCCATTCGCCTTTATCTGCCTCTTCTGCCCGTGTTTCTGCCTCAAAGGAAGGTGACTCAGAGAGGTTTAATGGATATAAACAAGGAGCTTTAATGGATATAAACAGGCTTTTACAAACAGCCTTGGAAGAAACCATGAGAGAGTACTTGGCGTTCTGAAATCACTCTTCTCCAAAAGAGAGAAGGTGTGCTCGTGGCCTAATGAAAGGCACCTGCATCTTAGAAGCAGCTCTTCAGACTCATAGAAATCAATTAGAAGAAGGTGCATCTTACTGCCAAAAATACGTCCCGCGTGACCACTGCCTAGCTTAGCAACAAACCAACAATCTTCAAACACTTCCAGATTCAAAGTGGGTAAAATGTTGATACATGCTCCTCTACATCTGCCTGCATATGAGAATAAATCAGTAGTCTCGGAGAGGCAAAAGTAGAAGAAGAGCAACTTTCTGAAACCACTGCAAAACCCCTGAGGGTGGAGGTCAGGGTGGGTGGTGTCCAACTGTGACTCTGGAGACTGCTGTTCATGCCCTCTTCCCTTCTTTTAACCATGATCTTTCTGAACAAAGTAGAATCAGTTGAGCCTAACCGCACCTTAAAGATAGAGGTAGCGGATCAGAAAATGGCCGTGTGAATTGTTTTTGTATTGTAGTGTTTTGGAAGGTACGAACAGTGTCATCCTGCTGAAAGGTCGTGAGTCAAAACAAGCCACTGTTTTTTCCTTTTTTGTGAAAATGTGTGTATTTCCAGCAGCGGGTCTGTCTGACACCACGGTGGGCAGTAAAACTGCTGCTGAGTTTACACTGAAATAAATAGAATAGACTACAATTTTATTGTCCAACAGAGCGGAAAATTGTTTTTAGTGCACCAAAACATAAAAGCGGCACAAGAACAGGTAACATATAAAACAAGCAACATATAGAACAAAGAACACCAGAGTACACAAGCAAACAGTTGAGATAAAAGATAAAATGTTTAAAATAAAACATAACAGTGGATCTGCTGGGGTTTTTTTTTTTTCTAATGCTGTTTGCAGCTGAAAAAAAAAAGACTTCTTAAAAATATGTTTGGTTGCCAAAGGGACTCGATGGCGCCTCCTAGAGTTTCAAGCTGAAAAAATAAAGGATTAGAAGGGTTCAGAGGTCCGTTTCACAAAGCAGGTTTACTGAAAACTCCGAGTATGTTAACCCTGAAATGAGGGAAACTCTGAGTTTTCCGTTTCACAAAGGAAGGTAAGTCAAACCAGAGAAAGAGGGGTAACTCAAGCCTGTTTCACAGACAGAGGTAAGTTAAACTCCGAGTCAGTTACCGCAGTAACTGACTCTATGAACCTAACCTGGTCGGGACCAGGTTTTACTCAAGGAACCTCGAGTTTCTCTGTGTCTCCGCCCTCTTTCAACCGCACACCGCATTCATTTCCTCATTCATTCATTCAGTCAGCAGACGAGTTTTGGCATAGTTCTGCCGTCTGTTATTAAAAAAAATCCTTAAAAATATCAGTCAGTGAGAAGTCCATTAGGCACAGTAGGTGGTGACTTTTTTCGTTAACATGGCATGTTAACGTCTTTTGATCATGATCCCGTGGATGAAGGTGCAGCGATACTGCGCAGAAAATTAAACATTCGTCGGGAGATAGTTATCAGACCACGATGTTCTTGCTTTTCCAGACAGTTATCGTCTTTACGCCACCACCCGTTCTTCGTGCATCTGCCTTCTTTCTGTTGGCTGAGTAAAAGTCTGTGTTAGTTTAAATATAGGCTTAATTATTTAACATAACGTGATATAGATGAGAACACTTTTTTCATTTTTAAATTTTATTTCATTCGTTGACAAAAAACAAAACATTATATGAACACAATATAACCAATTTTACAATGAAAGGGAGCCACTTAATATTTACTTTACAATGTAAAACATGATCAAAATGAGGTAGCTACCTCCATGAGATCATGCAGAGGTCTTACCTGTTTCAACCATGTTTTTATATTTCATTTTAAGCTGCTGCCAAGTGCGCTTCTCCCCCGCGGGATTGCACCTAAATGAAAGAAATTAATAGGCAACCATTCAAGCAGTTTTGCCCTGTAATATTATTGTGATTTCAAAGGACTACATTTATACTCACGCATTGACCCGAGCAGCAATGTTCTCCCACGCCGTCTCCCTCTCCTTCGCAGCTGCAGCGGTGTTGGACTTCCGTCTAAAAACGTGTTCATATTCGCTGTATGAGCATTAAAATGTCTAATTTCCAGTGGCGTGAAGTACGCAGCCTTCCGTTTCCCCGTTGCCATGGTGAATCCTTAAATCGGGGTTCCATTGATGCTGTCTTTTTAAAGTTGCGGTGCACGCGCTTAACTCGAGGTGAACCTACTCTGAGTTAATCAAACTAACTCAAATCTGCTGTTGTGGAATCGAAAACTCAGAGTTTCCTATCTCAGAGTAGATCAACTCAGAGTTCAGGGTTACACTCAGAGTTTGTTGAACCTGCTTTGTGAAACGGACCCCAGTTGGTAGCACAGGACTGTACCAAACCTTCATCGGGTCCGGCTCGTCTTCATATGCAACAGGCTCTATTGTGAAATCCTTCTCGCCTCAAATGAGCTTTACTTTAATCTTAACGGTATTGATCTTCAGATTGCTACTTTTGAGTTTGTGTTTGGGCCAAATACTCGGCGTCGTTTAAGGGGTCAGATTTCTGAAGGAAGTCGTTTTCTAAGTGTCACAGAGAAGTTGCTGTGGCCTGCAGAAACTTCTCCATTCAACATACTTCTTTTTCTCTTTTTGGGCACAGGTTTAAAGATCGAGAGTTTCCATGATTCAGGCACTGTGCATTCGCTTAACGAGCACTTGAACAACCTTGCAAAGACTACTTTTTAATTGGGGGGCATAGTCTTTAAGGACACATGCCTTCAGTCTGGCTGGGCTCGTGGCTTTTTCAGGCTTCATTTTGGAAAGACTATCAGCAGTTTCTCCCTCTTTCAGCAATATGTGTGGATAATAGCATGGAATATGACAGACTATGCAGCAGCATATCTTTAACCTTGCATAGTCAAATCTACTGTGGAGAACATTTAGCTCATTAGCAAAGGACCGGCTGTTCCTTGCAGAGCATTCTTCCATTTTTCTGGCTCTCCCTATTAGTGCATTTAAGCCTTCATGTGCTTGTCTTTTGTTGCACGTTAAAAGTTTCATTCAAATCTTGTTTTTGTAATCTCTTCCCTCTCAGTTGTCTCCTTTTCTCAGAGATATAATTCAGCGTCAACACTGAAAAAGGGCATTTTCTTTGCATGAAGCCATTCTTTCAGTTCTTTTGATAACCAAGACTTTTTTGGGAACACAGTTTTTTTTTGTCTTACACACATTATCCTCACAGAACAGTGTGATTTCAAAAGCATCGATGCAAGACTCAAAGACTCTCCGCTCCTGTTCACATTCATCACAGCGCACTTACTGTTTTTGTACTCGCACAGGTTTCACTTGTGCCTTTGATTTCAGCAAAAGGTGAATAACAGTGTAGTCCGAGCTCCCGAGGGCCAAGCAGGCTTAGAGGCATCGGGGATGTTCTGAAGCAAAGATCAAGAGTGAGGTTAAAGCAAGTGGGACAGTCCACATACTGCTGTAAGGGTTGCTACTCAAATTCTGTATAATGTATTAAAATGACGAGAGGGCGTCTCTGTAACGTCCCATTAGCCTCTCTGCTGCAGCATCATTATTTGGCACATGAGTCAGTATAACTGAGATTTGTCCAAACTCTCTCATCAGGTTGCAGTCTGCAGTGTTTGCAGTCACCTCGCAGTGCTGCAAGCGTGACCACAGGAAAAGCAACATATCAGTAGCACCCACACCTTCACTCCTTAATTAGATGCATTTTGCTTTACAGTCTATCTTTTTGTCTTTCTTCTGTCTTCACACTCACCTCCTTTTCTTTCTTTGTTCCTGTCCTCTCTGCCACGGTGAGGCTCATGAGGGGTTTTCAGCTGCTTTTGTTACTTTAACAGACTTCAGCATTCAGCCAGCGTGGCCCTCAGCTGTGATCTCCAGAGACAGAGCAGAGCAGTGGGTTCAGATGAAGAAAAATTCACTTTCTCAGGGGCAGTAAGGGAGCTGAAATCCGGTCTGCTGTGTGGATTGCAACCAATCTATTTGGTGTTAGATAGGTATGAAATTAAAGTGTTTGTGTGTGTGTGGTTCATGTTATGGTGTTCATTGTACTTGTGTTCTCAGATGAGAAAATGTGGCGGGTCTACCGTCTGTGCTAAATTGGATAGCTATGAAATGCGTGTTTAGTATCTGCCTCTCAGTATTTCTCAGGCTGTTTGTGGACTTTTTCCAGTGTGTGTCACATCAAACAGGAACATTATCCACCCACTAATACATGGAAAAATGTATATGTGGCTGCAGTGTATGCATAGCCATTTATAGTTAGAAAATTCATTTTAACTGAGGCTAGTTGTCAGTAGCTGTGGTAGATATAGTTTTATTCCAGTTATGTCCCCTGTCTGGAGATATAATGTGCTGTGTGACTTCCCACACCAAGACAGGCAGGCTGCACAGTATGAATCAAAGTCCAAAACAGCCGTTTATTAAAACTCCAGAGCTGAGCAAAGCTCAAAACAACAAACAAGCATTCACTAATTAACCCCAACCTCCCCTAGCAAACAAAAGCAAATGACAAGTCTTTAACTGAAGCTCCTAAACCAAGAAAACAAGAGACAACGGCAGCAAACACAAAGGGCTTCTCAGTCCAATCAAACTGCTAATAGGTCACACATGTGCACTCTGAGGGAAGAGAGAGAGATCTTTCACATCAGAACAAATGTGAGCCACCTCCCAATCCCAAAATAAAACATTTCCTCCTAAACAAAATCTTTGATTCAGTAGGATCTGGACTGAGCATCAGGGACAGGGAGGAGTGCATGAGACACAGGTTGCTATTCTGCATCTGAGAAAATGATGGTTGGCACAGGACTGGACCCAAAGAACACATCAAAGTGCCCTAATGCCTGTAGTACAGCTGAGGCCTCTTTTTCAGTAGTGCTGTACTGTAGTTAGTGTTTTTGGAGCTTTTTGGAAAAGTAATAGATCAACTGATCTGTTCCATCCTCATCGTTCTACAGGAACACTGCACCCACACCAAGAAAGCTGGTGTCCACCTCCAGCTTAAGCGGAAGTGTTGAGGGCGAGGTCATTGCAGACGAGAGCTTTGGCTCTCGAAAGCAGATTTACAACTCCACTGAGTGCTGGAAGGGTGATTTGGAGCTTGTCATTGGAGCTACAATGTCAGACAAGTTTCTGCAGAATGGGTGGTCACACCTAACATTCCCCAGAAATATTAATTGTGACCAGCATGTTCACAGCATGTTTGGGGAGCTGGGAAATCTGAGATTGCTTGCACCTTGATAGCAATAAAGTAGACATGACCTCATTATTCCCAGAGAGTCAAATACCGGCGCTTTGTCACACCCCTCAGCATCTCACACAGATGCTGTGCTAGAAGGTACTGCTTGCATGAAATTCCTCACATGAGGAAGGTGGGCTGGATGGATGGGTCAAACAAACTTACCCAGTAGACTGAGTTCATGTGCTCACATTTGGCCAGATTGAGTGTTAGGGATACAGCACACAAGATCTTAAAAATCTCACATCTAACATGCATGCTAGCATTTGATAATTAGCACTAAAACAAAGCACAGCTGAGGCTGGTTGGAAGGTCAGTAGTTTTGCATGTGCTGGTTAAAAACCAAAGACATTCCAGACTGTATTTCAACAAATAATTGGACGGATAAATATGAAACTGACCTAACTATCAAATGTTAGCATGTTAACACACTAAACTAAGATGAACATGGTTAGCATTATACTTCTAATCCTCAGCATGTGGGCCTCATCGTGAGCTTGTTAGCACATAGTTCAAAGCTCCACTGTGCCTCAGTGCGGTCTCGCAGCGCTGCTAGCACGGCTAAAGCATTTGAAGATGAAACAACGATGACACTTTCGATGCAGACTCCTCTTTCTTCGTGTCCGTCGTGATTTGAGCCTTTTTGTTTCATACCATCAATGTGAATGGAGAGACAGGAAGTACTTCCATTTCCCAACGCTGAGCTGCAAATCAAGAAGACGACTGATTTGAGCTGAGCTTCAGGAAGCTGCACAACGTAACACTAACGAGGTTGAGCCTGTCTTTGACAGAGTGATGATGAGAATGCAAGAAAGTTTAACATAATGACAGAAAACTCTTATAATTTCCTCACAAACGGCCCTAATTGTTCTGAACAGGGATTTTTATCCTCCGGCGTTGTCGTAGGTGTTGCAGCTCGCAGTTGTTGCTTCCCCTGCACTTTTACTGTTCTTCTGTCGCTGTGCACTTCGGTTTCTCTCTTCTCTCTCTGTTTGAACTCTGTCTCTGTCTGTCTCCCATTAAAACAAGCATCATTATTAGCCCTGCTGCTCCCACACGCCACGAATCTGCTGTAATTGAGACCTTGATCATCCCACACAAGACGATGCATGGATGAAAGACAGAGAGAGAAGGACAAGGTCCAATTAGCATCTCTGCAGCAGCCCGACTCCCGGGAGTTCCAGGTGGTCCCGGGGATCTAATTTGAAGAAGAATCTGAGAACTCAAAAGTTATCTCAGTCGATTTATTGCAGAAGAACGGTCTTGCAGAGGAATATTATTCATGCACTGAGTACCTGCACCTGCCAATCATCATGGTTATTACAAATCCTGTGCGGTCCCAACTTACTGCCAGAAGAATGCCAGGATTCATTATTGATGCATGTTTTTTTTTTTTCTGCAGCTTTTCGTTTTCTCCTTATTTAGAAAGGGAGGTCTTTTCACTACTAACTCCCACTGTTTGCCTGAAGAGGTTGCAGACATTTATTTAAGGAAATAGCTGACTTGGGGAATATGTGGCTGTCCAAAATCAGGGCCACAGGATTAACCCTTTGCAGCCTGATCCAGATGTTTGGATCTGGATCATCATGACCCAGGAGATTCCTCTTCTCTGCTAGTTCTCCTGTCTGTGTGAGTGCTGTGCTGCCTCTTCTGTGCTTGTGTGGCCTGTCCTCCTTCCAGGTGTGCCTCAGGTCCTACCTGCCTGGCAACACCTGAAGTTGCTCAGCGTCCTCCTGGATCCATACTCTTTATTTATCTATATCTATATATCTGTATTTATGTCAGCAACACATCCAGATATATTGTGATCAATCTGATGTCTTGGAAGAATCAGTTTTCATAGATTAATTTTATATCCCAGATCCCCCATTGTCGAGACAGTGATCATGCAATCCAATAGTTGGACTATACTTTTTTTCATTTTATATAAAAACTGAGCTATGTAGATTGAATTAAATTTGCACATTTTTGTTTCCCTGAGGATAAACTTTCCACTCTAACGCCACCATCAGGGCAGAATGTCAAGTTGCGTTTCCTGCTTACTGCTTACTTAAAACTGTAGTTTATGATCAAATGTTTACTACAGTAATACAATTCAGAGCAAAAATATCCTATAAAACAACAGGGAAACAATGCTAGAAAGACTGTGATTATGTCCCATTGCAACAAACCATATAGACTAAAACAAATATTATTTGGGAAAATGTCAGCCTTCAGATTGAGCTACCAGGTTTCTAACAAAGCTATAGTATTTCTTCCAATATTTAAGTAGCACAGCACAGGAGTCAAACCTCAAACAGTGGAAAACGTGATAGAAATACATGTAAAACATTTGTTAATTTCAGGAAGGTTCCAGTCTCGTCATCACGTCACACACCTGTTTGCAGGTAATCATTTTTCATTTGAGCAAACAACTGATGCTGTTGTTTTTCTGTTGAGGACTCAATGTGTTTGTGTGTGTTACCTGAACACATTCATGTAATGCACCTTATTCTAGATTAGTGGGGCCATTACTCTTCTAAAAATTTATCAAACAAAACACCTTTGAAGCAGTTAAAGAAATCTCCCACAACCTGCCTCTTCCCAAATAGATTCTTGGAGAATAAAGTGGACTCCTTCAGCGGCTCTAATAAAAAGCTCAGCTCTGGTAGAGTCCTGTTTCACCAAATAGGCTACAAAGGATTCAGAATTTCCCCATTGGAGACGTGTATGAGTCACTCGGCTTGCTGTTTTGTGGAAATGCGGCGCAGATTGAAAGATCATTTCACTTTGTAGCTTTGATGTTCAACTTTAACAAGTAGTGTCTTACTAAAGATCAAAGCCCGAGGCCGTTCCTCACCCTTCAGTTGTGCCCAGACCTCTTCCTCACGTCTTTTCCTGCCCTTATTATTCTGCTCAACGCATTCTCCGTGACAACAACCCACATTACTCTCACAGACTTCAAGCTGTCTGAAGTACATTTTAGTTTTTTCCAGCAGCGCGAATGATTCACCTCCATTTTTTTGTCCGCTCTTTTGATCTCAAGTCTTTTTCACCTTGAAATAAAAGTTTCAAAGACAACGAAACAGCGGCCATGTTTTTTAAGTTTGATTCAACTTTGATGTCTCCCTGGTTCATGTGCTGAGTGGGCTCTTCTCCACCTTTTGTCTCCTTGTTGTTAATCAGATTTCTCTTCCTGGGAATACGTGTCGTTCCTTAACATTCACGCTGCTCAGAGTTCACCTCAGAGCCCCTCTGACCGCCCTCTCGCTCCCTCTAAGCAAAGCCCATCTCTTCGCTGTTGAGTCTAACACACAAACACAACAAAGCATTTCACTTTCACCTTGTCTGTCCTTTGATTGGGTCGGATGAGGATACAGAAAAATGGGAGAAGCGTTGTTCCAGCATTCTCTCAAAACCCTTAAAGGCCCTGACCAACTAAAATAGCTCTCTCTAAACCAAGCCTCTAATACGTGCTTTAAAAAAGGAAATGCAACCTAAGCTAAAGCGCTCTCCTCTTTCAGACCCTCTTTCTCTGTAGTGAGTTACATGAGAAGCTTCCCCAGTGGAAGACATGGCACTCGTTCAGTCAGACCCACAGCAAAGCAGATCGGCTCAGCGCTGCACGAGGGGGCCGCAGACTTCATCGGGCTCCTCCTCATCATCTACTGCTGCTGGACATGGTTGACAGGATCAGGGGGGAGCTGCTATCTGGGTCTCGTCACAGAGAACATGAACTGTGTGCCTCGGTTTCGTGTTAAGGCCCAGAAAAAAGCAACTTCACGGTAATGCTATGTCCTGATTCCATACCACACCACTAACTGTATACTGTATGCACTATACGCTGTTTTTGCATGTAATATCTACAAAATCAGTTCTTTACTACAGAGAATACGGACAGAGCAACTCCTGGGTGTCAGCACAAGCAGGATTGTTAGTCTGGATTTAGTTTCTATAAGAGACATAAAGGAATTCTTCTTCTTTTTCTAAAGTAAGTCAAAGGGATGGTTTCAGAGAAATGTTGCTTTGCTTCAGCACAATGCTGTTAAGATGCTGCCTCGTTTGCTAAAGGAATACTCCACCAAAAGCATGTATTTTGAAATCAAATAGCTGTAGTCACAACAGCTACAAGTGATTCCAATAACGATCCAAACTCACAGCGAGAAATTAATATCAGAACGACTGTTTTAACTTCTAAAAGCTCCTCCATGTGTCTGCAGTCCAGCACTAAATGCTAAATACGCAGCCTCCATTTGTTTCTACCAGCCTCAGCTGTTTGAATTTATCATTTGTGACCAACATAAGCATAGTTGCACGTGTGAGGCTTTTGTTGACATCCACTTTCACAGTTTCAAATGTAGTATTTTTCTCCAAACAATGAATTGTCATCACAAAATAACGAAATCAGATCAGACTAATGAATTCATTCAGGCTAAGCTGGGCTATAGGTTATCTTGACATCCAGCCTGTCCTTCCACCTCAGTAGCTGAAGCTGTTGGACAACATACGGATTCGTGCAGAACTTCGTAAGTGGACTCCTGAGTCAGAGGAAGGAGTCACAGTGTGTCCCTGCCGACTTGTCTTTCCCGCTGGCACTGCCAGACACCAGGACTTAACAAGCAGAGTGAGACAGGTTTGGATGTGGTGAGGGAGCGTTTACCCTCCTGGTGCTTTGCACAACTAGGTCACTGAGCTAAAGACTGCTGGAGCTCCTTCAGTGAGTATATCTATCTGCTGTACATGTACGTTACAGGCACAGAGATCCCAAAAGACTCCATGGAACAAAACAGCAGAGCACTGTATGTCAGGCTCGAATCCTCATTAATTACAGGTGAGGCTGCAGAGTCTTTCCTGCAGTGTTTGTATTACAAGTTGGAAAAGAAACTTACCACTTGCGACCACTGCTTAAAATGTCCAGAAAACCAAACCTCACTCCTAAAATACAGCATTGCTATGTTTAATATTTTTACATTTTCATGTGTTTCTCATTATGAGCACCATAGTGGTGATTTTGAGAGTGGTTGTTCCGTTCAGAGGAAATTAACGCTTTAAGAGAATATTTTTTGCATTTTCTTGCAGATTGTCAGTCATGGTGACGTATGACTGCAGAAGGCATCCCATTGTTATGAGCTTTGTTGTTGAAAATCCACCCAAAGACACCATCATATGTCACTACACCCATAGAGCATTAAAATCCTCAGTGATATCAAAGACATTAGACAAATCTAAGCATTAAAGACGTTTTGACTGAAAAATAATTAGTTGCTGCAGACAGTGAAAATTCAATGTGGCGTTTTCTAATTAATACTTTCAATTCAAATGCTTTCTATTTCAGACTGAGCTCTTTAAGACACACAATAGAGACACTGACAAAGTGTTGTCCCTGCCAACAAAATTAAGTTTAAGAAAAGCAAAAAAAAAATAAATGATCTGGTGACCACAGTGACACTGCATCTAAAAAGGTTTTGGATTCAAAATCATTTTGAAAGTTAAACACAGTCCTGATACTGCTGTGCACTCATCCAGTCTACCATGTGCTGGAAAAAGATTCACATGAGACGAATAAAGCATAGAATTCCTAACAAAGCATGCAGGGCCTTAAATAATACTAATCTGAAAATGGATTTGCATGTTTGAAAGACCCGGTTTTGTACAGTAGAGCTCCATTTGTTGCATGCTGAGAGAAGCAGAGTGGTGAAGAGTCCTTGAGTAACATGGTATACACTCTTCCTGGAGGAGCAGAGAGCTTAATGCATTAAAAATGAAGACCAGACAGCTGAGAGGGCCAACAGTTTCAGGTCCAACATGTGTGACACTTCATCTGAACGGCACTTCATGGCACAATAAACACCCTGAGCAGCAGGTAAACAGCTTCAAATACCAAGCATTAATAGTGATGCTAATGTTAATTAGTTCTGCATTAGGCTTAGAAAATACATTTTAGAGACTGCAATATTATAACAGCATATAATACGCAGGAGTGCACATTACTGGAATACATGTGTGCATGCAGGACTAAAATCAGAGATGCAACAGCTGTTTCAAAATGCACATTTTGTTTACTAGACTACAACTGTCATCGGTCATCAATACATGTTTCTTCTCAACGCATTTGACCCGATCAAGTAACCTATGACAGATGTCTAAAAGACAACACATTAAGCAGCTACACCTGCAAAGAAACGTCAAACTGAACCCGAGTAGAAGAAAAGACTTGCACCTGAAAAGTGCCTCCCAGATGTGTTGTGGCTTGAAGCTAGCGATGAGCCAAGGCATGTTCCTCGCATCCACATCTGGCAGACAGGAGACAGGAATGTGACACAAGCTATTGCTAACAACCAAGCTAATCAAGGTGAATTGTGAAACAAGCTGAGTACAGAACAGCCAGAAGCTGTGTGTAATGTTTTTTCCCATCATTTCATAAAGCTTAACATGCACGTCCTCTGTCGTCCTACGCTGAGGACTTTGCATTATCGAAGCTGCCAGCAGTGAATGCCGGAGATGCATATCGTTCACAAGAAGGGGAACATGGGTAATCTGCAGTTATGATCTGTGGTGAGCTGAGAGCAAAGTTGCAGTCTGCTGAAATTCTTTGACGGATCGGAGGACACAAAAAAAAAACAAGCAGGAGATTGTTCACAGTTTACCTCGGACTTCCCTGGATTGATTCAAGTGGGTGCTGACTGAACTGAACAGGACTGTTTGAGGCTCAAGCAGCGACTGAGAGGTGCATCTTCATCATCAACCATGCAGGAAGCTGACGAAGAGGACAGCGAGGTAGACTGGGTTTATTAAGGCCACATTATGTATGGGGTGATTATCAAACACTATCTCCTGGTAATCACTTTAGCACCTGACTGATGATATATCTTAATTAAATTACTATGATTATAATTTACCATACAGTGATTGTAGTGCCTGACAGCAATTCTTCCAGGTCAGTTTAATTTAATTAAGGTTTCAACTAAGTTGGCTTTGTTCTGTATAAGATTTCCTGGACTATTAAAAAAACATCCACATCTTTATGACATTGAGATGAAATCACTCGTATGACATGAGATATCTATTTAGAATATGTAAACCTGCCTTTTGTTCCATGTGAATTTAAGGTCTGAACAGCAATTTTAACCCTATAATGAATATAGTGGTGGCAATTCTGTTTTATGGTTGATGTTGAGCCAATCAGGGTCAGCTGTGGTAGTTTTCACCAGCTCATCACACCTTTGCTCGACCCCTTTGTCCAACGCTTTAATCAGACCAAACTAATGTCATTCATGATGACTGCTTTGACCTAAATGAATGTCCTGCAGACGTACAGAAAACCTGCCAAAATATGTTGCAGGTGAGGCAATAAATGCATTCAGAAATCACCATTTACACGTCTATGTATGAGAAAAACTTCAACAGGAAACAAGAGTATGGTTCAAAGTCTTGAATAATGTGATGCTTACCAAAAGCATCTCAGAAGAAAAATTATTTTGTGAAATAGCTAAATACAAGACATGAACACCGAAAAGATAAAGCAGGATGATGATGATGAACATCTGACTCACACCATTTCCCAAATATTAACCACAGACCAAGCCCTAAATTTCAGTGATTTACTTCATGGGGGTGGAAATTCTGTCCTCAATCAGGGGAATAATGTGACTGTGTCCCCTTAATGTGATTAATTATTTCCAAGCACATTCAGATTTGGCTCATTACAGTTTGTACTGAGGAGGAAAGACGCCATCAAAATATTCTTCCACGTCGCCTCTAGCTGAATTATTTGAGTGTGCAGGCAGTAACTTACAGTTATACTGACTGTTGTCCTCGTCGTCTTTGCATCGCTGCTATTTTACAGCTGCTGGTTTTACAGTGACATTACAGTAACAGTTACAGAACTTATAACCTGTAATTCATCACACCCCGACGGCGTGCGTCTCACGAATAAGTGCGAGATTGCCTCTGCTGTGTTGAAGTTTGAAAGTGCTGATGAAAGCAGCCAGACTTTTCGCTAAATTAATCAGAGAAAAAAACAACTTGTCAGCGTCCACAGCTGGAGCTCTGTATTGATTTTTGTGCCTCATGTTTCGGCCTCGTGGAGCTACAGTAAAACTGGAGCAGGGAACTTCAGAGGAGACGCTGCTGCCCACACGAAATTGCCAAAAGTACCAAATCCCAAACCTAATTGAAAGCCAATCAGTTTCAATTACAAAGGTTTTCTGTTCAGCGTGATATTGCTGCTGTGAATGCCACTAATGGCAGGAGGGCTGCCCACTCACGCCCACTCACAATATGTTATCTTGCCATTTTTACACAGAGTGGTGGGGTGCGAGACAAGACAGAGAGATAAAATGCCAACTGAAACTGTCGAGGACTTCTGCCAAGTTAAATGTTCAGCCCACCCTCACAGAGGCACAGTCTCTGTGTGCCTCTCTCTTCCTCTGGCACTTTCCCACCATCATGGCTTTGGCTCATCTCACTTTATTTGGCTGGTAAAAGTGAAATCATTGGTGGTTTCTGGGGCAAAGTCATGACTATATAAATGGAGATGGGAGGCCTGGATTTTAGCAGAATTCGCCCGATGGCTGCTGTTGTTAGCCGCCGTTTACAAAGTGTGACAGCCAAATCAGTTGTTGCCTCCGTGTGTGGCGGCCCATTTGAACCACCTGCTGATGTTGTGAGACTGTCCTCTCAAGAGGAACAACAGAATCGGTCATTTCAGCAATGTGTACGTAGGTGTGACTCTAGTCTGCCAGGAGCAAAGCTGGAAGTAGTGTGATGTTGTCAAAGAGTCATGAGGTCCACAGAGGGAGGAGGGCAGGCTGAGAGGAAGGGTAGGAGATAGTAGATCACAGTTTGTTTCCTGATTCCTACCTTTACTCCAGCCATGACTATGATTGTTCCCCAGCACTAAAACATTAAGGTGCTGTTTAAGCTTAAATAAAAACAGCATGCAGTCATTAGCAAACAAACCAGCAACAGCTTTGCAAAGTGTTCCTGAGCCGATGTAGTTATCTCCTTTATCCAATCATGTCTTCACAAAGAGGTGAACCTCGCTCCATCCTCGCTGTGAGCGACTGAGCCTTTCCTGGAAGCTCCTTTCATACCCCATCATGATACTATCACCTGTTACCAATCAGCCTGTTTACCTGTGGAATGTTCCATACAGGTGTTTTTGGAGCGTTCCACAACTTCCCCAGTCTTTTGTTGCTCCTGTCCCAACTTGTTTGAAATGGTTGCTGCTCCAAACTCAGAATAAGCAGATATTTACAGAAATCAATGAGGATGATGAGGTCAAACATTACATATTGTATTTGTGTTGTTTTCTGTTGAGTAGATGTCAAAAGGATTCACATTCTGTTTGGTTTATGTTAGCACAATGACTTTGTTTGTCTACATGCATCTAGAGTGTGTGTGTAAATATTGTAAGCAGCCAATTAAATACTGCATATTTCTGTTAAATTCACTGGTGCTTTGTTTCTGCTCTGTCATTGAGATTATTGCTTCTGCAAGTCCAGCTCAGGCTCACAAGAACATAAAACAACATATAATGAATAAATACGCAGAAATAAAAAAGCAGTACAACAAGTAAAACGTGTGGTTTCCAAGTCCAGTGATTTTTTTCAGTATGGAAATTAGACATTAATTACCTGTGTCCTGGCCTATAAAAAGTACTGGAGGTGGTCGGTTTTCAGCTAACGATTTAAAACCACACAACACTAATCATAACTGTTGTGAACATGTTTCAGTGAAAAAACAGCAATTAAATCTGGCTCTGGTTTGTAACACCTTCTTTTTTTCCAAATAGAAAACTACCAAATACAAAAGCACAAAAGATAAACTACCAAATGTCATCATGAAGTGGTTTAAAATTCAGCCATCTCAGTATTTGATGGTTGTAATTGCTTTCACTGCCCCATCTGGTCTTTTTTGTTTCACAGAGAAACAAATATTTGAGAAGCAAATTACAACCCTGATTCCACAAAAGTTGGGACGCTGTTAAACATAAATCAAACAGAATGAAATCTGAATCCTTTTTGACATCTACTCAACAGAAAACAGCACAAAGACAATATGTAATGTTTGACCTCATCAGCCTCATTGATTTCTGTAAATATCTGCTTTTTCTGAATCTGATGCAGCAACATGTTTCAAACAAGTTGGGACAGGAGCAACTAAAGACTGGGAAAGATGTGGAACACTCCAAAAACACCTGTTTGGATCATTCCACAGGTAAACAGGTTGATTGGTGACAGGTGATAGTATCATGATTTGGTATGAAAGGAGCATCCTGGAAAGGCTCAGTCGCTCACCACTTTGCGAACACATGATTGGATAAAGGAGATTAAAACGTGGACTCAGGAACACTGTTAAAACTGTTTGCAAATACTTCATTCTGTTTTTATTTATATTTCACACGGCATCCCAGCTTTTTTGGAAGGGTTCTAAGACTTTTAGCTTTTCCTCTAACACTCTGAGGCTATTCAGGGTGAGGGAGCACTGAAAGTTTAATGAAAAGTATGACATGCAACACTATCTTGTTTAGTGTTCAGATATGGTTGTTATCAGGTTGAGAATAAATCACACCGGCATGCAGCCACTCAAGGTGAGGGCAGAGCTGGGAAGAAGTAAGAGAGCGAAACTTTGCTTTTAAAAACCTCACACCATCTGATCTGATGCACCAACACTCCTGGTGAAACACAGGCGGCAAGCTCACACCTTCGCTGCCTCTGAGACTCAGAGACACGACGTGATCGAATGAATGGAGGAAACAAAGGGGAAGAGGCGGACTGCCTTTGGAAACGATGTGTTTGACACTGGCGAAGCTGTGCCTCTGCACTCTTAAGCACTACAGAGCGAGGATGGAGCAACAAATGTAACCTGAGAGAAGAAAGCCCAACACTGTCTCACTGATGCACCAACACATACTCACATCGAAAGACAACAGCACAGCGAGGCAGATACAGCTCCTCAGGGAGCTACAGACAGGAAGTAAACAGCAGTGAGTTGTAGCTGTCGGGAAGTGAAGGTCAGCTGCACTTTGCTTTTTTGTGTCCATCAGCCAGAAAATTGCTTCTAGACCAATCTTCTGATCTGCTGAACCAAAGTAGGCACCTGTTCACTCCATTGTGTCTGTGACGTACATATTCATTTCATCATCCAATTTTAAAGAGCTTTTCATAGTGTCTTATGCTGTGATTGCTGTGGAGGCATATATCAAATCTGTAAAGCACTGCCACTCCTTGTTGCATGATTGCAATCATGTCACGAGTTCATGTCCGTGGAGTTCAGCAGCTAAAACTCACATTTGTAATTCATGATTCTGTATCACAAGATTTACATCCAATGCCTTTCAGTGCCAGATCAACTTTTTTTTTTTTATTAATTACAACCATAACCAGTAAAAGTACCAATACAGTGTAATAAATTAAAAATTGCAAGTAAAAGTCCTGCTTCTAAAATCTTAAGTAAAGGCATGTATCAGAAGTAATGATGCTCATTTGACAGAGAAATGGCCATTGGCTGGTGTATTATTATAGATTAAATAATAGACTGACTCATCAATGTGTGAGCAGGATTTACTGCTGTAGCTGGTGAAAGTAAAACTACTTTCTATAAAGTTAGCTAGTAGTCCAGTGGTTTCTGAACAAGGGGTCAGGCTTCATCTGAAGGGTGATTAATGGTTTAATGTGCTACGACCTTCTACTACAAACCTCTGCAGTAATTTTTGGGACTTTTCACATATTTATGCTTTTTGTGAAATATTGAGAGGAAATGTTTGGTTTGAATCATAGGTATCTGAAATGTGACTAGGCGACACCACCCAGCTAAAACAATTATGAAAATATTAATCACAAAAGGAACTTGAAATTCTCAAAGAACGAGTACCACAAATTTGTACTTAACTTCTTATTCGAGTAATAGTCAGTCTTACTTTGCCTAACTGCCTAACCATAACTGTACCGTCACCATAGTTTGCCTAAATACAATCATTTCCTCTCCATACCTGCACAAAAATCATAGAAAGTCCGAATTTTTAATACTGTTGGCATAAAAAAAGCATCGTCAATGAACTTTATCCAGGGGTCTGCAGAATCGATCAATAACAAAGTTCTTGTCTGCTGCACAGAATAAATACTGAAGCGTCTCTGGCAATAAAACTGAGGAAGTCATTTGAAAGAATGATAGCGTCAACAAACCGACAATAACAGCGTAGTGGATAGTTGTTGTGTTTTGACCTGATTTTATTATTATTATTGCTGTTAGAGAGGGACACACAGTGAAGCATGGGATTATGTGTTATTCACACATAACTGAGTCAGGATATTCACGTGTGCAAATCCTGTGGATTTTTGCATTGCAGTCATAGTGTTCGTGCAAAGTTTAAACTGACAGTCCCTGATTCTTGTATTTTTGATGTTATATTTCTATCTCTCAAATGCATCTGTCATCATGGGAATGTCGTGAAGCAAGGTGTGTGCAGTTAAACGTCTGTGTCGGTTCATGGCGGCGCAGTCGAACCACACTTCCTCGAGTTTCGTCCAGATGGCTTCAGATTTCCATTCAACCGCTCCAAACACGGCAGGTGTGAAAGCACCTTCGTTCTCCAGCGAGAGGGATTAGAACAGTCAGCCACACAAAGGAAACATGTCTGCTCGTTGAAAAGACCTGCAGCTCGCTGGGATTTTATCTGTTCTGCTTCCAATCTCATTTCCCCTTATTGATTCGGAGACCGGTGGTGGTAAGCATTTTGTTATCAAAAATAGTTTTTATTGTGGCGCAGGAAGACTATAGCTTTGTTTCGGAAATAGGACAATCCTTTCCACAAAACCACTCGTAACAAGCAGAAAGAAAATAAACGAAAACCATTCTGGTAAATCACAAGCTGCGATTACAGTTTTACATCAACTGTGGACTGGAGAACAACCCTGAACAACAACAAAACCCTAAAAATCACCTTTTCCTCTGAGTGTGCGGCTTCCAGTCAGGATTCAGGTCATTTTTTTTAATGCACAACCCGCAAACACACACACAATTATTACAAATAGGGCTTACAAATACACTAAAACACAGAGAGCTGAACATTCAGTCCAAACGCTGCTACACCAGGCTTTCGTGTTTACAGGGAAGCTGCAGCTCTTCTCTGCAAAAGCTGCGTTGTTCCTCAAATGCTAAATAAAAACACATTTTCATAGAATTACTGAGAGTTCAGGACAGAGCACTCTGATAAAGAAAGACTTGCATGAGTGTTTGGAAGTTCAAATTCCTCTTCATAAATACACAGAAAACAGCCTGAATGGCGCTAGCAGGAGCCAGTGAAGTGCTGTCTCTCCAGCAGGTGGCTGAGGTGATGGAGGCCAGTTCACCGGCTGCCTGTTACTGAGTGACTCGCTGACTGGCTCTCAGCTGGCTCACAGTTCATTGTCAGTGTGGCTTGTAGGGTGGGCTGTCTGGTGACTGTGTGGCCGGCACACTGTGCCACAGTCTGTCAGCGCGACTGAATGGCTGGCTGGATGGCGTAAGCACACACACACACAAACACTATGGCTGACTGGGTGACATAGAGGCTGTTTGGCTGCTTGATAAACGATGATTCCGGCAGCAACTAATTCTTCACTCTTTAGTCAATAAAAGGTCAAAAAGTTTGCAAGACGCCATCTTTCATTTGGTTATATTGTGTAAAAAACAATTCAAAAAATCCCCAAAGAGACTCAGACTCATTATGATAATATGACACAGACAAAAAGCTGTAAAACCTCACATTAAAAGGTGAAACATAAACATTTTATTTGATAAATTACCTTTTTATATTACCTTAAATTGTACTATTTTAGTAAAATTGTTGTTGATATGAAGTGTTGTTTAACTAATGGAAATGTGGTCAGTGCAGGAGCAGAAGAAACCAGATTCAGCAAACATAAAAGCATGCAGATAAAAGTTTGGAGTTTGAAATCCGGGAATAAAGTTTTTTCTTCGTAAGATGTTGCTATCTTGTTATGTCATGAGTGATTCATTGGATCATTTGGATGGATGTTTCCTCCACGCTGCCTGCATGATCACCTACTATTCAGTCTTAAAGTCTACAAAAAGCATAAAACCTAAATTATAAATTCTCAGAAAGTATAAAAGATTTCAAAAATCTGATTTCACACATGAAATACTGCACAGTGGTGGCCTGTTTCTTGTTAAATGAAATTTCTAACTTTAAGTATAAGAAGATTTACTTTATTACTTTATTAATCCCACTTGGGGATAATTCTTTTTTCCCCATGCATTGTTATTATATGCACACAAACACACACACACACCCAGGGCCAATGGATGCAGTTAATGGGAGAGATGCTAGAGAGACACAGCTGCCACATATCCCTGCAGACTGAGCTGCTGCTGCCCAGTAATGAAATTTTAGGACTTAAAAATCATTAGACTTCCTGTACAAATCTTTTCCAGCAAGCTTTATTAAAAAATATTGCTAAAACAATTACCCAACAACCCCCAAGAGTGATAGCACAGCTTCCTTCAAAGGGCTGCTTGTTTAATTATAATTGTACAGTAAGCGGCATCAAATCATTCAGGTTTCTATGTGAGAATGCCAACAGAAGCAAAACAATGCAGTAATAAAGAAGTTGGGATTATTTAAGCATGTTTTAAAATGGTTTTGATGAGTTAGCTGGTGGTCTTTCACTCTGAAATGGCTGAGGGTGAGGTTCAGCACCACGGACAGCGACAGCAGCCACAGCACCACCGATGTCGAGTTCAGCACCATGGACAGCGGCCACACACCAAAGCTCAGCAGTGGAAGGTGGACGCGTGACTGAACTTCCAGACGCTTACAGGGCGCATGAACAGAGCATGAACAGAGGAGCAAGATTTGAACCGTTCATCAGCTGACATTTGGAAAGTCAGAGGTTCCATCAGCACATGAACGCACCGCAGCACAAGAACAAACAGCTGCTACTCATATTTCAGACTTTTCAAGGTAATTGTTGGGACGGATGACGCATGAAAAACTGAAAGATCTTTTATAGAAGATCTTATATTTTGTGTGTTCGGACAATAATGTTGGTATTTATCAAATATGTTGATATGTCTTTACATTAACTGCTTTGATATGTTTGAAACATTGTAAATCCAGCCCATTTTCCAGGAATTACTTCCATTCTGGCTGTTTCTGCTCCTCATGATTTACATTTTTAATACCAAGTAGTGTGCCCTTTATGTAGCAAGGAGGTTTGGAGGTCTGGGTGGTGGGGTTGTAGTTTTCATCCTATCATAGCTCTTCAGTTAGTCCCTTTATTAACCATATCACAGTTTTTCCCTAACCATAACAATACCCAGTTGCTTAGTTACCAGCCCAATCACATACATACATAATACATTTTGGCACTGTAGGTTTCTGCAAACCATGGATAGGTTGACACTGTACATGTCTTTACATTCAAAATGTTGTTTCAGTTTTCAAATTTACGTTGTGACAGCGCTGGGGTTAAAGTCTGCTTATCTTAATGTACCAAAACCACTTGGGTAGGGTTCAGAAAAGATCATGTTTTGGCTTAAAATACCTGGTGTAGTGAGCTGAGAAATGTCCAGAAGTCATGTCAAAAATTCCGCCCATATACATATATACGTGAACTATGTCACATTGACACTGTACCTATTGTACTGATATGATTCATATGAAATACACAAATTTAACATATGCCTGGTTTGCAGAAACATACAATACACATTTTATTCTGGTGACTGCACTGTTATGGTTACCTAATGCATAATACTTTCAACAAATGAGCTTTTTCACTGTCTTGCCAGGAGCTTCATTTAGAAGATGCCACCACTCTAAAATCTGTCCATTAGCCTGGTTCAGTCCAAAGGTAACAAAAACTTACAACTAGCTCTTCTAAAGTCAGTATTAGTTAACATATTACATCTTGTCTGTTTAATCTGTTTCTTGGCAAGGCGCGGTGAATTCCTAGACTTTCTCGTACAGATTAAACAAATGAAATACTATAATGTGTTAGTGGGCTTGAGGGCTGCACACAAGAAGAAGAAATTCAAAACTCACAGAGCCGTGCCCATAAACCTACAGACTTGTAGAAAAGAGAATTTTACAAGCATTTCTGTTCATAGGCACCACTGATTAATGAGGGTCTGGAACCTTTTTTATGCCTCCTCGTTCAGCTCAAAAGCAAAATTTGCATTTAGTGTGAAGTTTTTCAAGCTGCCGCCATCTGGTAGCATTTAGGACTTTGCATGACATTTACTGTGAGAGTTTTTTGTTGTTTTTTTTTTTTTTTTTTTTTTAGCAAAAACCACACCTCACACACACAGACACTGTTGATGATGGTCTTAAACCTCTTATTTTACACGCTGTGGGTGATAATACAAGTAGTATAGTGCAGCTCACTCGTATCCTTCGTTGCACTTCTGTTTGAAGGTGCTTTTCATTGTTCTCCCTGCAGGAAGAGCATGAAAATAAATCCACGAAATGAAATACATGTTTTCTCACAAAGAAATAAGGGGGAAAAATTATTACGATAATTATTATTGCACTGAGGACAACAATTACTTGAATCACTTGCCTGCATTCATGCAACACTGTAATCAATCAGTGTCACATGAAACTTTTTTTTACTGCTCATTTATAGGAAAAAGTGTGGAGATCTGCTGAGTTATCACTTCATATGAACTCTCTCACCTCTTTCACTAACAGTAAACCCTGTTTTCTATTCAAATGTGTTCGAGTATCTTATGCCAACTTGCTTCTCTGATCACATATGTGTTGCCATTTAAAAGCTGGCAAACTCCAGATGAATACATTTGTCCACACGTTAGCACCTGCAGCAGATGTTTCCTGGTGCAGGGCAACTGGATGGGATGGAATTACTCACACACAATCACATTTGTTTAAATCCCTGGTGATATGACAGCCAGCAACAACATGTCACCTGTTGGGAAAAGTGCATTTTTCAGACATCTGTTCCTGTTCATTTGAAATGTTTTTAAGCCTTTGAGGGTTTTGTGCAAAATTGATTTTGCTTTCTTTATTATATTATATCATCCCCTAAACCAGAAACTTTCTTTAAATCTCACTGTTTCGTGATGAAACTTGTTTTTGCTGAGACCATAAAGCATAAAGTGCTGATTTGGCTACAACAGGGGTTACTGGTAGCAACAGCAAGTGTGTCTTTAATAACACAGGTCCCAGAATTCCCAAAAATATCACTATCGACTAGTGGGTGCAGCAAGAAATGTAGACTAAAAAGAACAATGTCTGTATTTGTTTGAAGTACAGCCATGCTAAAGGTAAAGTAAAAGCCTGTTGTCTGCATCTTAACATCTAATACCTGGACTCAAGTAGACTCAAGTACTCTGGTGATAAATACATTGCATGTCCTGTGACTGAGGAAAAAGTGTTTAATGCAAAGTCTTTTTGCTAATAATAATATTATAAAGATTACGGTCTAGACCTGCCCCCTATGAAAAGTGCCCTGTATAAATAAAAATTGATTGTACTAATCATCTCCTGGCTATAGTTTAACATTTAGCCACAGCCTCAGCCTGATCTGTTGACCGCTGAGCACCTCAGCTGGGGGTTAAGTACTTTGCTTAGGGGCACTTGAATATAGTGAATATAATGAGATTTATCTTGCCAGTCTGGAGTTGTACCAGCACCTTTCAGGTGCCTCTCTAACCAAGATGATGATGACCTGACATTGGCCTCTTCAGGTTGTCTACCAACTTTTGCTGCTACCTGCTACCTATCGTATATAATCAAAAACAGATGGTTTTACGGATAATTTGGAGAAAGGAGGCACGGAAACATCCGTGGCAACAGCCACTGTTGGTGTATAATACCAGGAGTTGACTGGAGGATAATGGACAGTCTGGCTCATCCAGCCTGCTGTGTTCAGGCCTGACCAGCAGCTGTGAGGGACAAAGACCAAAAAACACAATGGAAAACACAGAATCCTTAATAACCATTATGTGTGTCGCTGTTCTGGACAGCAGCTTATGCATCAATTTGGGAGGTGTCTGGCAGACAGACCAGAGCCACACTAACAGCTTTGACTGTGCGAGGCTTCAATGGTGGTGACGTCACAGCTGCCAGGATTAGCTGCTCCCTCACCTCTGAGGCCGAGCAAGCTAAAGATAGACATGTTTTTTTTGTTTTTTGTTTTATTGTATGAGACTGTAGGAACACCAGCACTTTTATTCTGACCAGTGAATTCAACGGTAGCCAAAAGCACAATCTCAGCAAACATAGGACAATGCAAATATACAAAAGGTGAGGTGGGAGGACTGGATTTAACATGTGATGTGAGTGTAGAGCTAACATTTAGCATTTTCATGCTAAAGACCATTCACATCTGCCTACATCTGTATTTGTTTTGCTTTTTTTGCTCACGGTTTACTGAAATAATTTGTAGCCTTTTAGGCCAAAGGGGGGCAGCCATGGCCTAGAGGTTCGATCGGCTTGTGATCGGTAGGTCGCCGGTTCAATTCCCCCACCGGACTGGCAGAAAAATTTGGCTGTGGTGGAGTATCCCCTCCCCCTCCATTAGCCGGTTGATGTGCCCTTGAGCAAGGCACTTAACCCCCCTATATGCTCCCCGGGCGCCTGATACAGCAGCCCACTGCTCCTGTGTGTTTCACTGCATGTTGCATGTTGCATGTGTGTGTTTCAAAATAGTGATGGGTGAAATGAGAGAAGAAATTCCCAGTTTGGGATCAATAAAGTGAATAAAATAAAAAAAAAGCTACATCTGTTCTGGTGTGTCATTGCACTAGCGGCACCACAGTCCTACCATAACCATGTGCTTAAAATATACCTTGAGGAAGTAGTTTGACATTTTTGCACTACGCTTATTTGCTTTCTTGGCAGAAGTTAGATGACAAGATCAATCCCACGTTCTTATCTGTCCATTATGAAGCTGGAGCCAAAAGAGGTTATCTTAGCTTAGCATTTAAAGACCGGAAATATGGAGAAACAGCTAGTCTGGCTCTGTCTGGAGCAGGCATCTCAAACCGGTTCCATAAAGGGCCGCGTGGCTGCAAGTTTTCATTCCAACCAAGGAGGAGCACACCAGGCTGGAATCAATTAATCAGCTGATCTCAGTCTTCAGCTGATAACTAAGTGATCCCTTGATGTTGATTGGTTGGCCTGATGTGCTCCTCCTGGGTTGGAATGAAAACCTGCAGCCACGTGGCCCTTTATGGCCCTTTATGGTTTGAGATGCCTGGTCTGGAGCAGCAGAGAAGGGGTGTAGAGGAGGAGGGGGAACATTACTGCCGTTTTGTTAAGGTTGAGGACCAAAGTCACAATTACAAGAGACCATGGGTGACTAACGTCCGGTTACCTACTGTAGCTGTCATGCACAGATATGGTAACAGATATTTAATAAATTATATGTCCGATATCGATGTTCTGTCTTGTGAGAGGGTTGTTACTGGTCTGGTGTATCACCTGGATGATTTTTGTGGCCTGGTCTGAGAGTCTAGAATAAAAAGTCACCCCATGTAACGCATTCATTTTGACAGAAACTTTTTCTAATTTTAATGCTGGTAAATAGAACACAACCAATCCACTTTTCACATTTCTTAAGGGGCTGACAGCGACGATGTGATGTTTTGAAACATCTGTCGTTTTTTTTTTCCCCCCCTTTTTAATTTCAGTTTCTCTCTGTTTATGAGGCGGTGACATTTGGAGGCAAAACCCATCATGATATCATTTTGAGACATCTGTTGGTATTCATCTTTGATTTTCCCTCTCTCCCACACACACACACACACACAAACACACAAGCATGCAGAGGCTGCCATTGTGAATCCGGAGCACAGCATGGCAATCCGTTAATTACACAGCTCCCAAAGTTCAATATTTCTGAGGCCATAACTACAAAGGAAAGAATGAAATGTATAAATAATGAATTCGGCATTCTGTGTGATTAAAGCTGAATATCAAACCAATCAGACAGTCGTTGCGGCAGCTATCTTATTATCATTCTCGGGCTTTTTTCTGGCTGGAACGACGCTCACTTTCTTCAGCTTTCATGCTTAAAACACCAGGGAAAACAGAAGAATAAGCATGAAATATGTGTTATTCATGAGTTCATTTTATTCAGATTTCCCTCTGTGTGATAGTTCATATCTCGGCCTAATGTGATTTCATGCAGACGAGCGTCTCGAGCGAGGCTCCGCAGTTGGTTTTGTGTGTGAGCGACACAAAGACATGACTTTGACTTGTTTGCACAGAAAGTGCAAAAACACGACGTCCGCTCTGACTCACAAGGTCAAACACACAACGAGCGGTGTCAGCTGTGGGCCTGCATCACTTGACTCAGATGAATAACAGATAGGAGCTCAATTTAAAACACTTTTCTGTTTGCACTTTGGCAACTCCTCACCTCGGTCCTCCCACAGCACATGCTGTCTTTGTTTGGAACAAAAAACATATACATTTCAATTCAATCAATACAACTTCAGGCATTCGCTTTATCTAACTCCTTTCCTCATTCTCACTCTCCCTCCCTCTCTCCCTCTGCTCTGTTTCTCTCCCACCTCACCCACAGCAAGTCCACCGTTCCACCAGAGAGATCTCTCTCTCTCTGAATGTCTGATCATGCCCTTTAAACTACAAACCATAGCCCAGACCACCACACGTCACTTGTCCAGAATAGTGTGGGAAACAATACTGCCAGTCAAAATACTGAAAACAATCAATTTAAATGAAAAATGACACAACCTTTTACCATTCCAGTAAAAATTAGTCTAATACTCCTTTCTAAGGTACACTGAAAGTAAGCTGATAGCTGTTCTTGAACCACTTGGAGTGCATGCATGATTTTGGTCTCTTTTGAAAGGTAACTTTTATCCCCAGCCGTCAAGGTCACTGTAAGTACTACTGCCTAACCCTAACCCAATAGATGCCGGCAGATGACTCTGTTTGGGACTTATTATTTGGAAAACACAATGGGAGCACAGCATGAAGCCTTACCCTGGTCTAAGTTCAATAAAATCTGATAACGATAAAACAGAAAAATCATGTTTTCTTGTTATTTTGGTGTTTTTTTTTTCAAAAAAGACAATTTACTGTTTATCTACATAAATATCTATTTTTATATTCATGAAATCAAAAATTTTGTCCAACTATATTCATATTTAAGATAGCTATACCTATATTTTGGCTATATATCTTTATACTGTGACCATGTACTATATTTTTCACTTCAAATTGTGAATAATATTACTAACATCACTGAAATCCTTAATGTGAAATGTCCCAGCTGTAAATAATCCACTGAAGTGGCATATCGGCATGCTCAGAATTTCATTGGCTATTCAAAGCGTCAGTCATCTACGTAATTCGTGATTGGTCAGCTGAGATATCTCCTGAAAGTCTGTATATTCCGGAGGTTGCAACGGGAACTTCCGGAGCGGAAGTCGAGCTCACGGCCCGCGAATTTGAAAGGAGAAAACATTTTTCTGTTGATCATTATCATGTTTGGACTAAATATTTTTACGCAGTGGATCATCTGGATCTTTGTTGATGTTTCCGGACCGTTTTTTTGTCGGACTGTTATTGATCTGTGGATCACAGAGAGACATCATTGGTGAGTTACCTCAATGTTGTGTCCATTTTAAAAACAGTTGGTTGTCTGCTGTTGGTGTTGTGGGTCTTGATCTTGAAATGTTTTACATCAACGGCTTCACGGTAAACTGAGCTTTTGTAACAACACATAATATGAATAGAAACTTAGCTAAACGTTCCTACAGTCCGCCTGCGGACACAAAAGTCCTCTGATTTGAGTGTGTTTAATGCTTTGAGACACTATCTTTCAAGGATTTACTTTATGTGGGACAATCATGTCAGTATGAGCTGATAAGATAATTCATTTATTCAATGCTGACATTTTGTAGGGTGGTGCTACTGGGGTCACAAGACCAGTTCAGGGACTAGATCAGAGGACATAAAGACAAGATTGAACCTGCTTCAGTCACTGTATACGGTATACATTCAGTCAAGCAAAATGTGGACGCATTGTGATGAAGCAATAATAGAAGCCTAAGAAAATAATTTGAATTTATATTATTTTTTATTTATTAATTCCTACTCATCGCTGTTATTTATTCAGCAGTCAGCTGTTCTTTACTGGTTTATCTTTCATTGTTGGCTCATATCATATCGTGTCTTTTTAAGAGAATTGCGTAATTTCATATCATCTCCTGGAATTGAAATATTTTCCATACAAACATGCTGTGGCGATCTGTGCTGTAGCTTCAGTCTCAGCAGTGATGTGTCAGGCATTAAGACGTATGTTGTCGGACGCACTGCAGCGTTCACTCAGCTCAGGAAACACTGGGTCACACTCAGAAATTCGCTTGAAAATTGAGCTTCACATCCTTGGACGCAGCGTTCGCTGAGCCATTAATGCTGTTATTTGTTTAGAGGCTGATGAAGGTCTTAAAGCAGCAGCGGGGAGGACATAAGTTGGTAAATGAGAGGAAGGCCGACTGTGAGCTGCTCGCTTTGAAGCAAACAACGTCGAGAGAGGATGTGCAAGATTGAATTTGCTGCAAATAGAGTACAAGGGTCTTTATTGTCAACATCCCAGATCCGAGGCATTTTCTTATTTACCTCATACCGGCGCGCGGATAATCAAGTTAAATGCAGAATCCCAAACATCCTGACTGCATTTCCTCTGCAGCCAGATAACAGCATCGTGGCCTCCATGTGTCTGCAGCCATCAGTTGAGCTGGTGACGCTGATTTTCTTTCCCGCCACACACGCCACATTAGATCTGCTGGCTCATGGCTGCAGTATGTGATCTGATTACCTCACATCCATTACACTAAGATGCAGTCTGAAATAATCACCTTATGTTGTGTAATGTAAGACTAATGACATAAGCAGGGATGAAAATTAGACTCAAGTGTTTTCATTTCATCCCTAAGATTTGAAAAGAGACAAACAGACACTTAAGGTCTTGGAAGTAAATGCAATCAAGCCTGTTTCACTGCTGCTGTGTAACTATGACGATGATGGTGCCGGTTTATGTTGATAGAGAAAGGTCTCTGCAGGAAAGCTTAGGGGGTTTTTTTCACGTAACCAGATGAAATTCTCAGCCTGCAGATCACAGAGTCGCACTGTGGCCAAAGCAGCAGCCCATAAAGCTGAAGTGACAGACAGCATAAACAACAACAGGACACACTAATTACTCATTACTGTTCCAAAGTTGCTCTACTTAATCTGTGCAGAAGGTTATCACACTCAACAACAGATTCATAATCCTATAAACTATAACCTACATCCTATAAGCCCAAATGTGATCTTAGATAATCAAATCAGCCTGTAACTACTGTTCCCAGGTCTGATTTTGTGAGCAGAGGGGATCGAGCTTGTCAGGATGCCTAAACGAATGCACTTCCTGTAGAGGCTAGAGCCTCAACATCTGTATCCACTTTTTAAAAAAAGATTTAAAAACTTATTTACTTTAGGATGGCATTTTTATGATGTGTCTGTATGTGCACATCCGTTTATGTGCATGTCTGTGGTGAAGCCTGTATGCAGAGTATGTGTGTGCATGTATATATTTATGTGTCTTGATGTGTAAACATATGCAATAACAGTTTTAATTATTATTTTTTAATTGATCTTGCTGTTATTGATTAAAAAAAAACATTATTGCTATTGGACACCTGAGGCTCTTGGACGTAATGCCGTCCCATTATAGCTTTGTATTTAGTGCATTTTTATATAATTCTGTTAAATTATTTCATTTGTAATCCGATAACATAATTCCTATCAGGCCAGTGACTCTAATATAATTACTGAAAATTAAAACCTAACGTGTCACACTTTTGACTTATGAGGGGCTCCCAGCAATCACATACAGCACAGATAGCAGTTCCTGCTGGATCAGTCCACTCTGGGCTCCAACTGACGCCCTGGACCACCACCATCACCTCTGTCCCTCCGTCACCTGTCCTGTGTGCTGTATATGTACTGTCTCTATCAAGTAAAGCACAAAAAAAGATTTCTATAGGATATTGTGCTGTCAGAGCTGTAATTGGGCCTCCTACAAAACGAGGCATCAAGATTAAGTAAAAATGCAAAACCCTCGTCAATTAACTCTCCATTTATGTGGTCAATTAACAGAGCAATGAATTAACAAGTAATCAAATTAACCACAAGCTACACGCTGCGAACCTCAGCCTTGGAAAAAGTAAAATATAAGTAAATTAAAATGGAGTGCTAAAAAAAAGTAGATTAAACTTCAAATCCATAAAATCCAAATATTTCTGACAAAAGATAGCAAAGAATGAAAAGCCTGTTTCTCTCTGAGCACAGCAGATGCTTGGTGCTGTTTGTGTTTTGCTCCTAAATTCTGATCTGTGGCTTCCTTTTGGCAGGAAATATTCCCGCCAGTGCCCAGCCAGCACGAGGATTTTATTTTTATTCCGTGCCCTAATTAGCGGCGATGGGGCGCTGCTCCTCAGTGCAGCCCGAGCTCGTGATTTAGACAGATAAGACGGGTGTATCTATACATAAACGTCATGCCAGCGCAGCTTTCAGCCAGCCAGTCCAATAAACACAGGGTTGGTGAGGTTGACAGCCATCTGACAGTTTGCTCGTCACTGCCATCAGAGAGCGAGCAGCCCCACGCTGCGCCCGTAATCATCTGACGGGATCTCTCCACAGCGGCAATCAGACGCAAGGCTCACTGTTCTCCCTCAGACTCCCCACATCTCTTCCTCTCCATCTGCGATCAGGCAATAATTGAGCGAGAGCTCCATGTTGAAGTCAATGCTAAAGTGACTGAAGCGTCACCCGGAGATTCCACCGGGCACGTTCCAGCTGCAGCGGAGCCTTGTTTCGCCCCCCGCAGGGTTTCTCATCCCACTGAGAGCGTTTTGCCTGCTTGATTTCGTTGGCTTGCTCAGATTTTGTTGATTTGATGCTTGTGCTACATTGTTAAACAATTTCTTTTTTGTCTCTTTTATGTTTATTGCTGATGTATGATCGGGAGTCTCCACAGGGTGTTTTATTTTGGAAAACTCTACGCTGTTTGCTGGGTCTGACTTCCTGCCTGGCTTGATCTGCTCTGTGCAGTGTGGCAGCTTGTGGCTTCTGTCAGTAATAGACGAGGTGCATGGGGGGGAGAATCTGAAAGGCTCCGTGTTGCCTCTGGCTGCGATCAGCTCCGGCGGTGCCAGGCAGAAAGTGTAGGTTAGTTTCTCGAATGGCCACTGGATGGTGGCTGCAAGACCAACCTGTCACTATTGAAGTGAGTGAGGAAAACAACTGCTGGATCAACTCTTACACTTTTAATGTCACAGTATTATTTTCATATATTTAGTTAAAGAAGCTTGTCAGCCAACAATCATAAGCTTGCTCATGGAGACATTTGGAGCCATCTGTTTTCTAAAGTTACTTCAGCTGATTTGGTCATAAACTCTTGATCTGCTTTAGCTTATCTTGTTTTGAAGACTCAGAGTCTGCAGCCATGCTATGGCAATGCTTTACAACCACATTCACTTCATTTTGTTGTCTTTACTTCCTCTGTGCTCTTGTGCTCGGCTTTTGTCTGATTTTATCTGCTTATCCGGTTTTACTTTTTATTTCGCAAAGCACTTTGTGACATCGTCAACATGTATCCATGCGATCTAAAGTACTTATGCGACTGGATTTCTTTTTTAAGCACTGACATGACTAAACCTCCCACCATGTACTTGTTAGTGAAGGGCCACAAATTTAGCCGCTTAGCTAAGCAAGCATGAACGTGAGAGTCAACACTGGAAAGAGAAAGGGAGCTGACTTGATTGGTATTTGAGGAGACGCCTCTGAACCAGTCACAAACTGCGGGGAGATCGCGCAGCTGAAATGCATTCGAACACAAGTCGGTTGAAGCGGAGGTGTAATGGATGTGGCATCTTTTGTTATTGTTGCTCGCTCTGCCCACACGTGTCGCTGTCAGTTCACATCAGGGCTGGAAACAGGCCGCGTCCTGATGCAGATGTGAAGAGTCACCCGAAGAAATTAGATCTGAGCGGTGACTCTGAATTCAGCACGAAGGCCTGCATCGGGAATGAAACCGCATGTCTCTTTATTCTTTTTCTATCTCTGCTTGCCTTTATATGTTTCATATCATATCCACCTAAAATGCTCCCGTGTCTCTATTTCTCTGCCTGACCTCCACCTGTTACCACCATCTTTCTCTCAATTTATTTTTTAAAGACCAAAAGAGAGAAATGATGAGAAACATGCCACATAGCAAACATAACTTGTGTATAAAGAGAACACACTGCAGGGAGAGCGCAGGAAAAAAAAATGCTGAATGAAAACCAATCAAGCTTACAGATGCGAGGGTACCTTCAGCAGTTTTTGTCAGTATGGTCTGCAGTCTGTATTTATTGACATAATCAGCTCAGGACAGCAGCATCGGCGCTAGAACGAACATCCAGCTCGAGGATTATAGCAGGGGGCAACGTGGTGATGTTGCGCATAGCTAAAGTGAAACCATTCAAAGTGAATGCATTCTGGCCCTTTTCATGATAATCTGACTAATAGGAGAAAGAGAAATCACGTAGGTGTAAATGCCAGGACAATAACTGAAATGTTTTACTCAAACACACTTAAGAGCAAGGTCACAGCAAATGGACTAAAAGCTTTCGAATGGATTCCCATTTACGGCAGATCACCGCTGAACTTCCTCTGATGATGGAGGAAACACTGACGTGCTCTAATTCAAGCGAGGAGCCGCAGTGAATGACGTGAAAGTATGCAGGACAGCATGGCGTCTTGCTCGATTTCTGAATATAGAAATTGGTAAATGAATCACAACGTTATGCTTTTTTTCCCAAACTAATGAGAATTGTGGGTTGAGAAGATGAACGATAAACAAAACATGACTCACTGCTTCCTGTGCGCATGGGTCACACTATTCTGCACCAGCGACTCTGCCACAGAAGATCCATTAACCTCATAAGTGTCTTTATATTTGTTGGACAGCATTTTTTGCAAACTTCTTCCTCTTATATTTGTCTTCTGATTGCATCATTTTTTTAAAGTGTGAACGCTGCACAGGCTCCGTCCTCATCCTGCTAACACCTGGACAGCAGCGTGGATGGATTATGTGGATTGCCATAGTGCATCGCTGCACCTTCTCATCTCCCTCTGCCCACATCTAATTTTCTCTGCTGTCCATTATTATCTCTCTTCTCATCACCTCTGCCCAGCGATCTGCCCGTCTGCTCATCCCTCTCTCCCTTCTCCTGTTTTTATTGTTGCCACTTCAATCTCTTATCTGTCCTCCAATCTACGCTTTAATAGCTTCTATCCGACTTTGTCCTCAGACAAATCTCGAAGATTATCTCCTGTTTAATTTGAAAGGGAAACTCGTGCAGTAAAATAATCCTTGAACACACACATCAGCACGTGACATTATCCAATAGAGAATATTATAAAACAGATATGAACGGTTGATTTTTGTATACAGACCACATTGGCTTTGCGAGACACTGCTGAATACATTATGTTAGAACACTGCTTTCTCGGTATGCACTACAATCTTAACACAATCCACACACACACACACACACACACACTGTGAGCTACCATGCAAGGCACTGGCCGAACCATCTGGAGCAACCAAGGACACCTCACCATGTGGACAGGGATCACACCAGCTAACCCTAAGAGTGTGATTAGTGGACAACCTGCCACAGCCCCTCCACTCCACGCCTAACCCCAACGCTTAACCTTAACCATGACCTAAACCTAATCCCTACCCTAACAAATCCTGTATCCTAACAAAAGAAGAAGTATTAACCCTAACTTTGATGAGAGGAGTCTCCCTATAATGTGATTAATACATAGCGCCCACTCATGTTCAATCTCTCCAACATATCAAAATCCCAATGACAGTAATCATTTTAAAATGTAAGTTTTTAGTCAGCTAGCCGGCGTTCAGACTGAAACCAGCCCCACTTTTAAACAATGTGATGGGATGCGTCGGTGGTTCGTGCTCCTTCAGGAACTGGCGAGACATCAAATGCAGTCCAGGAAGTGCAGTTTGAAAAATACATCTGTCAAACTGAAGGTTTGTGGTATTAGACCCCAAAATACTGCATGGTAGAGTATGATACTCTGATACAGGATTTAACTTTGAGGGTCATCACGCTTCATTTATTTATCTGTCCTTGCGACAGAACAGCAGAACAGAGCGTTCATGTCGAACAGTAGTCTACCAGGACTGGGCACCTTCATTTGATTGTCAGATGACTAACATTACAGACAAATTCTGCAACTCTCACTATAATACATTGACATTTGCTTTATGTTTTTTAAGCAGCATGCAGGGCACCAGGCATCGTGGAGATGGAGAAGGCAATAATTGGTCAGTTGGCACAAATGTGCACATTTATTGAGCTCAAGAAAGTTTGAAATTTTGCAAAGTTTTAAAATCAGAATCAGGGAAGAGTAATTTGAGTTCAGCCATTAAATTTTGCTTAAAGAGAAACTTACCATCATGTAAAAGGCAGTTTAACTGCCCTCCTCACCTCTGACCACACACAGCTTCACTCCTGGTTGGAAGTTTTCAGCATCAGATGGATTAGGTTTCTGGACACCACTGATACCTGAACAAATCCAATCAACAGTTGTAGAGATATTTTAGTCTTGACTAAATTGGTTGACAGATAACCTGACATTTACATCTGCAGAGCCACACTGAGGGGGGTTGATTCAATAATTATATTTTAATAATTATATTTGAAATCCATTTTGCATCTCCCTCCACACTCTTAGAATATAACTGAAATTCACATTATACATCTGTAATTGCTGAAATCCTTGGAATTCAAGGATCTAAAAATAGTTAAATGCGACGTTAAGGAAGTGGAGGTGAAATTTCAGCTGCTGAGGATTCAGTTAAACTCATTATATGAAAGCTCTGTGATTAGACGACTGAACCTGGGTTGCTGGAGTTGAAGCTGCTCTAAGAGTAAATCTGCATCCTCTTACTTTCCAGGCACTATTTAAATGTCAAACTACTTCCTGTTTCCAGTCGTGTCTGCTCGTAATCCTTTCATGCCGGGGAAAAGGATTACTCACTTCTCAAGTCATTAGCATATGTAGACATCATGCTCGTTTCACAACATTTCACCAGACTCTGCTCAGCGCACACATCCAGACTCAGACACAATAATGCTCCTGTGCCGCCTCCTGAAACTTTATCTCCACTCGCCGCTTTTAAACAACCGGGACAGTGATGGATGTCATTTCTCTACATAGCTGCAGTTCTAGCAGGAGAAGAATCAATGCGAAATCGCTGGAGACTCATCCTGCTCTTTGTGTCCCTGCCACAGCACCGACACAATGACCTCAGCATGAGAATCACAATGGGCCCCATTCATCAGTCAGAACAAGAAAAATCTATTCAGCGTCAGTATATCAGAGCGTGTAATGGCTCGAAAAATAAATGTTCTGGCATTTATTTAATCAATGCAAGGAGGTAAAACTCACTTGTCATTCTCACCTTGAAGCTGCACATTTGTGGAAACTTTGAGGAAACTTCAGACACTGAAGAGATAATGTTTACAAGAGCGGAGATGTTCATTTAGCTCAAGCTTTAACACCATGAGGTGTTTGCTCACGTTGTTTTGACGGATCAGGTCGGAAAGAAACCTCCATGACACCATGAAATGTGGTCCTGTCCTCTTTCAGATGTATGTTGTTGAGGGGTGAGGCTGTTTCCAGGTCCTGTTGACCAGTTTGGTTTTAGACGAGTTTAAAGGCACATTTTGCTCCAGGTTTCCCGTCTGTCCGTGGTGAACGAATCTGTTGAACCACAAAGCCACTTTTTGTAGCTTTTTTCCTGCTCTAAATGGAGGGATGCCAGTCTAATGTTGTAGTATAGATTGAGCAAATGGGGTATTTCAGAAATTATATATACACAATGCGAGAATACCAACCAGGAACCTGTCCTGGGGCCCCAGCACCCTTGGGCCCCTCCTAAGCCCCGGCTTGCCTGGTTGTAATGATATGATTGATATCATTACAACACATGTTCCTGTGTGTTAAAGACACTGAGCAACATTAGCATTCCTTTGGAGTTGTCTTTCTGGCTACCTGGCAAGTCCAATAATCAGTATTCTTTTGAGTTCTCCTCAGGGATGTTTGTGGCTCTGTAGCTGCTAAATGCATCACTGTGTTCACCAGCTAATTGCTAGCTTTGCGCGCGTGCTGTTTGATGCTGAGCAGCTAGCATACGGTGGGTTTATCAGAGCTTTTTTTGTCGGCTGAGACCAGCTGCCCTGCTCCCTGTGCAAACAGATGAGCAGAGTGAACCAACACAACGAACTGAAAACTGACAAAACACTCAGTTAATATCCAAGATTTCTTTATTGGTACTTCTCAAGTGTAAAATTCTTTGCTTTTGGCTCCGAGGCGTCGCAGCAGTAGTAACAATAAAACTAGCAATGAGGTCATTAAGAAATGGTGCCTAAAAGTACAATAAAAAAAAAGTAAAGTGATCATAATAAAGTAATAAAAACATAAAAGTAAAAGTAAGAACTATGTGCAGTTAAATATGCAAGGTGCTGTGTGTGTGTAGATATGCAAATGTTCATGTAACTGGAGGCTTTGAGTTTCCATTGTTCATAGGTCCAGTCGCCTGATGGAAAAAGCTGCTCCGGAGTCTACTAGTTCAGGTCTTGAGGCTGCAGAACCTCTTGAGGGCCTGGGGTCTCTGATAATCCTACGGGCTTTGTTGACATAGCGTTTGTTGTAAAGATCCTACCTGGAGGGAAGCTCACATCCACGGATGTTCTGGGCAGTGCTCCCCACCCTCTGCAGCACCTTGTGCGTGCACTTTCCATACCAGGCAGCGATGCATCCAGGCAGGATGCTCTCAGCTGTGCGTGTTTCTGTAATGCGAAGCATGTTGAACCCGCAGGAGTGTCAACATCACTTAATGAAATGGCATCAAAGCAGAACATGTTTTATAGGCACATGGACACTGACGCCAGCTGTAAAATGAACCAAATGCAAACTGCAGTTCATATTCTGCATGATAATCTGCATTTGTTTTTTTATGAGCTGCAGAGACATTGAGCACAGACAGGACCACCACTCCTCCTGGAGTTAAAAGGAAATCAAGCTTTTTTTTCCAGCTCCTCAGCAGTGATGTTGTGCCTTAGTTTCCTCTCCACGGCTGCTCTTACTAACAATGAATCGATGAGGACGGTGCTGCTTCGGCTCGAGCTCGGTGTCGTTTTGAATTTCACGCACCAACCTGCCTGTCTGTCGGTCTGTCTGTCTGTGGACAGCTTGTTAGTTTGTTTTGAAGCGAGGATTGGTCGGTGATGTATTATCTCTCAGACTGGGGCTGTATTATCCTTCACTGACCCAAGACCGAAGACTGAGATAACAAGACTGTGGAGCTGATAGCTGAGAGAGAAGAAGAATGAGGGAGAGGCCATGAGAAACAAACACAGCATAATTTGGTCCATACTTTTTATTATCTTTTTGTTGTTGTTCCCTTGTTGTCTCTTGCATTATTTAATCTCACACTGATGCTGCCTTCATGTCTTGCTTCACTGAATATAAATAGTTATGGTGAGTTTCCTTTGGTCAGTAAAACAAGCCTTGTTGGAGTGTCGTCTGCTGAACTGGATTTCACCTAATCTTGTCTTGTAAGACCATGGAAGTCTGGAGTTGTGTGGCTCTACAGGTTGATTTTCTAGGTTGCAGGTTGAGGTGACACGGCAGCCCACTGTGGCTCTGCTGTTAGATCTGCCCGCACACGTTTTGGTACCTTTATTTTGGCACGTGAAAAAAACACTTCAGTAGCATTTTGAATAGAAAACATGCTGATTAAAAGAGCCGCAGTGACTGCTTGATGTGAACGAGGTCGACTCGCTTATTCATAATCAGAAATTAGAATCAGAATTAGGTTTATTGCCAAGTAGATTTGCACATGCAAGGAATTTATCTGGGAACTTGGAGCGTAAGAACAGATGTTGTGTTTTTTGGGATTCACGCAGACTCTATTTACATTACTCACAGCAGATTTCTGAGAAATTCATTTTTGATGTAAATAATAAATGGAGAAACTTCAGCTTTTGTTGCGGGGCCAAATGTTTATGCTGGAGGGCTGGATGTGCCACACAGGCCACTGTTTGTCTAACCTGACGCGCCAGATGGTTTGTTACACAGAACCAGCTGGAAAGTCGGCCGTGGAAAAACTGTTCGAGAAAGGCTCTTTCAAAAAGATACTTGGCAGGTGATTGGATGAACCATCTGTCTATCGCCATCTATCACAGGCTAACTTTAACCAATCAGATCGACGAACCGTATGACATAAATCAAAGTCTTGCTGAAGCCAGTCGGGAGAAGAGACCTTTTCATAAAGAAACAGGTATTATGCTTGCTATGTTCACTGTGTTAGTTTAGCATGTTAGCAGCAGTACAGCTGGGGCTGATGGGAGCTTTTGGGTTAACGACTGTAACTTTCACCTTAAGGCTCGTCTACACAGAAGGTGTTTTAGAAGCAGAAGCATCGCACATGTCTGATGGAACAGACATCAATACAGCTGTCTGCACAGGCTGCTTTCTCACCTAAACTCAATACTGTGCTCAATAACATGCTGCTTTCAATACACAGCCTGTGCAGACAGAGTGTTGGTCTTCTCATCCACATTACTGGCTTGAATTGATGGTTTAAAGGACCAGTGTAGGATTCAGGGATTAGGATTCATCTATTGGCAAATAAGGCAGGAAATAGGATTAATCTTTTGGCAGAAATGGGCTTTAATATTCATAGTTATGTTTTCAGTGTATAATCAACTGGAATCATTGTGTTTTCGTTACCTTAGAATGAAGTCTTTGTATCTACAGGGGGAGTGGATCCTCATCCACAGAGTCCGCTATGTTGCACTGTTTTTAAAGTAGCCCAGAATGGCCAGACCAAACATTGACTCTATAAAGGGCCATTCGGCCACCACAGGTGTATTCAGTTCATCGCAATCTGCAACCTTGCCACTAGATGTCACTAAGCTTTAGGGCATTCAATCGTTCGCAACTGGACCTCGTCAGTTTGTCTTAGAAGATGTTTCGCCTCTCATCCGAGCAGGCTTCATCAGTTCGTACGCAACCAGACTAGATAGGACAGCTCTAGTCCACTGCAATGATGTTAGGTTCAAGTATTTATCCCCTGAGTGAGACCAACCCACGAAAACAAGAATGGTATCACTCTATTGTGGGACACTAACGAGGCTAACGACTGTCGTTGACACCAAAGGGTTTCACCCCACCCCGCCTTAATGGGGGGATTGTTTGCTGATGAAGCCTGCTTGGATGAGAGGCGAAACGTCTTCTAAGACAAACTGACGAGGTCCAGTTGCGAACGATTGAATGCCCTAAAGCTTACAATGACCTGGATGAATGAGAATATTCACAGGCATAGATGTCACTAAATTCTTCACACTGGACCTTTAATTTCAAAAAAGAAACTGTTGCATAAAATCACATTAGGATTAGAAAATTGTTGAATTCCCTGACATTTCCTTTAGCTATCCTGGTCCAAGTGGAGTATCATGGGATTTTTCCTGCACATGCTCCTCTTCTCCACCCTAAACTTTCCCATCTCTCTCCATTTAGCTCTCTCTCACCATATCGGGAAAGCCAAAAATAAGCTTGAAAAAAGCAAAGCAAGGTTCCTCGTGCAGGCCTGAAGTTGAATCTGTCAAACCCGACCAGCCCTCGGAAAATGTGTGCAACCAAAAGTGTGACACACTGTCATTGAAACATCTTTCCATTTTGCTGTGTAATTGGAGGAAGCTGTAGGCCGAGAGAGGGGGAGGAGAGGGAGAGGCAGAGAGAGGGAGAGAGAGAGAGAGAGAGAGAGAGAGAGAGATAGGGTATTAGTGAATTATGAGAGACAATTGGATTGGCTTTTTCTTTTTATAATGGTACTGAGCCCAATAAAGAAACTTAATGGATATCTTCAGTGGAACACTGTGCTAATGTAATAGCCTGATCCCTGTCCCAGTTACAGCTCATGAGGCTGAGGGAATGCTGATTATTTGCTAATTAACTGGAAATAAATATAAATGGGGAAAACCATTATGCAGAAAAATAACCTCTGCTGATAACAACAGTTTAGTTCGCACCCGCTGAGAAATGTAAAACCAGGGTTTCAATAATAATACAATAAATAAAAACCTAAAAAATACGATTTAATTAGCATTTTACTGCTAAACTGTTCTCACTTTACTGTGATTGTGTAATTGTGTGAATGCTCCGATAACATCTACGCTATAAAAGGTTCTCGCAGCGTACCGAACCAAAATGTTACCCCTGTTTTGGAGCCGCTGTGACAAGTTGAGCATTCTGTGACGTCCCGGGAGACTCAGACAAGTGGGGTAACTTGCAAAAGCAATATCACTCCAGCCACGAATAAATCACTGAAACCTAAAAGCTATCAGAGTTAGCCGGCTGCCGGGGGAAATGATTATGGGATTAACGTTCGGGGGAAAGTGTGTTTTTGCACCATCAGTCACAGAAGCGATTAAAGTAATACAAAACCTACAACAAGAAGTGACAAGGGGAGGAAATTAGAAAGCTCTGGCCAGCAGACGTCCACGCCCAAGTTATTTAGAGGAGACGACGGCGGCCGGAATGAGCAGCCTCTCTGTCCAGCTGGTGCTCTGTCATCTCCGCTGTGGATAGGTCCCTGTCTCACACAGATTAGAAAAGCTGATGTCGTGTTGGAAAAGTGATGGTGAGAAAGCCGACGTGCATTTGGTCAAATGAGTGAGATCTGTACAGTGGCCCTGAGAGCGATTCGCACTGCAGCTTAAGAAAACACATGCAAATAGACAAAACACAAGCAAATACAGCAACTCTGCAAGTACAGCTCGTCCTCACCAGAGAAATGTCTGCGTAGTTGGTTACCTTACTTGGAATTTTCTGCATTTTGGCGTCTTACACGATACTCACTAATGGTGCAGCATAGATCCTTTTAAATGCCAGACACCAGTTACCCCCAACAATGAAACGTCATGATGAAGCATGCATTATTATGGATGCATCGACATACAAGTCACTTTACTTAAAACATATGATGTTAACTTATGATGCTGCAAGGACGATAATAATAATAATAATAATAATAATAATAATAATAATATAATATTACCTTGTACAGCCCCTTTCGTACAGGAATTGCAGCTCAAATTGCTTTACAACAAAGAAATTGACATGCAGAAAGTGAGTGCTTCATGTAGGAAAGACAGAATGGACATAAAAACAGGGATAAAAATAAATGGAAAATAAAAGCCCACTTGATGATGATAGTAAAAGTAAGAGAGTAAGGAAGAAAATAAGATAAAGACAATGCATAACACGAGATGGAAAATAAACACACAGAATAAAATATAGGGAATAATATATTACATAGATACATAAAATCAAGTAAAACATGTGCAGCTGTGCGTGTGAGGCTTGGTCCTCGTCCATTAAGAGCTTTATATACAAGGAGGAGGACCTTAAAATCAATCCCGAGTGTTACTGGAAGCCAGTGCAGAGCAGCTAAAACTGGACTAATGTGCTCTCTCCTTATGGTTGTGGTTGATAGCCGAGCTGCAGAGTTTTGAATGAGCTGAAGTTTCTGTGTTTTTTTTCGGGAGGCCAGTAAATAATGTGTTACAGTAATCGAGTCAGCCTGAAATAATCATTCCTTCAGAATGCTGTTTTCTTTAAGAAGGAGTTAATTTGTACTGAAGCTATCTGTTCCAGTATCTTATTGATGGAAGGTTTGATATTGGCCTATAGTTAGTGGGTGGATTACTGTCTAGGTTGGGTTTCTTTGGTGATGGTTTTACTGGTGATGGTCTAGCTGTTTTATGATTTCTAATCTTCAGGACATGACTTGAAATACTGTCAAACGCCAGCTTCAAAAATGCTGCAGATTCAGGGTCAACACAGGAGGTGAATGAGTTAGACACCGAGCTCAGTTAAAGTAATTTTGACAGGGTTTGTTCATTTTATGTAATAATATTGAAAAGTGATCCTTTCTTGGCTTCTTTGTATATATTATAGCAAAGGATCCATTAGTACAGTTGATTGCTGTGGTGTGTTTAAGGTATAGAGTACAGGTATTCAAAATATAGCCAGTCAACCTTTAGTTCATAACTAGTCAAGAGCATCCAGAAGACACTTGAAGTTAGAATCCATTATATGTCCCGTCTATAATGTTTCATGACTGTTGATGAGGCGCTTCAGAGAGCATTCAGTATGAATGCCTGCATAATGCACTGTAGAAGTGGTCTTCATAGGCAGGGTTACCCTGCAGGGTCCTTGTTGTTGTGTGAGTCCACAGCATCAGCAGCTCTGTCTGTCTGCACTCGGGTGTTGCAGTGCCTTGTCAGGATGCTATGCTAACATGCTAACATGCATGTGCGATGTTTGCCGTGTTGGGTATTTAGTCCTGTGTCATGTGCAGCTGGCTCTTTTCTTTTCTTCCATTTTCACACAGTTTATCATGACTTTTTCATTCTTTTTTTCGTTTTCATAAAAAAACCTCATATGTGTCTGCAGTTTTTATTCCAAACACTGAGTTTGCAGAAAAGTTGATTCTGCCTCTGAATCACTGAGGCTCCAGCTTATATGATTGCATTTCATCAGTGTTCCCTCATGGTGAAATAAAACCAAACTAATATTTAATAGGGTTTTTCAAAAGCCTCAGAATGCATGTGAATGGGATACTTTAACACACACCAACAAACAATTTCCACTTCTCAGAAAGTGTGTGTTTACACTGTGATCGATCAGTCTGCAATTTCAGCCCTGAAATGTTTTGATTGCTACCATTAAGCCAAATGGGCAGCACTAAAACATGAAAAATGACAAGGATATAAAGGGAAAAGGAGAAATATGATGTTTTTCATTTCTGGCAGCTGTTCTTTTTAACCCTGTAACTGCTGAGCGTGCTTCTCCTGACGTTTTACGTGTGAAGCTACAGTTTCCTCAGACAGCTTTTATTCCCACCTGGACAGTTTAGACTTTTCAACCTCTCAGCCAACATTGAGGAAGAAAGAGGAATCAATAGAGGGCTGTCGGGCAACATTCATTCAGCCGAGACGAGTACTTAGAAAGGAAATGACTGACAATCCAGAACTGTAATTTTATGGCTAATTTTAGATAAAAAACAGGAAATAAATACCAGCTCGATCACATTTGAAATAGTTCTGCATGAGAGAGGAGGAGGAGGAGGAGACGCTTTTGTTAGATGTTGCTCTTCCAACATGGCGGCATATTGAATTCCTAAAGTTCGTATCAAATTCATCAGCACAGACAGTTTTCATCCAAATATAGAAACCTTTTTATTTTACAATTTCAGCAAAAATATCATACAATTCCAGTTTAATTGTACAGTTTGTTAAATATCTAAATACACTTTTAACAGTTGCGATGTCAGTAGAAAAAAATATTGGATATTTTTTATGCGATACAAAATTTACACTTCCCTACACATCAAAATTCACACACACGTACACGACAGTGTGTGACTGGCCGACGCTGGCCGTGGACATTAAAAACCTTTGCTCTTTATAAAATGAGATTTCTTTACGTTGCTCAACAAATTTTAGTCTGACCACAACAACATGGGGTGAAAAAAAAAAAAAGCGTTTTCATGTTACGACAAAAAAGCCAGCACACTTCCAAAAGCCTTACCCTATAAAGTGTGGAAAAGTATCGTGAATACGAGAGGAAACGTGTTTACTAGTTTACGCTGTTACATATTATCAAGGAGGGGATACACGGTAATAAGAGGTTTTAATATTTTACCACAGTGGATAAAAGCTGGAATAAAGCAAATGTAAACTTAACTCGACCCAAGTTACATTTTGATGTAACAAAAACAGTTTACATGTGCAATGGAGAGGTGCAAAAAAAAAAAAGTTTCACAAGCTTATTCAATTAAGAAACTTGACTGAATGGGACACAGTTAGCAACATCTTGGGCAACACTTGTGACCATTTTCTCCAGAGATCATTTAAGTTCCATCTCTGCAGTGAGTACTGATTGAGTCTCTTTTGGCCGTAAACACTTTGACGTCATCTGGTTTGCTTTAGATCCGGATCTGGATCCGTCCCACAGAACAGTTTACGACCATCATCTGCTCCTGTCAGTTTAAACTGAGGCTCACCTAAAGTCAGCCTGAACACCAGCCAGAGGGACTGAGAGCTGTGGAAAAGAAGTCGGCCTGAGGCGGCCATATTGTCAGAAAGCCTACAATGTTTGTTGTGAACCGGGACTTCTACACTACTTAGTGAACTCATGCTTAAATTGATATTTTTTTGGCCACTTGAGGGCAGAAGACTGTCGGACACAGACTGTAAAAAGTTACTGTCGCTAACAATAACAATGTTAAATTCAATTTGAAATTGTGTTTGTGTCCAACACTCCTTTAAGCTCTGTTTGGCTCTCTACCACCCGCTAAGAAAATCATTTTTTTGATCTGCTGAATGTTCCTGTTTCCAGCAGCTACTCACTGGGTTTGCACGCCTGCTCTTTGGTGCTGGGCCGGTAGCGTTCAGTGACTTTATCGGATGTTTTTTGGTGAAAACAGCTTCCTGCTGCTGCTGCTGCTGCTGCTGCTGCTGCTGCTGCTGCTGCTGGGAACAAGGCTGATGGGAGCGCTGAGACCGATCTTTACAGTAAATGTGCTGTAAAATTCAAACTGTGAGCTTAAAGAAACCAGAACGCTCTGCTGAGGAGTTTGGTGATGGTTTTCTGTTGGTTTATCACTGTGAGCCTCCTCTTTCACGTTACATGTGGCCTTTTGATTTACTGTTAACTCAGTGTCCACAGTCGAGTTTTAGAATTTCTTTTACAAGAGCTGGCTGAACGAACTACAAATAAACACAGGTTTTTATTAATGCACTTTCCTTAGTCGACAGTCGAGGGGCTCATGGAAACCTGTATTTCCACTAGTGTGAAAAATAATAAAATGAGTAACCTCGTGACTCACGACTAAATGTAGTATGATTCAGAAATGGCCGTATCTCAAAAACAAGGAGTTATACCAAATGCTGATCTGAAATCTGATATTGAACATGCCAAATCAAAGCTAAACTTATTCATGTGATTTTGTTGGATTCTTAGAAGAAAATCAGCTCATGCATGATGAATATATGATCTCATTTTGTCATGTGTAGCCACGTCTGGACAGTTTCGACAGCAAATTTAGTCTTTCCACCTCTAACAGAAAAAGCTTTTCCAACAACAAAGATTCATCTGCCATTAATTAATATAAAATGAATCAATTAGTGCACCTTTCTGCATGTTCACTGTAATGGGAAAATAATAGCTAAAGTGAATATAACTCTAGATAAAACCAAACTGTGGCAAAGTGTCCTGTTTACAATCACTGCCTTGATATCTGTGAGAATCCAGCTTCCTTTTCATCGAGCTTAGCCGGCAGGATTTCTTGTTTATTTCTCATTATTCTACGAGGCGCTGTGGCTGCGCTGCACTGTGAGATGGGCTCGGCCAGCTCAGGGCAAACCACATGTTATCAAACTGCTCTGACGAGGGCAAAGGAGAACAAGAAGCCCAGAATGTTGCCTCGTGTATCCAGTTCTCTGCACAACTCTGTCCACAAGTACAGCGTCTGTATCAAACAGTCATTCACAATAACGTCACATGATTCGACGGCCCAGATCGCACCGCTGATCCGCACAGAACTTCATTTAAAACACTGTCAAAGAAAAGGAGAAATGTGGGAACGGTAACTGGATCGAGCTGTAGAAAGGTCAGATGGTTGTTTCGTTTGGTCCTGTTAGGGTCTGTGGTGGAAACTTGGCTACAGCAGTGACTCAGTGGTCTGAAGCAGCAATTCCCACTCAGCTCTTAACAATCCGACAATGTACGAGTTGTCCAGGCGTGTAGTGAGAAGGTCAGGGGGAAACAGACACAGACGAACCCTGAACTACAGTTAAAACCTGGTGCTCTTCTATGAGGAGTGCCGGTCAACAAACTGATTTTCAGACTGAAATGTGAGACAGATTAGAGACACGTAGTTTCACACATCTTGCCTTTAGGTTTTTCACCTGCTCCAGAGGGGAGACGGAAGTTTTAATTGAAAATTTGAACACAAGCCTGAAATATGAGGAATATCATGACTTTACGGCTCCAGAATACAACAGCAGCTGAGGCCGTTTCCAAGTCCACAAAAAGTCTTTTATTGTCAGGTTTCGGCTTTCGGCCTGAAGGTGACGTCCTGCTGACATGCTGTTGTTGTTAGCAGTTCCCTGTCGAGGGGTAACGTGGTGCACTGTTAAAAGGTTTGGCACTACGAGCTGTAGCTTCGGCCGGCACCTTTTCCAGACTACAGACATTTTTGTATGTGATTTTGCACATGCATACACCAGAACAAATGTCTATTTCCTCCTCTTTGATAGCCGACTTAAACAGAATCCTTGGTTTTTATTTATGTCTAATGGTATAATTCATTCATTCATTCATTACATGAATCCAGATCAAGCTTTTAACTCAAACGTCACTGTTGTGTTACACTGAGGCAACAAAAGTTTCTAAATGTCCAAAGAATTGCTCCTGGGTGAACCAGCAGATTATATTTGTATTATAATGATAATGGAGTTTAATGATAAAAATCTGCAGCTTCAGTCCAGATTCACTGTAACAACAACAGACGTAAACTTTACAAACTAATATGATGGAGCTAGCCTGGTTCGTGACTTGCAAGTACCTTGACCAAGGTATGTTTGTTGAGGATCTGACTTTTTGTTTCAGTTTATCTGACCGTTAAATCGAACAGAGCACCAAACCTGGAAGTACTGATTAAACTGGCACAACTGTACATTGCTCTGCTTCACATAATCGGATTAGGGCATAGCGCAGGCGACAGACCAGAACATCCCAGAACATCACGCCGAGCAGGAATTAAAACAAACAATGGAGGTAAACAGCAACAATGTCCTTTCCCATAAAAGTACTTTGGATTGAACAGGTGGGAAAAACAACACAACAGCATCATGTGATGATTCAAATGGAACAGAGGTCTTCTTAGGGCGACAGTGAACTTTTCAAGGCAGGAAAATATGGTGGAAAAAAAGTCTCTTTAGCTCTATTCACAGCCAGCAGTTACATCAGTGTTTATTTAGAAAGCCGAACGAGAGTCACGAAACCGGCGGTGCCTTCGATGTCCTGCTCCAGAGCCGAGGTCAATTCACGTTCAGGTCCACATGAGAGTCAGGAGAGTCTCGGGCTTCAAGAAAAGTCACTTCCTGAATTGAGCGAATCGTCCCCTACGCTGATATGGACATGCAGGACCGCACACACACACACACACACACACACACACCTACATCTAGTCCTCTTCCAACAAGGCACTAAGATTTCATTCAAGTTTATCATTACACAAGTGCTTTATGCATCTGAAGCCCACACATTTGTCTCAATCCCAGAGCTACCTCAGCGAGCCCATCCGGAGTAATTCCCCCATTCGTCTCCTTCCTGCTCACACTGTACGCTAAAGTGATGTGTCAGCTCGGCAGCCGGCCAATCAGGCGGCCCTGCGGTGAATCAGCTGGCCTGCCAGTCACATAGCCAGTCATCCAGCCACGCAGGCGGGAAGTCAGTCAGGCGTCGGCTCGCGCTCCTGCCTGCTGCTTTGCGCCAGGACGCGACCCCGTGCTCGGCCGTGTGCGACGAGGCCGTTCCGGCGACTGATTGGCGGAGGCGGACGCAGCAAAAGCGGGGGGGGGGACTCTAAGAGGTGTGACAGCAGCTCTTGCCTCCACCAGCAACACCGCGCTACCACCACCATAACAACAAACAAGCCCTTAACCAGCAAGAGTTGGCCCACACAAACCCTGGAGTTAGACAGCGCTCGGGTCTGAGCAGTAAAAGAACGTGGCAGAGTGACCAAGCTGTGGAGGACTCGGGGGGGCAGGGGGACAAGATGAGGGAGGGAACAGAGGGTGGATGAGGGTTGTAAAGGAGAATCAATTCACCAGGTGATTTTCAGAGTGGTTCTGCCTGGCTTCACCCAGGTGTCAGGATGACTTTGGCTCAGCAGGAGCCCCCCCCAGGGAGGTTGTCAGTGCTGGAGAGACATAAGGGGATTTGAGAGAGAGAATGGAGAAGGTGGGCAAAGACGCAGTCATGCAGGCAGATAGAGACGGACGTGCAGGCAGAGGCAGAGGAGGAGAGACAGGAGGGGGAAAGAGATGGAGACAGAGGATAAAGGTGGATGAAGGAGAGGGGGAATAGAGGGAACGGCGAGGGAAAGAAAGGCAATAAATAAACGCAGAGAAACTGACTAAACAGACTAAAGAAATTAGAAACGAGAGGCGGGAGGAATGTCAGATAACCAATCAACAGCAAAATCAGGAAGTGAGACAGACCCACTGCCACAGCGACGCTGTGACAGAATAAATACATCTCACACACAAAGTCACTTTTAAACACACACCCATCCATCACAGCTCAACTCAGTCTTTCCTCTAACTGATGTGTTTAACCAGCTTCCCCCGCGGTATCCCATCCTGCCTCACTCTGAGCACCCCAAAGAGAAACAGCTGTCGCCTCAGCGGCAGGTAAACGGGGAACCGCAGTAAATGTAAAACGCCATCTCACAGCATCAGCAGCAGCGGCAGCAGATCCACGTCTGCGTGCCTCAGGAGTTTTTGTGGGCGCCGCAGGGCCTCAGTTGGTGCCCTGGTTGAAGTGCTCCAGCACGGTGGCGTTGGTTCTCTCGAACAGCCACTGCTGGCTGGGGGAGGAGGGGTCGCACGTGTTCATGAAGACCCGCCGCTCTGTCGGGCTGCAGTCGACACAGCTGTTACTGACGGGGTGATACAGACTCTTGTCCTGGAGGACGGAGGGAGGGAGAGACAGGAAGGATTGTCAGAATGGATGAAATAAAATTTCACATCCGAGCTGAAAATTACTTTTCAATCCATCACAGTTTCACCTTGTGGTGCCACAACTGCCTGCAGGGACCGCTGAAATCATGTTGGTGATGCATTCAATGACATTCACTAAATTTAAGGATAGCACCTCACTTTAGCATTTATAGGCAGTGTAAACAATTACCAAATGTTTATAACACACTAAAATGTACTTACTAGCAGATATGAGGACTTTTTAAATGCTTATTTATCCTTCAACATGTTTAACTCCCTCCTGTGAAGCATCCATAACAGAAAATGAACCACTGACAAAGGGTACATTTATGTAGCCTTTTGTCTAAAACTCTTCACAATTTGCCTATTCAATATGAAGTATGCACTGAGGTGACATATAGTTATCACTTTGTTTGATATTTATTAATGCAGTATTTCATTATTTCTAAAGAACTCTTCACTGTCAGACTCTTCACCTGATGCAGCTGACAGCTGTAGAGAAAACCTAGCCAGTAGGCTTTGAGTTTTTTGAATCAAACAACTATTTCTTAAATTCAAGAATAAACCTTCAAGCGCAAGATGTGTTCAGGAGACACATCTCCAAACTGTTTCATACCTGCAAATGATTTGTACATGTGTACAAACTGTAAATGAATAGTTCATAAGACACTGAAAAGATTTGTTGTGGTGGATAAACATACATCATTAAATATGATCGCAGTGATGTTCCACTGCGTTAACTTTTGTTAACTCTTTATTCACCTGTTATGGATACTTCAGGATACGACTGTGGACTGGCTGACATGACAGGTTAGATATCGCTTTTGGATCTGATCCTTACTAATTCAGGCAAGAAAATACAAAAAAATATGTTGAGATTTACAAAAAAAAAATATGTAAAATGAGCGTTTTTATACTATTTTTACCAGATTTGGCAGGTTATAGCTGCCTCTGAGGCACTATGACTGCAGCTAGGGCTGTGTGATATGCTGTATTCTCTTACCATGCAGCAAGAAATGCATGTCATGTTAAAGCGTCCTCCTCCAGCTTGCATTTAATTTTCTTAATACATTTTGCTGTATCACTGCCGTGCTGTCTTTTTCCTTCTGTGTTCACTGTAGCAAACAAGCTTGTTTGTGACACTGTAATAAATCCTAGAAGCGTCCTCCTGTATGGCATGTTTTCATAATAACTGAGCTTAAATGCACAACAACATAATGAGGTCCTATGAATATCCATCAGCTTCAGGCCGGAGTCTGTCACAATGTGCAAAACTCTGTAGAATGATTAAGTAGCCGTGACGTCATTTATTTTATAGCAATTATGTTTGGAGATTTGTTGTTTTGTGCAGAACGAGGAAGGAGTGGAGAGAACAACATGTTAGACATAGAGTAAATGTGTTTCCGGTTACACTTTCCTCTGCCGTACCTTTCTGTAGCGCCACAGCTGGTTGCCCTTCATGCCGTGACAGTCGTACAGGGTGACGGGGCTGTTGTGGGAGATGGCGTCGAAGCAGACTTTCTTAGTGTGCATGGGGTCGCCCACACGGATGTCCTCTCTCCAGCCGAATGTGAACACCTGCAGGAAACAAATCTCAGCTGTGAAGTCGCAGACATCCATTCAGGAAAAACAAGGTACAGAGCAACAGGAAGAGATGAATCAGCGATAAGGTGCATCAACCCTGAAGCTTTGTGTGTTCCTGTTAAGAACTGTTCCCATTAGGCCTATTAGTGCAATTACAAAGTAAGTAATACAAAGTAAAATGTCAAAGAAGGTGAAAAGATTTCATCTAAAGAACCTTGTACTTTCCCACTTTCAAGAATTCTTCATGCATTTTATCTCACTTCTTCCCTTCAGACTCTGGTTTTGACTCCTGCACTCAGTTTTACAGGCTGGACATAATTAAAGTTTCACTTTTCCAAGGCTGTCTTTCAAAAATGTCAAGGTTCCTCTGTTGCTGTGGCCTTTGCACTCACCATTATTGGCTGTGTATTGTGTTGGTTATACTCGCCATTATTATTAATCTATTAAATCTAAGTGTTGGTTTCTCCCTCACATGTGGATCAGAGGCCAGTGTGTCCTCTGTGGATAATAACAAGTCTAATGTATTAAACCGAGCGGCTAAAAGAATCATGTTCAGGAGTATTTTCGAGGTGAAACATCTTGCAAGGAATGTGGCATCTGAGCTGTGGCTGAAAACATCGTAGCAGGCGCATCATTTATATCCTCACCAGCTGCGTAAAGGCCGAACAAGGTTAATGTTACGTCAGAGATTTGAGGATGTACATCGCAGGTACATTCAGGCGCAGCGTAAATAAAGAGTCTAATCTATACAGAAGTGATCATAGTCAAAAATGCAGTCCTCGTTTTACTACACAAACTTAAATGATGAAGATGGTTAAAGGTTAGGAAAAAGCAGTAAGTGGATCTTATTGTCGGGATTGTTTAATCAAGCTTTTCCAGGTCAAGAATGAATCCATGTGTCACTATTAAGCAAACGCAGAAGAGGAACCGAAAAGAAAAAGGCGTTTAGGCATTGCAATGCTTTTTATGAGTGGGTATATGTTTTGTTTGCTGCTGTCTATGCGTATGAGGACGCATACATTGGCAGGAAGCTAATGGTTTCACACTTTGCCAGTGGGGTCAACATGCCAAGAAATGCCACAGTGCGCCAGCAAAGATGGCGAAGAGGAAGAAGTAAACACGGATGTAAACACAGCAGGTTTTAAAGGTTTCTCCACAGGACACCTTTAAGATCAGGGATTGTGAAGTTTGTATTTGTGCCATCTGAATATATGTTTTTGTTTGAAGCGCAGCATCTGTGTGCACATTCTAAAACTCACAAACACCATATGTGCTACAGTGAAACAGGCTGCACCACTTCCCTGCACTGCCTGTGCCGTACTCACACAATAACATCTTCAGTGAACATGAAGGACTGAAGCAGCTCCACAAACTTCACTGATCATTATCATCGATTTATCTAAAAAAAAAACCCCAGTGAGATTGTGATGAGTCATCACACTCGGGAGTCTGACATGACACTTTGATTGATGACGTCCTTAATGATCGGCCCCTTTTTATCTAATTGTTTGTCACTGTCTGTCGACCTCAAAGCTGCATTAAAAATGACCATGATGAACTCGGCAGTCGGGACTCATATGGCACCTTCTTGCCATAGCCTTTTGCTTTTATTACACTTGCCAAGTAAAAAAGACTTCCTGATATTTTTGTTTTCTCTTATTATTGCAGCTGTTCGAAGAGTGATCTTCAGTAACGTGGCTGTCGCTCCCCCAGCGAACAAAGACTTTCTCCATGACTTCCTCCACTCATCTCGTACAGAATCAAAAAGGCCCGACAAGGACAGCTGCCAGAGGGCCTCCTGTGATTTGCAGTGAATCCATTTCTTGCCGACTACAGATTGCAACTGTGACACAGATTAAACTACAATGCATCTCAATATTAAAGCAATTAAACTGTCAAAGCTCCGAGGCGTAGTGTTTCAGCTGTGGAAACAAAAGGGGACATTCAATCCATTAAGGTTGTATTATGAGCTCGGCTTAAAGATCTTCAGTGCGACATGTGAGAACACACACTTCAGAACCACGGAAAGATAACGACGCTGCACAGTGTGTGCGTGTGTGCTGTTTATGTGGTGTGGAAGTTTATTTGACATTAATCTGTGTTTAGCAGAACAAATACACTTCCTGAGTAGAGAGTCTACCAACAGGGGTGAAACCTCGTGATTCCTCTTGGGACGGGGGGTTGAGTGGTCTGAAAGTCTGCTCCTGTAAACCCTTTTTCATTACTCGAGCACTCAGAGTGCTCCTCCAAAAAACACAAGATGTACCAGGTGGACAAAACCAGAGCCTTTTCGGAGCAAAGATGATGGGGACCTGTGGAAAAGCTGCCCCTACCAGATGTGCTCACATTCATTTTCAAATCAAAGAGAGATGAGTCTAAAGGGACCCGAATACAATCAAACCCTCTTTGGAGAAAAAACAAACGCACACACAAAAAAACCCCTTGAGGATAATTAGACCAGATTCAAAATGTGGTCGACCCGAGCGTATCCGAACAGAGAGAGCACCAGCACAGGTGGCAGCATGATGCTCGACCAATTAACGAGCAGCTGCAGTCAAAAGGAACAACATGTCATTTTTTCTTTTTACTACACAGTCAACAATCTTTGTCTGCCTCTAACAGTGTATTTTCCTGCTGCGGTGCTGATGATGATAATACATCACATGATCTGAGCTGATAGTGAGTCCATCTGGATCTAATCAGGTTGTAGGAGCACTGACACACAGACAGTGTTCCTGCAACAGAACAGGGCCCTACCTGCATCACACTGATATAATGTGCCCCCGGCCCAACTCGGGACCCGGGCCGCTTCTTAGTGGCTAAGAACCAAATGGACCCATGAAGACCTCTATGCAGAGCACCTAACTGCTGCACATAATGCTAATATCCCTAAAATTCTACTTAAATTCAATAATTGTGTATCTGCTAGATCCAGCTTTTGTCAACTGTTCAAAATATGAACACTGCAATTACTCGTTTGCATGTATTTATTCATTTATTAAATGTATTTTTAGTGTCTTTCTGTTTCATTAGTGCATCATATGTTTAAATGTGCTTAACTTGCATTACGTAATTTCTGGCTAACTTTCTTCCAAAATTCGGCTGTTGTAGTAGAGTCAAAGTTATGTATTTTGCATTAGTTAATATTAATTCCTCCCAGTAATGCCTGACTTTATTTTTCTGAATCTTCACCAGAACTGAAATTCAAGTCTACAGGGTTTGAAATAAGGCAATTTGTTGGTGTTTCTTCTTATTTTAGTCTTTGCAGCTCACCTGTCCGTGGCTCCAGCTCACCTCGCCCCGCCCCTTCACACAGCTCTCCAGGCGGATGGGACTCCCTGATACAAAGTGTTTACTCTCCATACACATGCCGCTGCCCACATTACGGACCTACAACACGAGCACCAAAACCACCGTTCAGCTGTTGGTCAGCAAACACGATCATCATTCATTTTAAGTCTGTAACAGTGACTGGAGGGTCCCTCGTAAAACCATAAGCTTGTAATTATGCACAGTTTGGTCTATTTTGGGAGGCAATAACATGCTAATTAGTTTGTGATTCACATGAGATGATGCTCCCTCCACTCAAAATCAGACCAAATTCCAGATGTGATTATGAGCCAATGTGAGAGCTGACCGTACCTCTCCCCACGCAGCAGCAGGGGGCTCCACCGGCGGGTAGTGTTTGGGCAGATCCCAGGCCACCTCGCTCATGAACCACTTGAAGCTCTTGCAGTTGAGGCGGTTCCTCAGCTCCTTCTGGGCCGTCATGTCGCCTGCTGACAGGTGGCGGTACTCGGGCCGACGCTGGTAGACGTATTCGGCGTATTCGTCCATCCACACCTCCGCCACGCGCTTCAGATTCTGAAATCAGAGTGAAAAAGTTTCTAGCTGACATCCAACGACTTGCAGAAAACAATTAAGAAAGTTCAATTTTTCATACCAACAAAACTACAAAATGCAAACATCAGAGCAGTGACAACATTCTTGTTACTTTGCATTATTGTGTTGTGATAGAAAAGAGGAAAAAAGCAAAATCAGGGACTAATTTCAGTTTGCTCATCGGTGTGGAAAGACTCAGCAGGCATTTGCTTTAGTTAGAGGCATCATCAACGGATGTAGAGCAATGAAGGTGTTCAGTCTTAAAAGAAGAACGCAGATGATTGTAGTGTTTCCCGTCTGCAAACTTTCTCCAATGATAAGAGATCAGTGTGAACGCTTCCTGCACCTGATTAGACAACCCAATTTGCTAGACCATCATTGGGCTGGAAACAAATTGGGCTGAACTGGAGATGTTGGCAAAATTTCAATTAAGTTATTAACTATACACGATACAGTGCAGTAATGTAATCAATTTAAACCTAAATGAACAGATTTTTCTTTCTTTGGGCCAATCGGGGACCGATATCACAGATGACATGGATGAATGTGTTAGCAAATAGCTGCCTTTTTACACATTCAACACACATGGAGAAACATGATAAAGCCCGCGCTCGAGTTGAAAGGTGCAGCCTGTCTAACCACCGTAACGGCTAACAGCGATCAGACGTGACCAAACCTTAACAGGCATTTTGCAAAAAACCAAGCAGGTCTAATGACAATGACGACTATGAGCCTGAGATACAGTCTGAAGTCACAGAGACCTCCGATGCCATGGCTCCAGCTGAAAACAAACAAAAATGTTGAGAGTTCGGGGCAGAATGGAAAAGCTGACTGACGTGCGTTATAAATGAGGCAGAAAACATGTTTGGCTCACGCTGTGAGGAATCGAATGGATTCACCAACATGACGAACGTGTGCAATGCAGTGCCCATCGAGTGTTTTTAAGCTTAGTAAACTCAGATAATATTTGACCAGACTTTCTCCCACGCGGACCGACACCTGGTAAATGCACATGATCGCTGATGCTAATTGAATCCCTTCCCGCTGTGCCAGACAGTAAAAAGCACTTTAACTTGAAAGAATTCAAGTCAACTGGCTTGTTAACAGATCTTTGTGCTTCTGGACATCAAGTCTTTAATGAAACACAAGCTAAGCCATCGTCTCTACATCCTGCCATCCTTGATGTTCTGATTGATCTAACATGGCAGAATGATCAAAGCCGCTCAGCAGAAAGGCGGCCAGTCATCACACAGGACCTGTCATCCTCTCCCAAAAGGCGAGAGATGAAAAAAAAAAAAAAAAATAGAAGCAAGTTGTCTCTCGTCATGAAAGCAGAAACAACACTGAACTCAATTATGTGCTAATTCACAGGGTGGCTTCACAAGAGATCACATTTCTCTGTCTCTTGCTCTTTCCTCTATTTCTCTCTGACATGTTAATTGTAACAGATGCAGCTTATTACACTATCTCACGAAACGCTGAGCAGAAGTTAGCTGCATTCTGAACTTGACTTTTTGAATTTTCCACTGAATGAATATCATAAGACGATGCCCAGAGGCAGAAAACGTGTTCAGACCTGGAGCTTTATTCTAAATCCTTGTTGTTTTTCACAAACAACACACACTGGATGTCTCCCAGCAGCACTGCAAAATGTGTACATACACGGTTTAAATATTTCGCTCACTGTAAACATCATATAGACCCAATAAAGTGTTGGAAGAAGCAGATACAGGATGTGTTTGTACTCGTGTAACTTTAAAAGGGGAAGTTTGAGGATTTGCTAAAATTTGAACAATATTCTAACTGTGGATATTGATAATGACACAGACAAAAATATCTACTAGAAAGAGAAGCACAATCATGTCACTGCAGTGCTGATGGTCATGATGATAGAAGCCTGGAGCATGAAGGGGATTAAGAAGGAGGTCATCTGTCTGTTTTATTTCAACAGTGCAGGTCTGACAAGTCCACTTCCTCTGCTAAGTACCAAAGCACAGTGTCCAGTGTGTGAAACATGTGACTAAGAGACATATCATTTTAACTTGAAGATAAAGACAACAACAATAAGAGTCTGAGACAGAAATATGTTGACATGGGCTTCCTTTATAAAGTATAATTTCCCTGCCAGTGTGGCCTACATACATGATACAAGCAAACAGAGAGCGGCGGTCTTAGAGCGCAGTTGTCCAGAACCGTTTTCTGACATTGGAGGTGATTGTGTGTTGGCATTTTTCCCTCTTATTTAACCTTTAAATGCCTTTTTCTTTTCACCAGAAAGCAAAAACTTTAAAAAACTAAAATTTCAGGTGGTTTCATGTCGGCCAAAATGAGTGCAAAAGACCAGAAAGTGTCAGACATTTGCTTCCACTGGCTCTTTCAATCATAATGAAAGCATCTAATTTCAGAATGAATAAAAAACAGCGAAGCAGGTAACTGATGGAAACTGTAAGCAACGATGACTGCAGGGCAGACAGCTTCTTCAGCAGCCTCTTTAAGCTCAGACAATTGCCAACATAAAAGATTTACACCCAAGCCATGGGAAATCCATCCAACCGAAGCCTGTGAGGTGTAAAAGAGTGAAAAACACAGAGCCTGTCAGCCTCTGAGGTACGGACGCATGTGCGAGAATACAGATGGTGGCAGCCTCGGAGGTAGGAATGGTGAAATGAATGAGAATACAGGTTCAGCGAGCCTTTCGGGAAAGTATAAATACAAATCTTCTGGCCTTTGGAGGTACAGATGTAGAGGAAAAAAGCCTCCAGCCACACACACACACACACACACACACACACAGATACACACTCTGCAGCATAGCTCATCGCCTGCAGCAAAACTCGCACCCTCCAGGTAAAGTGGAGTTCAGTGGCTCTATCTCCCCCCGTGCTGATGGACTCAGGGTATCTGCACCAACTGAAGGGACTCGCCTGCTCTTGTGGTGTATTGTTATAGAACTATGGTATTAATTAAGTGAGAGAAAAAGGTTTTTCTTCCAATGTAATGATTGCATTGGTGAGAAATGTCTACAGAATCAACAGTAGTTGATTCTGAAATAGCAGTGAGGAAATAAAAGACCTGGGTTTAATTCTCACCTCAGGCGAAGAATTTTCAGACCATGACTAAAACCTTCCACCAACCAAACTTTGTGGCCTTCCCTTAGAAGAGCACTCATAAATAAAACAGAAAGTGATTATTTGCTAATCTTCTCTGACATACACTCAACTGAAATCAGCACAAAGACAACATATTTAGTGTTTGACCTCATCAGCTTCATTGATTTTTGTAAATATCTGCTTATTCTGAATCTGATGCAGCAACACGTTTCAAACAAGTTGGGACAGGAGCAACATTCCACAGGTAAACAGGTTGATTGGAAACCGGTGATAGTATCATGATAAGGTGAAAGGAGCATCCTGGAAAGTTCAGATGATGCACTGATGACGCAGGATGAGAATCACCAAAACTGTCCGATGAATGAATTACCCGTCAGTCTGTATAACTTAACTATAACAACGTAAAATTTTTGCACCTGAAACTGAACAAAGTGAACAAATTACATACCCCTGAAAACTCACAAAAACTGTCTTTGTTAGTCTTTCTACTGTTCCAAGAATCACCAGCTCTGGTTTGGTTGAAATACAAAGTTAAGCAAAATTGAGCAAAGTTAAAGTAACAACATATGAATACATTGCTTTTTTTTTTTTTTTTTGGCTATTTGGGGACAGCGGAAACAAGTTGTGAACACCTTTTAAGTTGCTACAGTGATATGACAATTAAGAGTCAAATTTCTGTCCAATATTCACTCTCTTTTAGCTCTGATTTTGGTCTCTACCAACTCCTGCAGGAAATCTCTGGCTCTTTAGCTGCTAAATGCTCCACTATGGTCACTGACAGTCACTTGCCAAATATGTCCGTCTGCCAGCGAGTTGAAAGAGAAAATTTGCATGAATCGCGGGGCTTTGCAGAGTGATGTTTGAGGAGGACTGGGCGGGGTGGGACAGAGAGATAGAGGTGCTGCTCGCCGATAGACGGCTGCTGCGCCGGGGGGGAAAGCCGGAGCACCTGGAGAAACATCCACCCGGAGTCTCACCGGATTCTGCTCTGATCTGGAGCCGTTAATCAAAGGGAGGAGAGCTCAGAGTTTGTCTTTTAAACTTTTGGGATTAGAAAGTGGATTTATTTTCACTCTTGCCTCTCAACCTGTGTGCCTCAGTGAGCCGAGGAGGTGTCAGGTGTTTGTAATTAGCCTCTCCGTCCATGTTGACTGCTGACCGGAGGGGAAATGTACTTCACTTCATGAAACGGAAACGGAAAGAACCGGAGTCTCTGGTGAGTCCTGAGTTCAGTCAGAGGCTGAACTGAACATAAACACACGGACAGACGCAGCCGGCGCCGGCCGTTGCTTGTTAGCTTACAGCTAGTGCACAGGTACTGTGGCTGTTTGGGGCGGGTTGATCATGTGTGGTTATTTGTGTCACACAGGGGTTTAATGCACATGTGTAACACTTGGTCACTTGCCATTTCAAAAATGCATCATCTCCATTAATTCTTAACTGGCTGTTAAAGTGTTTTGGCATCAGATAATAAATATTATATAAACTCATTATGTAAACTATTACTCAAACCAGCCTTACAGGATCGCTTGTTCTTCATCTGATCGTGATGAACCCACCACCACCAACCCAACTCCTGGTGGTTTTTTAAAAGCAGGGCTGTTTGTGGCCTGAACGTCAGCTGGCTAAATCTCAAAATGCTGTTTGTGTGTGAAAACAACATGTGTCTGCATTAGCATTTTCAGGTCATTTTCGTGATGTTTGTCATTCACATCAAGGCCAAAAACAACAAGGGAATGGCTAAATCTCTTCTTTCTCCTCCTCCTCTTTCAGTCACCAACAAATAAATTCTGCAGAGTTTTCCTTCCACAGATTCAGTATTCGCACCAAAACTGCTTTGGATAAAGCTCTTTGCATTTATGGCGTTTTCTCTTTGATCTATGGGTGCCCTACCCTTCTGGCTTTTCAAAATATTAAAGCAGTTGCACCTTTGTGAAAACAGATTTAAATGAAGCGTCTCCACAACTCAGATCATCCTCTTCGATTGAAGACACAGCTCAGTTTGTCTGCTTCTGCGGAGAAGAACTCAGCCAAGCTGAAATGTATATTTAACAGAATGACAGTGAGTTCAGCCCACATCATGTAGAGAAAAAAGAGCTCTCTATTCATTGTCATAGCTGCAATGATGCCACTAATAAAAACCTACATTATAGCCGTTTGTAAGATACACAGTATAATCATCTTGACTACAGACTCATCCGTTCCTGACAATGCCAGGCAAACACGCCAGTCATCCAGTCAACTACAGCAAATAAATGCAAATGGAAAGGACCACTTATGTATTTAGGTTTTTTTTCTAAAACCACCATGCAGAGAAGGACACAGGGGACAAAACAGATTCATCACAGCCTGAGGTACAGTAAGCAGTTCTGAATTGTTAAACCGGCTGCCTGTTTGATATCAGTATTCAATGCAGCCTCAGTAAGGGGCTAATGGTCAGACCGACAAGGAAAAACAAAGGCCAAGAGGTGTAATTACATATTCAGCCCAGCCAAACAGAGCCAGGTGTCAAGCTGAGTCATGCATAATGAATAGTGTTGAGCTACAGGCCAGATGAACATTTTTTAAGAATTTCTCATACTGTGCGTGTGAAGTGCTAAAGCTCACACGGAAGGTAGAAACTTGAGCTCATTATTGGAAAACTGCGATTTATAGATTGTGGATACACAAGCTGGATACGTGCACTGCGAGTTAAAAGATAGAAAAGGTGCTACAGTTATGAGTCACTGTCACCGTGGTGACAAATGCAAAAACGAATTGAAATGATGATTTAAGTGTCAGTTCACACAAATTACAAAAAAAGGATTTTCCATTTTCATTGTTGCAGTTTTATTTAAGCCTGTGTATCAATGGAACACATCATTTCAATCATTTTTGCTCCTACAATCAACATTTTTTTAACGTACCCTATTTGTCATTTATAAAAGTCCACCATGGATCACAGATTTAGCTTACATGTTTAGAATTGTGTCAGATTCAGGATGAACTGTAACTAAAAAAGGAATTAAAATCGATGCAGCAAAACCAGAGACATTGTTTTTTTTAACGCCATGCAGACCTCTTCCTTGTCAAAACCTGGAGCCAGCATTACCCACAATGCAAATCACACAGCTGATGGTTAGATCAGCGATTTGAGTGTGTTCGTAGTGGCTAATGTAGCCTTGAATCACAAGCCTCAAGCACAGCAGAGGAGGGACACAGCTTATCAGACTTCACAGAGCTCCCTCTGGACCCACAAAAGCCTTTCTACAACTTTTTCTCCCATACTCCTCATGACGTATGTGTGAAGCCGATGGAGTCGGCCTACATTGTATAACGTAGCACTGGGTCCACACACATACTGTTTTTTTCTTTGCATTACTGTGAAACATCCTTCTACCTCATCCACGCTGTAACCTGTGCAATATTACATTCTCTTTTCCTTAAATACTACACTATGCACATATGTTTTTATTTCCACTGTGACATATATATAAACCTCTATATATACATATTTATGTATGTATGTCTATATATATATATATATGTGTGTGTGCGTGCATATATACATATATACACACACACACGCATATATATATATAACCATGTGCAATTTTTGTTTCAATCCCTGTGCATTTTTTTCAATATTTCTCAAGTACTTTCCATTGACATTATATATATATATATATATATATATACCTTATTTTCTGCACTATAAGGCACATCTAAAAGCCTTTAATTTTCTCAAAAACCGACAGTGCGCCTTATTATCCGATGCGCCTTTTATATGGATCAATATTGGTTAATTATGGCCATCGTAGTCAGGGGGTGTGGCCGAAGTAACAGCGGTAAAAGTTTCAAGGGCATTCCACTCTGTGCGTGCCGTCATCCTTTTACTGGCGCGTGCAGTCAGCTGTCAACCTGAATAATAAAATGACTGTTTCACTGAACAATGAAAAAATATGAATATGTGCTAAATAAAAGGCAATTAAAATATTAATCAAACGTGGTTAATGTGATTTCTGCTCCTGAACCTCAGCGCACAGTGTCTGCACCTGCATCTTTACGCAGGATAAACTGTCATCTGTGAGCGCGCGCGGTGTTTGTTTCAAAACGAACAAACTAAAATAAAATACATTTTAAATAAATGCTCATTAATTATTTTCAGGAGCCGCATCAGAGGGATGAAAGAGCTCCGGAGCCGTGGGTTGCCGACCCCTGACCTAGTGGATGCATAACGCAACCCCAGACACCATCGGTAGTTTCTTTCTATGCGCCTCTTAATGCGGTGTGCCCTATATATGAAAAAAGTTTTAAAATAGGCCATTCATTGAAGGTGCGCCTTATAATCCGGTGCGCCTTATAGTGCGGAAAATACGGTATATTCTCTATAGTCCTTTGTATAAAACGTACATATACAAAGTCAACTTCTTATTCTGTATATTGTATTTTTTCTTTTCCATTGCCTTTGCTATTTGTTGTTACAGGCAGCATCAATAAAAAAGCAAATTTCCCCATCTGGGGATTAATAAAGTTGATTTTATCTCTCTTCTTATTTGGTCACAAGCAGCCGTACAATACCTTTACCTGATCTGCAGTTTGTGATTTTATGTGCTATAAATACATTCTGTCAATACCAAAAGTACTGAGGTGTGAGTCCTTATTTGACAACATTTGCCAAAACACTGAAGGTGAGTGCGTTTGGTTAGTGGTACTCAAAGAAGCCAAAACATACATTTGAAAACTCAAAGAATGTCTTACTCCATGTGATCTGTAGCTATTTCGTTTTGAAGGTAGAAAAAAATCTGTGCATGACTAGTCTCAGTGGTGACCTCAAAGAAAGTCCTTGTGTCCACATTAACATGCGACAAAACCACCTGAGACTCACCCTGGCCAGGCTGACTCCTCCAGGAACTTTGTAGGGGACGTACTTCCTGTAGATGTGTCCTACCCTGGAGCAAGGGATGTCCTCCATCCGGCCACCACACATCCACACCTAAAGAGATACGGAGACGGAGAGATTCAGCAGCGATAAAGTGTGGGAAGACGCGACAGAGACGATGCAAGGTTAAAATGTATAGAAAAGGAAAGATGGAAGGAGTGGGAGGATGCCTGAAGCCGAGGGACATGAATGTATACGGTCTATGCTGGGTTGTAAGGTTTGTTGACTGGGCCATGAGTCCTAGGAGAGAGGATTAAAAGATGGGAGAGGGTATGCCTGGGAAAAGTAGACAGATGTACAATCAGTCTCATTTTTTAAGCCTGAAGTTAGACAAACTTAAAAAAAACTGCAGCTATTAATCATCTTGGGTGAAGAGTGCAGGAATGAGAACACCTTTCAAAGAAACTCCACAAAGTGACTCCAAAGCTTATGTTTCTAGACTGCAGAGAGAGGAAATGACATCAAAGAGAACAAGTCAATCATGCTTAGCTAAATGACAAAGACTGAAATTGGATTTGTTATGCTACTTTTGGAAAGCAGAGCCACCTCTTAAGCCTATAAAATGTGAGTACTTGAATTTTTTAAGATAGTTTTTGGGTCTTGCATCGCTTTAAATTTGACAAGTCTGAGGTCAGAAGGTCAGACGGTAAAAAACGTGTGTGAGCTCGTTTTTATACACTCACACACCCGAGATTTCCACCGGGCAGTATTGCTGACGTCACGAAATTAGCGGTTAGAATTTCCACATTCAGTATCTAAAGAAAGACTTGCCCGAACTCTGATAATTCATGCATCAATCCATCAATTTTAGAAAAACAGTAGCATTTTTCATACATAGGAGGATTAGCAAATGATCACATTCTGTTTGATTTGTGTTCTGCAACTTTTTTGGAATGGGGGTTCTAGTAAACTTCCTGGTATGGTCCCTTAGAACAAATCACAAATTTGATCCCTTTTCAATGGATTCTGCAGCTTGTCAGTGTGTCCCTATCACGTCAAATCACATCCAACGCATCATGTTAAGCTTTCCAAAAAATATCGACTGGCTTCCTTGACCTCTCTTGCACCCTCACAGCACAACAAACTCCCAGTTCTTCTTCTTCTACTCTACTCCTGTTGTGACTGGAATCTCTCAGCTGTCGCCTGGAAAACTACTTTGCTATGACTAACATTTTTTGAGTTAATTTTGTCAACGTGAGGCTATTATTCGGATTGACTTGCAGGTTGGAGTTCGGAGATGACAGACGTAGACCGGTCGGGAGAAGAGGAAGCTCGATAGCAAAAATAAGGAGGGGAAAAAATGTCAGACAGACATCTGGAGTTGATCATTTCGGTTTGTTGATATTCTGCATCACTCCCCTTCCTGATCCTCCAGAGTGGACATCAGCTGGCTGCTATTTCAATCCAATTACTCCTTGTCAAGTTTGTTGCACCACTCCAGCTCGGACAAACAGAATCAAGGGAAATAACAGACTGAATCCAGCCTCTCCACATCTCGCTGTAGGGAAGCTCTGACCTGCTCCGCCAATCCCTTCCATCGTCTTCATCCCTGACTCAAACACTTGAGCTTAATAACAGGGGCACCTCGCTGCAGGAGGGATCAAGAGCTTGAGTTCAGCGCCCGTCAGATTAAATTGAAAGTCTTATCAGTCACCTCGAACACACAACCTCTACAATATTCTCACCTCAAACCATGATGACTAAAACAACACCACCACAGCAATAAGTCAAATATACTTCTTGTACTTCTGCTTTTGGGGCACCTGCACACTGAAAATCAAACTAAAGCAACTCCGCTTCTACCTTATTATTGTGATGAAGTTGACATGAAAAGGAATCTTTTGAAGGTTCCTTGTCTGATGAATTACAACTAAATGCTAAAGGCTAAATGCTCTTACAAAGCTGTTTTTTATTGAAAAGCGAAGTCGTAGTATCTCCTGTCTAAAGTTTATGTTCGAGCATGTCTTTTTCAGCCTTGCATGTCATTTGGAGATTCTTATTTTCATAAAACACATATCCTTAAAAGCCATGACTACAGCTCCTTTTACTTCTCTGAGCTCACTACGAGCTCTTTTACACTCCTACTATTGCCTCCGTTGAAGCAAAATGCTTCTCTATGAATGACTTGTAAAATGCAAAAGCTTTAATGCTTGCAATATATGTTGAATCACTACTTTCTCAGTATCAATTAGCAAAATAGAGTGAAAAAAGCCATGCGTTAATAGGAAGGAGCAGTAGAAGGTAAAACAATTTTGACGGTCAAATTGAATTCGATGCTCAATTTTTATAAACAGCAAATCCACTGGAAATTTCACTCCAAGGAACAACATTTAGTATCGCGCTGAATCAAATCAAACTACCCAGCAGTGGCCTTTGTGCTTAATTGAGTGAGACGACAAAAGTCCTTACTCATTCAAACCAGAATTCAATTATTGTGGGTCTGTCTATTCAGAGCTCTCTAACAGAGGGGAGACGAGTTCTTTACATGCTGTCCAAGTCGCAAGCAGTTATGTAGGGCTACGCTATAAAATAATTCATGCTGAAGCACCAGACAAATGCATAATCTAATATGGTGTTCTGAGTATGATTATAAGGAGTCAGCCGTGCAACACAGCATATTTGAGTATAAATGACTAAAACAAGAGTTGAAACCATGATGGGGAATATCTCATGGGCTCAACAAGTAGCTGATATGTCTGCAGATGACTTTATCTGTGCCAATGGAACCACAGCATGAAGGCTTACTATCGTCCAAGTTCAAAGAAAATTGATAACAAAACCACAGAAAATTAATATTTTACATGTTTTCTATCAGGTATCTATACAAATATTTAGGCTAAATACTTTTATATTGAGGCAATTTGCCATATTTATCATTGCAAACCCTGTGCATCACCCTATTCACATTGACTTTCATGATTTGGCTGTAAATTACCCTCTGAAGCAGCATACCCTCATTTTCAGTCATCTGCACAATCGGTTGCAACAGGCTCGATCTTTACACAAAAGAAGAGGACGAGGCCCTTCTGTTCAGCACAGACTCTCATTGGCTATTGTGGGCTGTGGACATGACATGGAAGATCTTAACTGGTCAAGTGAGGTGTCAATCGAAAAGTGTGAGTTCAGCGGCCGTCTTGTGACAGCATATCCCCTACTGCATGTACTGAAGTTAATAATAAAGCAAACATTGTCCAAATATCACTCAAAAAACAGAAAACTAACTTTGTGCTACGGAAAAAAAACTTACTTCAATTCCAGTATAGGAAAGTATTTAATAACGGTATAAAATTCTGTACAAAATGTACACAGTGGGTACACCGACTGACTGCAAACATCAGACCTCTCAATTGTTAGGACTCAAGTCAACACTCGTCAGAATTGACACAGGGGTCAAAGCTCTGTGTGTGGCAGTGGCAAGCTTCATTTTTTACCTTGAAGGAGATCTCGTACTGTTCTCCTCCCCAGATCTCCAGACCTGTGTCATATCCTCCCAGCTCCCAGAACCACTTCCTGTCCACAGCAAACAGTCCACCTGCCATCACCGGTGACCTGGAAGACACAAAAGATCCCACACACAATTATGGAAAATAAAATGAGACTATGAGATAATCCACTCCCATGACATGGTACAATATTGCCTCGACAGAGCACACAGCTCGACTGAGATGAGATTTCTGACTTGTTGTGTGTTTTAACAGCTGGGTGTTTCGGGCAGTTGAGTTGAGTTCATTAGGTGGTTGCAATGGCTTTCTGTTTGATATTGAAGGTTCTGCTAGGTGGTTTCTGTTGCATTTAGGATAACTGCACACTGTATGTGTGTGTGGTAGCAACAGAGGCAGTCTTTATAGTCCTGGTAGTGGTTTATTATAGGACCATGGAGAGAGACATACACTGGGTGTATCTGCTCAGTCACTTCTCCCTACACAACACTGATTCCTAAAAAGTTTGAACGCCGTGTAAACATGAATTAAACAGAACATGATCATTTGCGTATACATAAACACAAATGAAAACAACACAAAGACAATAGATTTAATGTTTTAGCTCATCAGCTTCATTCATTTTTGTAAATTTCTGCTTATTCTGAATTTGATGCTGCAACACATGTCAAACAATCTGGGACAGGAGCACCTAAAGACTGGGAAAGTTGTGGAACGCTCCAAAAACACCTGTTTGGAACATTCTACAGGTAAACAGGTTGATTGGTAACAGGTGACAGTATCAAGATTGGGTATGAGAGGAGCATCCTGGAAAGTCTCAGGCATTCACAAGAGAGGATGGAGCGAGGTTCACCACTTTTTGAACACAGATTACTACATTGGCAACACAACAGACACTAAATACTTTATAGTAAGCAGTAAAATAGGGTTTTACACACTTATGAATGGCGACTTTGTGTCATCACTGCCACGTGTTGAGTTGGATGACTTTTTCTGGACGTATAGAATGTGATGTATTGTATTTGGGCTTGTAAGCAGAAAGCAGTGAACATGCCATTAACAGTACTTTTTTGTTCAATTGTGGGGATTTTCAAGGGCAAAATGACAACAGAGTAAATAAAGTGCATTATGTAGTATAAACAAAGTAATTTCAGATACTATTTGACTGCTTTAGCAGCATAAACAGGGTACAGTGAAGTAGACAGACATTACAAATGCAGTAATGACAGAAGTAATGACAAAGAAAAACAAGATATACAGATTGATTTTTGTTTCTTAATCCTTGGGATTTATCATCTGGGAGTCATGAATGTCTGTCATCATCGCCATCCATCAATAGTTAATCGTAGTCCAGGAAGGAAAAAATTATGACACGACCAACATTTTAACAGCCAGCGGAGTGAGCAGTAAAAACATAGTAAAAACATTTTGGCTGGAGTGTTGCTTGGTGGTTTGCTCTTCCAGTGATCCACCCTGGTGATCCACAAATGTTAATTAAATTCAACCAAATTTTGCAATAACTATCAGACTGTGGTTACACTCGTCTTTTCAGCCTGGAAATCTCTGAGCCCTTGCATAAGTATAATAGGAGAAGGTTGCTTGCTTCATAACTCTGCTTACTCTGAGGCAACTTGTTTTCCTGAACACTCAGTCCAGGTGTGTCCATATGATCTCAGCCTCACGAGGACTTATTTCTGACCGCAGAGCATTCAATCAAAAGAAAAGCAGTCTTGTCTGTAATGTTTCATTACTGCTTACAGGCTGTGAGATGAGTCTGGCTTGACTGCTGTTCTCCTCTGTGTGCCTGCTTGTGTTTAGCAATCCAGAGACAGTCAGCACAGCGCAAAACCAATTAACTCATCTGAACCATTGTGAATTCTGACTGGTGTGACGAGCTCTGCGGTGCCAGACAGCATAATGGTCCTCAGCTTGAGGTGCAGAGGGGGATTGAAATTTTCAGCGAATAAACTGACAAATAAGTTCATGAAGTCAAGAAGCAAGTAAACACGAGTGAGCTCTCAAATAGTCGCACATTTATTCACCTTGTAAAATCCACAAAACCTCTTCTTTTGCTGCCTCTACTTGTTTGGACAATATAATGGACAGCCCTCTGGGACCTTGTCCATGTTTTCAATTAAGTGCATATTTTGTATCAGTAGAAAACTGTGAATCAGGCTTGACAAAAATTATATGATAGAGTGGAGACACAGGAGGCACAAATGTTGCCCTCCAACTCTTTAAATATGTTTGTCACACTGACTGATTTGATTTGCTTGACTGGGTGACGGTGTGTCTGAGCAGATCATTGTCCATGACTGGTAACTGTTGTATGCTGGAGGAAGAAAACTGAAGAAAACACGCACAGCACACGCACACGCACGCACACACACACACACACACACACACACACACACACTCCCTGGAGTCGTGCTGAATGAATGCAGTGGACACACTTTCATCAGGAGACAAAGGATAAACAACGGTGGCTGCAGGGAGACAAAGCAATGGTGAGTGTGTGTGTGTATGTGTGTGTTTGTGACTGCACAAAGCAGTGATTGCAAACTGCTGTATGGTCACTGGAGTGTGTGAGCTTAGCAAAGAGAGCATAGGCAGCGTGTGGGCAATGATTTGTGGGGTGGAGATTGTTAGCTCTTGTCCGCCGCAGGGAGAAAACACAAACACACTTCACCTCCCCGGAGTTGTGAGGAATGAAACACGCTGGCTTCAGGATAGACAACACCGATATCTCATAACTCAGATGAAGCATGAGGATCGCTTAAACACAACAAGCTCCAGTTTAGATCCCAGAATAACATCCAGAGGCATGTTCAGCTACAAGTGTTTACCAAAAAAAGACTTTGAACATTTTTTTAACCAAATATTACAGTCCTAATACAAGGTAACTATTGACATTTTTATTCAAATTCTAGAAAATTTTGAGTCCATTTTTCTACCTTAAAATCTATCGAGCTAAAACATGGAGGACTGCGTGAGTATGAATCACTGTGACAGTGATGAACGACAGAGAAAAGGGTGGAAAAAGGAGACACGTTGGAGTAAAGTGTTGATGGCATCGCAGTCTGAAAGCTGCTGTTTTTACTAAACACAGCAGCTAAAGGGTTTTAATTAGCTCTGACAAGCCTTCCTAGCTTAGCTACTGCTGACAACGACAAGAAAACCATTTTAATCATAGCTGATGTTGATAAATACCTTGATGTTTTGTTCAAGGAATAGTAATTATCCATCTATCGAGAAACCGCGCCTGGTGAATTTCTTTCAAATGTACTGGCTCTTTTCAAAAATAATTATTCTCACTCTATTAATGTATCATCAAAACAATTCAGTGTTAGCCTACTTCGATCTTGTTCAGTTGATATATTTGGCAGCTGTATCGAGTGTAATACAGGAACCTTCACAGTGGTCATTTGCAGGAAATTTACCTGAAAGTGCGAAAAGAGATTTCAAGTTTCTTTTTTCTCCACAAATGCTCGAACATGCACGTGAACATTCCCCAGAGTAACAGAAATAGTAAAAGTTCGCTTCTCTGTCAAACATCAGGTGATCACCTGTAACTGCACAGTGCTTGATTTAAAATGGTAATGCGCTGACCCCAATGTCGGCACTCACACCACCACCGCTGCTGCTGCTGCTGCTGTGTTGCTTAGCAACTCCTTCGTTTTGCTGATGTTCAGGAAAGGCATTTAATTGAATGTAATCCTTTTTGACAAACCAATTCAATTCAGAGAAGTGTGGGAATGTGTGCTTTACTGCTTAGATCAATGACATTTCTAAACATTTTCAACACTGGGGATAACAATGTCACTCTGCTGGTGACTCTCCCGCTTTGGTCCAGAATATATCTCAATAGTAACTTGGATGGATGGCCATACTGACACGATTCTGTTCAGACATTCATGGTTCCCAGATGATGAATCTTTGGCGATGCACTGACTTTCCCTCCAGCACCAATGTGACATTCACATTTGTGTTTTAGCAACAACTAGTGGATTCTGTGCCTTGACATTTGGTACAGACACTCACGTTCCCCTCAGGATCAACTGTAATCGCTAAGGTGATCCACAATTAGCAACTGTGAGCGTGCTAACATGCAGAACTAAGATGTGAGCATGGATAACATTATACCTGAAGATCAGTATGTCAGCATTGTCACCGTGAGTATGCCGACATTGGCATTTAGCTGAAAGCCCCACTGTGCCTAAAGTACAGCCTGAAGGAGCCTTAGTGTTGTTTTGTTTTCAGTTTCATTACTGTTAGATCCGACAGTCAACACAAACACACACACATCAACAGAAATTTTGCAATGGCAGACTGTCTAGCAGGGCCCCATACAGACTCCTTTTGATTACCTGCTCACACACACACACACACAGTCAGGTACGATATCGACCAGAATGATGGCTGCACAGAAATATGTGCAGCTCAGTCTTTCAAACATTTAGTCTTGTAGTCTTTCAAAGAAAAGCAGCGAGAGAACAGCGCAGCTCTGAATGGCTGTAATTACCTTCTCAACCGTTTTGATGTTCCGTTTTTTGTTTTTTTTTTTCAAGGGAGGGACAGACTTTGGAAACACACTGGCAAATTGGATTTGCACAGTACAACTGCAGACTTCTACATCCAGCCAGTGAGCAGCTCCACTGAATTAATATTGACCAGCAGCGACTGAACTGACCCCAACAGTTCCGGAAACAGCTACAAAATTCAATACCCTAAAAGTGAAATACTGTGCTGTGCATCAAACCTCAGTGCCTGGCTGCTGACTGAGCTCAGATTCTTTGCCTTAATTTTAAAGCTCTTTAATTATTACTGGTACACCGTACAGTTTGGCATACTTTGCTTAATAAAAAATAAATTATAAAGTTAAAATACTAAAAATGTTAGATTTCTAGAAACTGGGATTTAATGTCCGGTTGGAGTGATACTCTTCCTCACTTAGTCTTTAAATAACAGCTGCTGTTAAACCAGACTTAAACCAGTTAAATCATAATTTTGTAGACGTTCGTGTAGAAGTTATTGTCCGTCTGCTTTTGTTTTGGCAACATTTGCCTGAAGCAGGTATCACTTTCTCCAGCCGGACGAAATCCCTGCAGGTCTTCCCCAGTCACTGTTCTTTGGCAAGTGTCCGTCCACTGGAGGAAAAAATGATTTGAAATCAATGGTGCATGAATATTCCAACTCGCAATGTAGATTTAATTAGAAATGCTCAAGTTGATATTCTCTATTTCAGTCTATTGACCTTGAGGAAAGACAGAGTCAAGGCCTGAGCTCATCACCGAATGAGACACTGAAGCCCGAAGGAGGGATGAGAGAGAGAGAGAGAGAGAGAGAGAGAGGGAGAGAGAGAGAGAGAGAGAGAGAGAGAGAGAGGGAGAGAGGTGATGGCATTGACAAAAGAGGCAGTGACAGAGGCATGAGAACAGGGATAAAATCATACTCCCATGTGCTCATACACACACACACACACACACACACACACACACACACACACACACACACACACACACACACACACACCTCCAAGATGGATTTTGCTGTCCCACCGTGCCTCATTCTGTGCTGCGGCAATGTCAATCAGAATGAAAATGAAAATCTTTGCGACTGAAATTGGATTTGCACTGATGAAGGTCATTTCATTGGGCAAGAAGAGCAGACTAATTCACTAAATGAGGATTGATTCGGATTGTTCTGCAGCTCAGTTCTTCTTCTTTAGTCTCTTATCTTCCTATACCACAGCAGTCCCGCCGGATGATACCTACTGTATTTCCCAGGACACCCAAACAGTCCTTTGGCATCCAAACATAGTGAAAGGCTGTCTAACTGATCCCTCAAGGCTCACAAATAGAGTGTCTGGCATCACACGCAGAGTGATGTGATGTGTCTCTGGGTACAGTTGTTTATTCTGGCTTTCATTACTTAAAGGTTACCTATCTGTGCTGCTGCATGTTGAGGACACTGTGGTCGAAAGCTATCAGTCCTGTTTGCACTGGAGTAATATTACCCGGGGATCTTTCCAAGGACTAACTATGCATGTCATCGAAACAAGCAAGTACAGTGCGACTAATCATTCTTTTTATTATCAATTAATTTGACTACCTTTTCAATTAAATGATATATTAGTCTATGAAATGTCACAAATTGTGAAAAATTTACATCGCAAATCCCCCGATCCCAAGGTTTCAAGGATCCACACAGAATTGTGTGAAACAATAACACAATATGTTTGCATCATCATCAATGAGATCCAATTACTGAGCAGCCTCTTTAATTCTTTATCTCAAAGAGGAAGAGGAAAGAGAACATCTTCAGTGCCGACAGGACTAAACATCACATGACCTTTGTGTTTGGTCAAATGTGGTCAGTATTTTGTGGTGGAATTTCACTGCACACATTACAGACATGTTGATGATGCACAGGATCTGGTTTTCTTAGCTATTGCGGACCATGACATGAACACTATTGTCACATACTGTAGACTGCATTCACACCTTGTGCTTTCAGGTCAAATTTTTAAAAGATCTCTTCGGGCCATGTTTGAGAAGCTACATTTTTGAATTATATGATTTCAAACTGACTTGTCTTAGTGCAGATGTACTGTAGTCTAATGCTACCTGTCACTGGCTGTCCTGAGCAGCAGCACTAATAGAAGACATGTGTATGCAGGACGGTGCTAACAAAGAGCACGGCTGCAAGGTCCTGTAGCTTATTGAAAAGCGTGGCGCCCACACACTCAGCTGAAGGGTTTCAACACACAGTGGGGACACTTGTGTTGTACAGATGTATGCACTCAAGGCACAGCAAGATAACCAGGATACAATCCAAACGCCAAACGTGTCGAAAATAACTGCACTCACTCAAAGGGTTCACTGGGGTCATCGTTCTGCATCTCTGTGGGGATGGGGATCCGTTTGTAGTACATTTCCCAGTCGAACGCCCCACGCATGGCGTCCCCAGCCTGCGTCTCATAGCCGAAGTTGTCGTGGTCGATCACGTCGATCATCGGACACACGATGGTTTTCCTGTTCTGCGCGATTCGGTCTGGGAGACACAGAGGGAGGCGGTTAATGACAGTAGAGGGTGTAGAGAAGCTGCTCCCAGGCTTTTCTCGTCTACACCAGGCAAAGTCTAAAGCTGCTCAGGACTCTCCACAGACTGCGGATGTCCAGGAACCGTGAGCAGTTCAACCACAGTGTGATGTTTCTTCTCACACTGTTTTCATCTGAATAGTTTATGAGTCCGGGCGACGCAAAAGTCTCCAGTACTTGATAAAAAGAGAGAATTAAAGGTTTGAGAAAAGTTAGAAAAAAAAATCACCGCCACAGTCAGATGTCTGAAAGGACTGCTCTAGATTTCTGAATGGCCTTTAATGCTTTCACTTTGTAGAAAGTCCTCTTCACTTCAATTTTACATAAAAAGTAAAGCTTTGTACGTGGAGAACAAAACACTAAACAATGGTTGAACCAGACTGACAAGTGAAAAGGCAGAAAGAGACAAAGAGACAAACAGTTAGACAAGAATATAAGACATCACCTTTGATTGGTGAAATAAACTGGAAGCTTAGTGTCACAATCTGTGCAGATTTGAATAGGAACAGGTCGCTGTTTGAGTGTCAAGTGCACAATAACGCCTTTAAAAAGCTGGCTTTAACAGAAACGTTGCTTTAGCAAAGCTGTTCTTATAGCTTCAAAATGGAAATAGAGGGTTAGTCTTCGGTTTTATTAAAACTATTAAAACTGGATCAGAGAATATCAGCTGACCAATCACAGTTTAAACCTATTCAATCTAACCACTGAGCCAAAGGGCCCGAAGAAAAATGGGTTTCCAAAATATTTAGATCCCAGTAGCAACGTCAGGATTGAGTAAAGCTCTCAGGTCACTTAGTCACACTTTTCTGGACCAGAACAAAGATGATTTTGGGGAAACAGCGCAGCAGTCTTCTCCCCTGCTGTGAAACACTGTGGGGACGTCGACTAAATAGAAGTTTCAATCAATCATCAATTTCCAGCTTTTAGCAGCATAGAGCTAATATTTATTTATATATTTCTACTAGTTAGTTAGCTAGCTAGCTGACTGCTAAATGCATTTTGTTATTGCCATGTCCTCCATGTGAGATTTGCTTCATTCTACTTTGTGTGTTTAGGACTTTCCTGAGGACGTTTTAGCAAAGGCATGTACATTCAGCTGCTCTTCACATGTTCAGGAGCCTCGCTGAGGTTTAGACTTGGGTAAAGGTTTGAGGTTAGAGTACGCAGGAAAGGCAGATTGTAGGAATGTAATGCAGATGCGTGCGTTTGTTCCTCACCCAGCAGCGGAGGCAGCCAGTTGACGTTGGCCTCACAGTGGGAGTCCAGGAAGGTGATGACTTCTCCTTTAGCGGAGGCGGCTCCCAGCAGGCGAGTCCTGATCAGCCCCTCCCTCTTCTTGGTCCTCAGGATGCGAACCTTCGGCAGCCGCACCATGTACTCCTCTAGCGCCACCTTTAGGTGCTCTGCAGAGATGGAAACAGAGACAGTGGTAATGAAAATGGCGAACGCATCAGAATAAAATAAAACGGTATTGATGTCATCAGAGAAGCACGGTTGTCACCGTGTGCAAACATCAGGTAAATTAGGCCGCGCTGACATGAAAGAGCACTGCGTCAAAATTGTCCACAAACCTCACTAACGTGCTCTCTTACAAAAAGATCAAAAGAAAACTAAACCATTAGCAGTCACCATCAAACAAGACATCTGCCTGTGCCACATGCTCCAGACTGAAATGTCTCCCTAAAGGCCTCTACATCATAACACGCTCTCACCCATACTGGGATCCACTTTATAGTTTCACTTACTTTTCTGCACTCGCAGACTTTTTTTTATATCTTTACTGCAGACTCTAGACAGAATGTTACCCTAAAGAGAAAGAGTCCAACTGTGAGGAATGAAAAAAGGAATTAAATCAGCCCCTCCTAACATGTGCAGTCATAAAGACTTCTGGCAAAAAAAAGCAGCATTTCTTCTCAAACTGCAACGATGCTCAACATTTCACCAGACAAAATTCATTACGCCGAATGAGGGAATTACAGATAATGCGGCCCCCAATAATCTGTTCGGTTTATTGTCAGTGAGCAAATCGCACAAGTTTTAAATCATTTAATTAAAACTTTTGCAGAAAGTCGGAGTTGTTGGTGCAACACATGCCAGTCGTGCCAGAGTTCAGGCTGAAGCCGCAGTGACTCAACAAACTTCAACAGAGAGGACAATGTCTGAAAAATGTTTTATATGATGCAGAATTAAGTTTACCTATGTTATATATTCTGTTGAGTTGTGTGTTTATATTATCCCAAATGTTTCCAACAGATTTCAAACCCAGAGAAATCTGAAATATCATTCAGGATAACCTTTGTTCACCTGTTAATAGCGTCACATCCTCCTGCTGCTTTAACTTCCCTGGAAACACGGGAAACTCCAGACGACATGTCAGACAGTGAGGAAGGAAGTCGGGGAACTAGCTAGCTAGCCGCTCGATTGTTTAGTATTGTTTGCATTGCTCATTTGTGACAGAGCCTGATTATTCATTTTCATCGGTAATGGAGACAGCAACTCCCACGATCCCACGCTACTCCATCAAACTCTGTCCTTTTGTTAATGTTTTGATTGAGAGACCCCTCGCAGCAGAAATTACATGCTGTTTTAAAGCCTGCAAACATACAGGAATACACAGCGAGGCTGAAAGAACAGAAAGATGGAGAAAGTAAAGGCAAACCGAAAAAATGAAAGAAAGCATTAATCAATCAAAGACAGAGCTACACATACACATTTTTCTCCGATCTTTCATCAGAGCTGCCAGCGACAGAAATCAATCCTGCCCTAAATGGAGCCTGTAAATCTTTCTGCTCAAACGTCAGGCCAGTTCTGACAGGTCAATAAAAAAAAAAAAAAAAACTGGAGCCAGACTCAAGGTCACGTTTCATTCTCTGTCTGTCTACTGTCACCACATCTCCAAAGCTGAAACACTGTCAGCCATCACAGAGAAGATCCCCGACTACCGAAGTGGGATAGGCACTCTAAACTTTTTAGAAGTAAATGATCACTGCGTTAAGGCCATGACATGAAGAGCCAATGTGAAACAGTACGGCTGGAAAAAGGTCAGCAAAATGCCAATTTTGAATTTACTTTTAATGCTGTCCTCTTTGTTTTTCGCCTGTTGTTCAGGCTGTCTCCTGGAATACAAGCTGTGGACTACAGTGACTGTAGAGGCTCCACCACACACATAAACTGCCCCACAAAAACAGGTCCAAATGTCACCACTAGATAACAGCCAGAGCGTTAATCCAAATCTGTTAGAGGGACATGAAAGAGTCGTGCAGTGTTTCATGACATGTTCCGTCATTGATTTCATCACTGGAAGCGTATACATTGGCTCATTTAAGCCAAATACTATTGATCCCATTCATGTACTGCAGCTTATGTTTAGACACCATTTAACTCTGGAGAAGGTCGGCTCCTTTGTTATATGGTAAACGATCATTTTTGTTTTTTGGTAGTAGGACCACAACTCATAATGGTATCGCCACTCGTACTGGAAAGTTTCAAGCATCTACCTCAGACTTCCACCAGCTAAAACCCTCCTTTATACCTTCTGCCATCTCCCTCCTGAACTCTAGGAGGAAAAGGTTTTTGCAAATAAACCAATAAAGCTATTGACTGACTGATCGACACTTGGGAGCAGGATAAATTCAGTATTGGTTTCAGTCTCGTCTCCTGTTCATAATAAAGGTATAACAACGCCATTGTTATTCAATTCAATGGGGTCGCCAGTTTTATAATTGCCCCTCAATCATGTCAGATGATTGGTGGTGATTGTGCTGAGGTGACAGCCTGGAGATGATGTCATACATTAACCGCCGGGAGCTTTTAATGCCTTTTCAGCGCTGACTCCTGAAGGTTGATGATAATAGCACGCATGGATTTTCACTAGCAGCGACACGACTGCAGAATGCAATAGAAACCATGACCCTGTAAATCAGTTCTGATGCAAAATGATCAGTGATCTTCCTGTTGGCCGTTTCTTGTGTCTTCATCTTTTCTGCATCCGACTCGAAACTTCAACACAAGAAAAGTGTGTAAGACCTGACAAAAAGAGCCATTATTTGCAGAATACAGGGAGGCATTAATAAAATATTACCTCTGTCAGTGTTCCTCATTGATAGCAGTTCTTACAAATGGGCCACTGTCACTGTGGGACCCCCCTTCAATACAACCAGTAATTGGATTGTGAATATCAGAGAAGAGGATGGAGGAGAGGCAGCAGTTCTTTCAAACCTTCACGGGACAAACTGCAGCTGCTAAAATGACAGACAGGATGTCTTTATCTCCGCACTCTGTTGTTTCCTTCCTGCTTCATTCTTGCCTTTCTTTCCGTCCCTCCTTTGTTCCTTCTCTTCATCTTCCCTCCCTCATTCAGCTCGTCCCTCCGTTTGATGCCGTTTGGCGGCAGCTGCCTCTCGGGGAGGCTCGCCTGATTCCATTGGACAGCTGAGACACTGAAGATAGCAGGTCCAGCCAAAACCAACAAACATGAAGCGAGCAGGTCCTCAGATGTGCCTCAGACCTCTCACTCTCTCCTTCCATCCTTCACTCCCTTCTCTGACTTCTTTTTTAATGAGCCTGAGTAAATGACAGCCCACCTCCTCCAGTCAAACAGCATCCAAACCTGCCTTTACTTCTCCGGACAAGCTGGAGTAGCTTGGGCAAGACCGCATTGGACCGGACGTTATTAGAGCAGAGCAAACCAAATGAAACGAGAGCAGTAATCAAGACCGGAGTGAGGAGTGCTGTCTATCAAAGTGTCGCTCAGGCCTCTGCCGGTTAATCCTGAAAGCCCCCATTTGGGATGCAGCCTGCCTGGAGTGGTCTCGCTCAAATTAACCTATGTTACACACATTAAAGTTAGTGCCAAAGCTTTGCTTCAAAGCCAAGTGATGGATTATTCAACAAAGGGATAATTAAATGTACTTGTGACAGTGACATACATGGCAGTCAAAGTGTTGACACTCAGCTTTGATTTGAAGGTGCATCAGATGCACCTGAAGCCCTTTAATCCATGGTCCCCCAGTTTTAATTTCAGATATTTAACAGATAATAACTCTAATAAGAAGAATGAAAATCTATTATGAGTTGTAATAATCAACTACTCTCATGCACTATATAGACATTCAATAAATGGTTTCTAACACACTATGACACTATTCTATGCTGATGTGCGAGTAATAATGTCCATTATTCAACTACCTATGAAGACATATTTTATAACCACTGAGTTTTACTATACTGTCATTTGTTATCTGTTTATACAGCAGCCTCCTCTTCAGGTGCACATGAGAGTTATAGTTGCTGACAAATAGATTCATAAATTACATCTGCTTACTTTACAACTACGTTATCGCATGCTGTGACCCATTTATCAAACGTCTGTATACTGCTAAAAGCTTCATAGAGGGGTTCAAGTATTAGTGCAAAATCATTATACACACTGCTTTTGTCTAAACGGATCTGAAGCTGATGTGCTTTTGTGCGTTAAGTTCCTCATTAATTTGCTTATAATGATGTATTTTGTTTCTATTTGTATGTTTAGTCTCATTTATTGAAGTATAATTACAGTATGATTGCTTTGCATGATTTTATAAAGTTTATACTATGTCCTCTATGTGTTTTAGAAATGTTTTCAGTTTTTTTTTCTGTTTTATCTAAATGAAACATCCCATCGTGAATTTGACACATTTGCATCATGATTAATCATGTATTAGGCATCGTGCCTGTGAAAAAGGTAAGGTTAATGAAGTCAAGTAAAATACTGTAATTATAAAAATATACAGGAATTCACCTATAAATGACTGCTGTGTAATTATTCTGTTAAATAAACTCATCACAGAGTTAATATGTGCTGCAGGGCTCTGACACTGAATCGGAGGCAGAGCGCTCCATAGGGTCGCTGCCACACTTAGAGGAAAGGGCAAGCCTTCACCTTCATAATATGGCAATAAATCAGCCCATTAGCTATTAACCATTAGAAGATTGATTCGGGGTAAGCTTTTGCCCTGCATGGGATGATTCTTACATAACCTTCCTAATGACAGCCAGTGAGATTAAACAATGAACATTTGCATTGCATGTACAGCACATTCAGCGAAGCAGAGGGGAGCGGGAAAGGTTACAACGTCTAATTATGAATGGTTAATTTGACCCGAATAAATTGGAATACGGCTCCTCTGGTTTACCGAAAATTGGCGGGGCAATAAATCACCCTAACGAGAGCAGGCTGATGTCTGCAAACACATTAGTCATTATTAGAATGTGAAGTCCAGGACATGATGAGGGCTCAGACATCATCGATGCCTGGATCATTTCCGTAGACCCCATTTACCAAACAGCCGAACATTCGCTGCCCTCCATCTGTTACCGCTGCAGGAATGCATCGCATCTTCCTCCGAGCCATTGAATAGGATTCAATCACAAACGCTAAAGCCAAGCACAGAAGAGGACACAGTGCAAGTGTGGCCAGCAGCGCTCCACATATAGTCATCAAGGAAAATATATGCATTTGATGACAATTTTGTTTATTTCGGCTCAGAAATCTCCCAGAATATAGTGGAATCTCTATGTAGTACTGCTTTCCCTACAGCTGTTTATTTTTATGATTCTTTTGGAGGGTTGAGGAAGGGGGGAATTTTCAATTCAATTAACCTCAAATTACAGTGGATCCAATATGGCATCCAAATCTTTGTCTTTCCAAGGTGCTGGATTACTTCCCAGAAGTCTTGGCACGGCGCCAAAGAGCCAAGCTGCTAATTTATTCCTCCGAAATATTCGGCTGCTCCTGTGAACTCCATCACACATTCTCCCTTTTTGTCGAGTGCCAGGCTGGGAACATCCGAAGCTGCTTTTCTGCAACCGTCATTTAAAAGAAGAAAAGGCTGCCGAGGGAGATCCTGTGATGATATAAGCCAGTCTGGTTGGAGGGGTGGGGGGCTAAAGGCAATCTACTCGCCTCCTTCCCCTGCACATAAAATACACACATCTTCTAGTTACTAGTTACTGAGGCAACGATAAAAGATGATTCCATCACGTCATGAAATGATGAAAGCAGCATTTTACAGTCTTTCTGTTGCACATGTGAATTTGAAATTTTCAATAGAACAACAGGTTGTTTCAAGTCACCGAGATATATTTTTATATGTAGTCTAATCAGGTCAGGTAAGGCCCTGTTTTAGGGCCGCTGGTCTCAGGCCTGTGTGTAAATATGTCTAATACCTGATTGGGCCCAAGTAGACTCACCATCAGTTCTGATGATGTGGTGTGTCATAACCACAAAAATATGTGTTCACGTGAGAACATGTGTGTAAAAATGGGATGTACTGCTACTGTTTGCTGCTTTAATTGATTGATCATCATGCTGCCGCCAGTTTTGGTGTGATGTTTCAAGTAGGTGAAAAAAAATCTGATGAACCTCATGATGTTTCTGTCACATTTCTGATTCATATCCTCTCCACACCGGCCTCAAAATATGTATTCAGCACTTCTTTCATACTCATAAAACATGTGTAACGATGTGTTCAAGTGGAGCAGCACAGTCAGCCCCTGGCACCTTGTTGGCCACCTAGCACACAAGTTGTGAAAGAAGGCAACATGGTGTCTACCACGTCTCTCAGCCAAGGCATGCTAGAATGTTTGATTCTTTGATCACCTCATCTGAAACGATAGCCATCAAGGAAAACAAAGCCATCACGTAGTCTGATTCCAGCATACGGACATCAAACGATTTGTAGTTCGGCAATAAGAGAAAAGGGAAGCAAGAGCTAAAACCCAGCCAAGTGCCGGGTGTAAAGTGCAATTTGCCTGCAAATGCGTAAAAAAAAAAAGATATCATTACAAAAAAGGAGCATAAAATGAAGGCGAAGCAATGATGACAGAGGAGAGTGGAGGCAAGCTGACTTCATGAAGACAGAACAGGAACAGCAACAGAGACAGTCACTGTTAGTCACCGCTAACACGGCAGCGCCGATGTTGTGTTCGCTCTCCAGTCATCATGCCGTCGAGCAGCTCTCGCACTGCCGCTGTCGACTGCTGTAAAAATATCCCCGTGAGGATTGTTAGTCCTTGAGAGAGTCATTGTCTGAGTCTGAACAGCAGCCTGCCAGCTCAGACCTGCAAGTTCAAGTTTTCTCACAGACACTGTCGTCTAGCTTCTGCTATGAGAGGACGAGGGAGAAGGGGAAGAGCTTTTAGCATGTTTCCTGGCCCATGATCCCGTTTTTAGCTTTCAAATCCACATGAAAAGAAGAGCTGTCGGTCTTCCACAACCTGAAGTCTGAGTAAATAGTGACCCAACATGTGGCTCTGACCCCAATGTTGACCCGAATGACCCGAACCACCCACTCCCTTTTCTTCTATTTTCCCCAAAAAGCAACAGAAATATACAATGCATCACGTCTGTGATGTGATGCAGGATGTTTGGATCAACAAGTCTTTCTTGAATTCGATTAAGGCCCATGCCTGGACTGCGAGCGTGTCAGATGCGTTTTTTACTTGCAGATACACTCTCCTTTTAATCTATGCAGCTGTCTGCGCCGTCTCCGTGCAGGCTGGCCTCTCAGCAGCATCTCATGGGCGTAACCATGACCTGAAGCGATCATTTACGCTTGACAATACGTGCGTAAAAGCGAGGTTGATGCCCAGTAAAAATACACTGAATAAATACATCTACTTTTGAGGGTTGGATGTGTTTATTTACATACAATTTGAGAACTGCAAACCAAATCCTTCTGACGGTGGACATGATCGGACAGGACCCGAAAGGTTCGCTTCAGTCGAGGCTTCATTTCTGATTTACTGGTCTGTTCAGGGCGGGTTTCGGCAGAACGGTGGACTCATTTACCTGTCTCTGAATGGACGGAGCTAGTGAGCAGCACACACTCTCAGCAGCCGGCCTACTCAAGTTAATTCATTTTTACCTTTCCATGTGTGTCAAGCACTTTGTGTTTTAAGAGGTGTGGCCAATATACTATAGTATAGCCAATAACATACATGAGCTACAGTCATCTTTTTTCTTTTTTTTTTTTGCAGGTTAAGGTTAAAATTACAAATGACTTAAGTTTCAGTCATACGAAAACGATGAAAAAAAGATCAGGAACATTCACACATATCAATGGAAAACTACACACTGCACAGGAAGCTCGGCTGCTCCTACATCCACGTTTGAAATGCAAAAGAAACTGTCTTTACCGGCACGAAGCTGAAGTCGGCTGCAGTCTACACTCAGGGCTAGTCTGAATCACTGTTGTAAAAGGGCCTTTGTAAAGACTTTACATTGGCAATTGGTTTCAACTGCTGCTCTTCTGAGTATTCAGGGATGAGCAGGGATAGTTTAAGGTAGGACGTTTAGACACTCTGTTAATGCACATGTATTTCGGTGGGATCCTACCTGCGCACTTCAGGCCTCAGAGTGATTTTTAATGAAACCACATATTTGATATTAGAAAGCTTATGCCATCCATCCATCCATTGTCTTCCGCTTATCCGGGGCCGGGTCGCGGGGGCAGCAGTCTAAGCAGGGATGCCCAGACCTCCCTCTCCCCAGACACATCCTCCAGCTCTTCCGGGAGGACCCCGAGGCGTTCCCAGGCCAGCCGAGTGACATAGTCCCTCCAGCGTGTCCTGGGTCTTCCCCGGGGCCTCTTCCCGGTGGGACATGCCCGGAACACCCTCCCAGGAATGCGTCCAGGAGGCATCCGGTAAAGATGCCCGAGCCACCTCAGCTGGCTCCTCTCGACGTGGAGGAGCAGCGGCTCTACTCTGAGCTCCTCCCGAGTGACAGAGCTCCTCACCCTGTCTCTAAGGGAGCGCCCCGCCACCCTGCGGAGGAAACTCATTTCAGCCGCTTGTATCCGAGTAGTGTTCCCGGTTCCCGGTTGACCGGTAAATAGAGAGCTTTGCCTTTCGGCTCAGCTCCTTCTTCACCACAACGGACCGGTACAACGACCGCATTACTGCAGCTGCCGCACCGATCCGCCTGTCAATCTCACGTTCCATCCTTCCCTCACTCGTGAACAAGACCCCGAGATACTTAAACTCCTCCACTTGAGGCAGGATCTCTCCTCCAACCCGGAGAGGGCAAGCCACCCTTTTCCGGTCGAGAACCATGGCCTCGGACTTGGAGGTGCTGATTCTCATCCCAGTCGCTTCGCACTCGGCTGCAAACCGCCCCAACACATGCTGGAGGTCCTGGTTCGAAGAAGCCAACAGGACAACATGATCTGCAAAAAGCAGGGAAGAAATCCTGTGGTCCCCAAACCAGACGCCCTCCGGCCCTTGGCTGCGCCTAGAAATTCTGTCCATAAAATTAATAATCAATTCTGCACTCAAAACCTGCTCAGATAATCAAATCCCTTTAATTCTTTACATTTATTTATCTTTTAGGATTCAGTATTAAAAATGCATGAGCCAAAACAAAAGAAATTACATGAAAAAATGGATAAAATCAACAAACAAAAGAGATGAATAACAGTAAGAAGGAAAAAGACAGGAAGGGAAAATAGGCCACTAAGAGGAAGGATGTGGAGGTTTTATGTGTAATAAAGCTTGTTTTCATGGCCATCGTTTATCGCGGTAGGCTTATTTCTGTCCATGCAGCATGTGTGACAGCGACGTGCATCCTGATTAATAAAATACCTGGTTCCATCTACTTACAGGTATTTTCTCATGTTTCCTAATCCACTATTTGTCCATCCTTTACAGAAGCTTTTTTTCGACTTGCTAAAGAGCCAAAAACGGCATCCCTGCTCTCCAAGGAAGGCTATTAAAACACAATAACAAGTCTTTAGCTCAAACACCACCCCGTCTCTTATTGGCCATTTCTCTTATCGTTGCTCATTTCCTTCCTTTCCCTTTTCCTCCCCTTCTCTTTTGTGCTTAATGGTTAACTTGTGTTTATGATTGTTTTGGTGCTAAGATTGCCCCCATTAAGCTGGCAGGATGCCAGATTCTTCCACTATTACCGATGTTAATGATGCTCCTTAGGGAGCAGCTCCAATTCTCAATTTAAACTTCAATGAAACAAAAATAATACCAATAAGGCTTTATGGAAACAAGACAAAACAAAGAACTGTGTTCATCCTTCGTGTTAAAAGAGCGGGAAAAGTCCAACTTAAAGTTTAAAGCAGGGAGAAAATTACCTTTTAATGGTCGAACATTAGTTAACTTTTGACTGGTTTGTGATATGACAACCAAATATTGTGACAAGCATTAATTGCATTCATTCCTCTTCCAACATGACTGTCTCTCTCAACCTCTCCCTTCTGCGCTAACATGCTTGGACACTTACAGGTGCTAATGAAGTCAGCCTCCATGGAGAACAGCTCTCATCTCTTAAGCACACTCCAATTAAAAAGGAGGGGAAAAAAATAAACACTTGCTAAAACATGATAACGTGCTCCACCGCTTATTGCTCCCTCTCGTGTCGAAACGCCGCCTTTTACCCCCTGGCCCCTCAAAACACGGCTTTATTAGAGGAAACAAAATTAGCGAGGAAAAATTAAACCAGAACATGGCTGGAGAGGAAGGAAGAGTAAAGGGAAAAGTGTTCCCAAACGCAGTTTTAACAGTGTTGGAAATGTGTCTCTGCGCTGCTTTGAACACATTCAGCGAGCAGACAAACAGAAACCCTGACCCCACAGATTGAGTGGACCACCCTCTCCAATAGCACTTACTGCATCTGTCCATACATCAATGCAGCAGGAGCACAAACACTTGAACCTAACAAATAACGCTTAAAATGCTATTTAATAGACTCTGGGGCATTGTTGTGCTTGCAAAGACAGAGAGAAAAAAAGAGAAAGACACCACTTTAAAAGGGTGTACCGAGCCCACAGAAACACATGACAGCTTCCTTATCAGTTCTTTTTTCACCAATCAAGTCATTATTTCGCTGAATGTTCTTGAACCCGACGTGACAAGACCTGAAATTTCAAAACCAAACCAAACTTTGCTTGAATTCCACAGTTAAAGGTGAAATTATGTCAAAGAAAGAGGCAGAAATGTAAAATCCAACCAGCAGAGTCAGTTCCGATTGTAAATAAACGACGCGTTTACTGACCTGGCCACCAAATCACTTGATACTGTATTGATCCTCTTTGAGCTGAACTTGAATGCATCTGTCATAGAAACAAGCTGCCCGGCATTAACTTTGGGCAGATGTATGAAACAAATATCATCAAAAACCAAACAATTCAAACTCAAACTGAGGCAGCAAACTGTGTTTCTGCTGCACAGTTCTGCTCCTGCGGCACCTGATGATATCCACCTACAATCTGGGAAACGAGGACGGATGTCCTTCATAGTCTGTGTGGTCAGCGGTAACACTGGGACACTGCAGGTCCTTTGTTGAGTCACTGCCACAACTTGTGTCAGCTGTTATCAGGGCCGGAGGTGGTCCACTTCCAGACTGAACTGGGTCTCTACTACTCCGCTCTACTCTATTTCAGCAGCGTCACGTAGTGGATCGTGTACCTCCGCGAGCACATGTTCGGACATGGAGATGACAGACGGCGAGCACAGAGATCTGTGGAGAAAGCAGCCCATTAGCTGAGCTAACCTTGGAAGCATCAGGGAGGTTGGGAAGCCGCAGCGAGCCAACACTTCCCTGCAGAGAGAGCAAGCGCTGAACATCCTTCCTGCACGGGCTGCGGAAATTCAATTACAGCCTAATGAAGAGTGAGCTGACCTCCCCTCACGCCTCCTCCTCCCTCTCTGCCTCCTTCCCTCGCTCCTCTCACCCTGCTGAAGCTCATCATGGACTGTAACTGGGCAGGTTAGCAGGTGTGACTGGTTTCATCGAGGCCGGTGCCATCTCTGTCCCTCCGTCTTACTTCCTCTTGGCTTTATGACACTGGTTTCTGCAGTTCTGCAGCTTGTTCAGTCTATTTTTTTTAAGGTACATTTATATTATGTGTTATATAGTTTGAGTAAGGCTGGGCAATATACAGTAACAATACGAGAAAATGAACACCAAAATAAGAATTCAACTCCGGTATTGATAAGGAATATATAATGATTATGATTGATAGAGAAATGATTATGACATTTCTAAGCTTTACACCTAATGGCAAAGGCCTAGTCACACCAAAAAATGGCACAACAAAAATCACAAAAAACTCCACACAAAATAGGTCAAGCTGTACCCGACGAGCTAGCGGCTAGCTGTCAGCTAGCAAGCTAATTAGCTTTGTCGGTTGCTTGCAAAGCAGTAAGTTCACAAAGTTTATCCAAAAGATCTATTTGTACCATCAACTGTCTCTGGACTGTCGGCACTGGCCGTTTCTATTCAAACAGAGGAAGATTAAATAAAAAGCTGATGTTGCAGCACAGCTAACAAGCTACGCTAGCTTTTGGAGTTTTAGACTCTGGCTGTTTGTTCCATCAAAGGTCAGCAGCGTCAAAGACAGCTTGCGATTTGTCAACATCACATTTTCACTGTTTAACAAGTTTGAGCTTGATGTAAAATAACGAAGCAGATTTATTTCATCCCTGCAAGAAAACCCATCAATGAATTGATTCTCTCACTTTTCTCATGGCTTCCACTGACAACTTTCAAACTGACGGGTCAGTATTCGATGCTCAAAACACTGGTTTGCAGTGGAATACTCCTTGAACTGCTCCCATCACAGAAACAGCATTGTGTTACGTTTTATCAGCACCGGTGACTCAATAAGAACATTATTAAGTCCCAAAAAGTGGGAAACTGTGCAAAACATAAATAAAAAGAAAGCACAAACGACCTTACTGACAGTGGTTTGACGAAGTCTTCCTGAGCCCATGTAGCAACATCCTTTATAAAATCATGTGTTCACAAAGTGGTCATGATACTGTCACCTGTTACCAAGCAACCTGTTTACCTGTGGAATGTTCCAAACAGGTGTTTTTGGAGCGTTCCACAACTTTCCCAGTCTTTAGTTTTGTTGTTTTGCTGCGTCAAATTTAGAAAAAGGACACATTTACAAAAATCAATGAAGCTGATGAGGTCAAACATTAAATATATTGACTTTGTAGTGCTTTTAATTGAGTATTTGCCAAAAAGGATCAGTAAGATATCACATTTTGTTTTATTTATGTTTTACACAGTGATGGAATCAGGGTTGTAGTTTTACTGGGGCAGTTGAATGATTTATGTATCGACATGATTGGCAGTAACCAGATTACTCTGATGAGTTTTTAGATCCTGCTCATGCAGCACAAATGCGAGGTAGCCTACAAGATGTGTTTGTGTGTTTCTGTATTTTTCACCTGTCTAGGCTCCAGACTGTGAGAAGGGAGATTTCAACACTTTCCATCTCGAGCTCAAAGGAAACAAAGCCACTTATATTAAGTGTCGTGATAAATGATCTCCTCATTAGACATTTCTTTTGGATCTCTGCTCTAATTAGCCATCTTATTCACTCCACTGTGAAAGTGCCTTTTCCATTTTTGTCTATTTCAGGTCAGCAAATGTTCCACAGATCTGTCGACGTCATTCACTAAAAAAAGTCCTGAACTCGATTCAAAGCATCCACCTCGCCTCTCTGTTTTCCACATTATCTCTCCCTCCTCCACTCCTCCCCTCCCGCCTGAATGTTGTTTCATGCATCTTGATTGCTCCATTTCTCACTCTATGACTACATTTATTGCTCGTGCCCGTTTATCACCTGCCTCCACACCGAACTGTGCTTTCATTTTCTCTGCCAGAACATGATAACTGCCATTAAAAAACATGTCATACCGTCGCAAATTGTTAGCTGCAAATTGGCAAACCAGTTTACAGAATTAATTACACATTGAAAAAGAAAAAAAAAATAATAATCCGCTCACTAAACACAAACATTGAGAAGAGAATAAGAATCCTGTTTAATTTCTCTCATATCAAAATTCAGAATTCCCAAATGAAATGGTCCCAGTTCCATAGTTTATCCATATAGACAGTCGTCTAATTGATCCCATCAGGCTCCGGACAGTGACTGAATAATTGGACGATCAATCTGCAGTCAGTGACAGGTTTCCATCGCAGGAGGTGATGCTGCAGTGTGGCTCTGTGGTCCTGCTGAGAGGAATTGTCTCTGTCACAGACCACAGTTAACCATGATGGATCTATCTGGGCTCACACTGTCCCCGCTTTAATGAAACTCCGCTATGAAGACGTCGAAGCCCAATAACACGCCAGAGATGAGATATGAAAGGAAAATATGAAGCTGTCCTTTCTTTTTTAACCAAGTGGTTTCTTGGTATTTTCGGAATCATGACACGGCAAAAACATTAATGATGTAAATTTGTAATCCGCCCGGAGATAACTGATAACTGAGCTGACACAGCAGCTGGCTGAGTGCAACTGTCACATCCGCACTGCATAATTCAAAATGTCAAAAACGGACAATCAAAACAGAGTTCCTACAGACGCTGTTAGAATTTAAAGCTGTAGAATATACAGCTGGCGGCTTTACAGAATTGACAGAGTGGAGGCTTAGGAACAAGAGAAAGAAGGACAAACAGACCATAAACCAAAAAAAAGTAAAGATTGATATTCAGACTCACTAACCGAGCCAGTTTTACTCTGAAGCCTTTAAAGAGCTTCAGCTCTATGTGTCCAGTCACAAACCTCCTCTTTCAAATCAAAGTGCAACATGGTAAGTGCTAATGCTAACTGAAATAAAATATAATCTCGACTTTTTTTGTAAAAACGGTTTCTTTTAAGGTTTTTTTTTATAGTTCTTTATTAATAAAAGGCATTCAAAATTGGCCTTTAAAGACACTGTGAAATGTGCATTTTAACAGTTTTTAATGGTGGCATCTTCCTGCGCTACAGCAGTATGATGATTAGACTGAACTGAGGGACATACTGCGAAATAATCCACTGCGTTCACCAGCTCGTCTCTAACTTTAACCTCTGTGGGTTCACGGGGCAACACCTTTCACATTACAGTGGTCACTGGTGCAGCTTAAAGGATGTACAAAGGCTATTTCATCATTTTGCATTATTACAATATATCATTTTTTCTTATTTTTCTATAACAATTTACTGTTCTCAGTGGCTCTCAGGTGTGCATGGTACTCCACTTAGTCCTCAGTCAGACATGCAATGACAGCTCATCTGAGGACATTTCCTTTTATCCAGAGAAGACAGGTTTCATCTTTGGCCAGAAGCAACATATCTGAGCGATAATCAGCCCTCGTCTTCACTGGAAACCCAGCAGGTGCTGTGGCTGCATCATATTATTTCCCACAGACGACACTGTGGGATGAAAAATTGGTCCCCGTGTCTTTTCTATGATGGATTTCTACTTTTATGATTGCCGAACATCAGAGGGAATAGAACAAAAATGCAACAGCGCTTGCTCTTTGATTGAGGGACTGACACTGAAAGCTGACATTTACTGTTGTCAACACTCTTCCACAGAGTAAAGTCAACAGCAGCACAGATTAGCAGGGCGAGCAGCGGTTAGGTCAGTAATATGACAGCCTGCAATCCCAGCAGTCACTGAAGCTGACAGATCTAAAGTCAGATTTAGGAGCTTTGTTGATCTGATCCCTGAAAAAGGTGGATATCAAACCCACATACGGCAGTCCAAGAGGGGCAGAGTGGAAGAGACACTAAACATTAAACAGAAGAGAACTCGGACTGCAACTAATGATCATTTTCGAGCTCGACTGATAAATCAGCACGGTCAATATTATCAGGCAATTTAACGTATTTTATATTTAGTGTTTCCTCTATAACTGTACAGGTCTGATGCTATGAGAGTGCCAATGTATCCGCTATAATTATTCTGCAGCAGCATGAGCGCCGCTGCAAAAATTTTACATGATCATTAATATTCTCCGCTCTCATGTTTCACCGGGGGTGGGATTAGCCCCTCCACACACACACACACACACACACACAGAGAGAAAGCAGCTGTGGAGCAGAGGAGAAACAGCTGAAGTGAAAATAACGTTGTCGATACCGCTGACAAAAAGGCTCGGTTATGAACGGCACGCTAACGTGCTGACGAAATCCGTGTTTTTGTATTTTCAGCTGAGCTTCGGTTGAAACAAGTATTGTTTTGCCCTCATTGAAGTTTGGTGGAAGTGATGTAATGTAGCCCTGCAGCCTTTGATGTGGAGCGAGCACCGTGCCAGACTCCGATTAAAAATCTGTTGAAATATCCTTTGAAACGCTACACTGCTTGTCAGCAGCCAGTCACGTGGTAACCTGTGGCCTTGTGTACTGATTAAATTGGCATGCACTTTAAATGAAACCTCAACTTCTGGTGTCCTTTATCATGAAAAGCAGCTAATAAAAACCTTTAAAGCAGGGGTTGTCAAAGGTCAGAGGTCCAGAATGATTGGTGATAACAAAATAACATTCAATGACTGAATTAACATCCCCTCTTGCTGTTTGGCCAGCAAGAAACTGAGGCAGACAAGGCTCAGACAGTTAGTGCATATCTATTTCTGACTCAAACATATTCTTAAAACTACACTGAAATTAGTTACTGTGTTCTGGAGAAAAGGAGACATGTTCTGTATCTGCGATTTAGGAGCTGATAGCAGATTCTCTGGTGTAACGTTAATGTGTGAACTCAGCAGCAACAACACACACAGTCTCCAGCAGTTAGCGCTGCCACATTAAAACCACATTCATCTGGGAACAAGATCGCTGTGAATGATCTCCAGCTACACAACAACAATTTACTGGTAAACAGGAGTTTTTTTTTTCTTTTCTAAATCAATGAAATTAAAATTGTTTTCAAGAAATAAATAAAAACATGATTTTTACTATCATAGAAAAAAAATCCTATAATAGTGTGAACAAACATGGAAAATCCTCTCTCAACAAAAAACTCCTTTAGCGTCCCAGGAAGCAGCAGAAATACTGAGCACTAAGTTTTGGACTAAATACAACAGTTGGCCAACAAAAAAAACAAAACAAAAACATATATATGTGATGCCTCTTGCATCTAATGAACAAGCTTAGTGATTCTGAGACAACTCCGGAGTTACCTCCTATAGTCCGATCAGTGTGCTGATTAATCGGGTAAGCCCACCTTCCTCAGCCAAATCCACCAGCATCTTAAAGCAGTCAGCCTCGGGGAAACACTGATGTTGGAACCAGTGCATAAGCCTGGGTGACAAGCGGCTAGAAACAGCTGTGCAGAAATGCCAAGCACGTGCTTCAGGTAAGTTAGGAACAGTGTCTCCATTAAGTAGATTGGGTACAGACATATCCAGGTCACAGGAGGAAGCTAACAAGCTGCCATTACTCTGCTACATGGAATCAATTTCACTTTAATTCATCGCCACTACATCCTCATGTTTGCATTCCGAGCGGCATGCCGATAATGGACCGACGGGAAGGATGCTGAAGGCTGGTGCACGTCTGCGGTGAGCTAATTGATGCTATGTCATTTTTTAGCATTTACAGAGGCGCTATGTCGTTTAGCGGGTTAGGTTTGGTTTGTGAGGAATTAAGAGATGGAGCCACACACAGGTGAAAATGGATTTTTGCTTTGTCTCTACTGTCATACAGTTTGTCCACCAGAAAGCAATGACTAATTTATTCTACAACTGTAACACGTCATGATCACAGTTCTTTAAAAGCCACATTTACGGGATCTTGATCAAAAACATTCGTTACACAAACATACTGTTAACAGATTTTTGAGAAGCTGGAAGCAGGAGATGTTTTTGTGTTAAAGACGAACACATGAAAAAAGATAAGTTTTGCTTCAGAGAGACATCAGGATGAGTGAGACCATGAAAAAGAGTAAAGAGGTAAAACGAAAAAAAACAAATTATTGAAAACAGAGGGTAAGTAAAGAGAAGAAAGTCAAAGACAGACAGAACATATAAAGAACAGAAATTCAAACTGTGCACAGACACTGTAAGAAAACTCACGCTGAAAGGTCAGAAACGAGAAGAGACATCAAGAGATGATCCAGGACATTAAGAAACAGATAAGGAAGGACAGAAAGGACAAAAAGGAAACAGGAAGAGACAAAGAAGAGATTACACACATGAAGAAAATACAAAGGGAACAGCAGCAAGAGGAGAAGAGGAAAGAAAAGAGACATTAAGGACCACGAGGGGAAGCGAGGAGATAAAAACAGCAGGTTTCAGTGTTTGCATGTTATCTGTGAGTCACTGTTCAGCCTGAATGAACTGGAGGTGAGCGTGGGCGACGGAGAGAGAGAGAGAGTGAGAAAGGTAGAGAGAGGAAGGCCGTGAACATGGAGGGCGAGGAGGGACTGAGATCGTTTTACATTAACAAGGTGATACGTATTGAAAAACAGATGAATATGGATGTAAATACTGCCAGATGTAATTTCAGTTCTTTCACACGCTCGTGGGTGGAACAGGAAATTATCATCATCACTTTGAAATAACAGGTGAGATTTCCTCCAAACGTTTTTCTGCAGGAGAGCAGCTTGTGCAGAAAAGTGTGGGAAACTGCTACCTTTGGACAGATTGTATTATTTGGTAATTACAAATATTGTGTTATTCAAAATGATACCTTTGAAGGTGTCTTATTTTGCTGCCTGGTTTGTGTTGGTGTGCTCAAGACATCTGCCTGCAAAAACCAAAAGAATCTTTTTTCAATGCGTTCACGTGCGCTGAAGTCACCGGGTTTCAGCTGGCTAACCTGCAGAAAGCTGATTTCTTGGTCATGTATGTGAACAAGCGTGTGTCAAAACAGATTTTTACAAGTCCACATGTGGAAGACAAGGACTTCAGACAGGGAAATGTCACTGTGACACCAAAGAAGCTGTTATTTGTACAGACAGAGAGAGGAGGCAGCTTCAGAGCCAAAGTATTTTTAAATGAATTTTATCAGCAATCAGGCAAAAAAAAAACAAAAAACAAACAAACAAAAAAAAAACAATCCAACAATCATAACGTGCAAATTCTGAATTTTAGTCTACCAAGATTTTTTCTGGTAACATGGTGTCAGAGTAACCTGCTTTCTTGTGTATGCACGTGTACTCCCCAACCATCACTGCTTATTTATTTCCTACTATGAAGCACAATGTTCAACCACTGCCAGAGCCATCACCTGCAGACGGTGCATGCTTCACATCACCAATATCCATTTCATTTCAGCACACTATGAAAGTTAACCTAGAGAAACCTGTTTGAGATATCACATTGGAAATTTAATTAGCTTGTGTTTGGCTTGTGTTCAAGAACACTTGAGCCATCTGCCAAACAGCAACCTCTGTGATGCTGAGCTCACTAATTCACACTAACTTCACATTAGACTTTTCACAACTTCCAGGTTTGCTTCGTAACTTGCCTCCGGTTTTATTTCCTACCAGCAGAGCTGCTTAATTTAGCTTTTTTGACGAGTAGACTCTCAAACTCATTTTCTGACATTCTCAATCTCAAGTCCCAGAGTCATCATCTCAAAGTAAAACCCTTGAGTATGATTTAGAGAACTGGCAGCACAAATGCTTTTAGTTAATGGAACAACGCGCAAAATCATAAATGGAAGTAAAAACTGAGACCTTTTAGCTAAAGAGAACCAGGGTGACAACATGACAACAAGGACGCAGATGGAGATAATATGAAGAGGAAGACTGAATAGTTCATAAGTGTGTAATACAAGTGCTGAATATTACAAAATGAGCTTGTATTTAACCGTAACACATATTGTATTCACAGTTTTTAGCAGAATAAATCACAGTATTATCACATCTTGTCCTTTTCATGCTGCTGGAGCTGGAGGGCAGCGTCTCAGCTGGTGTGAGGGAGAGGAGGCTAATTTAGCTCAAAGCCTTAAACATGGTGCAGAGGAGAGGAGACGAGAGCAGAGGAGAGGAGAGGAGAGGAGAGGAGAGGAGAGGAGAGGAGAGGAGAGGAGAGGAAATTAAAGGAAAGGAAAGGAGCTGAGACAGGAGAGGAGAGGAGGCTAATTTAGCTCAAAGCCTTAAAAATGGTGCAGAGGAGAGGAGAGAAGAGGAGAGGAGACAAGAGGAGAGGAGAGGAGAGGAGATGGGAGGAGAGGAGAGGAGAGGAGAGGAGAGGAGAGGAGACGAGACGAGACGAGACGAGAGGAGACGAGAGGAAAGGAGGCTAATTTAGCTCAAAGCCTTAAACATGGTGCAGAGGAGAGGAGAGAAGAAAAGAGGAGAGGAGAGGAGAGGAGGCAGGAGAGGAGATGGGAGGAGACGAGCGGAGAGGAGAGGAGAGGAGAGGAGAGGAGAGGAGAGGAGATGAGAGGAGACGAGAGGAGAGGAGATGGGACGAGAGGAGAGGAGAGGAGAGGAGAGGAGAGGAGAGGAGAGGAGAGGAGAGGAGAGGAGAGGAGAGAGAGGGGAGGAGATGAAAGGGGAGAAGAGGAGAGGGAGAGGAGAGAGAGAGGAGATGGGAGGGGAGGAGAGGAGAGGAGAGGAGAGGAGAGGAGAGGTGAGGAGAGGAGATGAGAGGAGAGAGAGGAGAGGAGAGGAGAGGAGAGGAGAGGAGAGGAGAGGAGAGAGAGAGGGGAGGAGATGAAAGGGGAGAAGAGGAGAGGGAGAGGAGAGAGAGAGGAGATGGGAGGAGAGGAGAGGAGAGGAGAGGAGAGAGAGGAGAGGAGAGGAGAGGAGAGAGAGGGGAGGAGATGAAAGGGGAGAAGAGGAGAGGGAGAGGAGAGAGAGAGGAGATGGGAGGAGAGGAGAGGAGAGGAGAGGAGAGGTGAGGAGAGGCATTTGAAGCTACAGTGAAGTTTGGCTTCTACAAAGTGGTCACTAGTTTAATAAAAACGGTAAACCTCTGTGTTTGTCAGTCCTTCAGCATCAAAGAATGAAATGCTTACTGTATTTCTAGACTGGAGCAACGATGGAGGCACTGGGGGCTTTTCAACAGCTGCAATATTGATTTTTATAGTATATAAATATTCAAAAATGAGCATATTTGCTTTCTACAAGTGTTGTATTAAAACAGCCAGCAGTCAGGAAATAAATCCTTAAACTAAGCCTTGGACACATTTCTAATATTAATACTGAGTCATATTTTAATTTTATCAGGCTATAAGGAATTACACCCACTTCAAGTAGAAAAAAAGTCTATTTTGATCTGAAGATTTGTACATTAAAGCAAATGTCATTAATAGATGTATGGGGTATGATGTGAATGTGAATGAGTTCTGTCCATATAAAATGTTTTATTCATGAAAATCTTTGCATAAACTAAGTGTCTTAAAGAATGGAGGCCTCAGTATGGAACACAGTAAGTGTTCCTACTTCAGAAGGTGAAATAAACTGATTTGTTCCACACATGAGAACGTACAGGTGTGGCCAGTCTCTACATTCACTTAGTACCTGAAGCCAGTTTCTTCAATGCATTTTTACACTTAAACTGGGTCTTTAAATCTCCTTAGCTTTCAGAGACCTTACTCCTCGTCAGGGCGGAACAGGCAGCAGTCTACTGTACTGTACTGTTCTGAGTGAAAAGAAATAAAGAAGCAGGGCGCAGTGGGGAATAAGCAAATATAGAGACTCCCAATAAAAGCCACCTGACCCCCGCCTTGAATCTGATGATCCTCGACTCACAAAGATCCCCAGCTGACACCGTCAGAGCTCCACTCTGCTCCTCTGTTCTTTGCGTTTTCTTACTCTTCACTGAAAAACGCAGCACATATTTAGCATGTTTCCCACTTTGAGCACACTTGTGATGATATCATGAGAAGGTAAAAGACTCCACAATCCACCAGAGGCTTTCCTGAACCCAAAGGAAAAAAGTTTTGTGCTTAAATAAAACACAAAGTCAGCTAGAGCAGAGCAGACCAAGTATACAGACAAATATAAATCATCAGGTATCATTTGAGTCAAATATGAATAGCTGTATTAATTATAATTTTAAAAAGGAGAGGAGAGGCTGTTCCTGAAACAGCGAGGCTATAATTACACAACATCGAAACAGCGTACTAATTAGCACCTCAGAAAATATAACTGCGCTCTGAAAAAGCATTTCATCAATTGTTTATCGTTCTCATGTCGGCTGTGAGGTACCGAAACAAAGAAGCATCAATTAATGTAGCAGGGCATCGGTGTTTCTGCAGGCTAGCATGCTGCCATGGAGCACAGAGGTTGTTCAGCAGCATCAAGAAAAGTGGCTGAGAGGGCTGAATGTGTACCTCACATTCCCCAGAACAACGATTTGCTGTTTTCCTGACCTTGAAATGTGATTTGACAGCTGTGTGTTATTTTGGTGCCCAGCGTAGAGCTCACAGGTGGGAGGGGAGGCGCAGACAGGTGGGAGGTTCATTCAAATGAGGCAGCACAGAGCGAGGTGCTGGTATGTCGGTGAATGAGCTGAGAACAACCTCAGCTGCCACTCTCATGATTTTGAAGAGCAGACAAAATAAATTGGAGAAAATACGCAAAATAAAGCAATAATGCTTCAGTTAGGGCCGAATATTTAATCGAAAATGATTGGAATCGCAATATGGCCAAGCTGCAATCAGCACCAAGCCTATTTGGTGTAATGCAGATGATAGTATGCAGAACGTTAGCTGTAACATCTATTGATGAGGAGCTGTTCACTCGAATGGCATCTGCCAATAAACCCAGAAGAGGAAGAGGAAGAAGGATCAAGGTGAGAGGGATGGAGTACCTGCCAAAAAGGCTAAAAGTCACAAATCAAGTATCTCAGCGAATGGGAGGAGGTTCACCCGTAGCAACATCGGAAAGTCACAGATTTAGTGCATCACACGGAGAAAAAAGCAACAAATTTGCCAGCCAGAAACATGCTCCACCCATGACTGTATTTACACCACCTCTGCCATCATCACCTTCTCTTACCACTCGTCCCACTTACCTGTAGCCTCTCCAAGTCACAGTAACTGAAGCGTAATGTGTAAGTGATGTGTACATATCCTTCAAGCAAAACATATTTAAACTAAGTGCTGAATCTATCTGCTCTTCTGTGTTTCCTTTTCTATAATTCAGGGTTGTTCACAGCACTTCACTTTCTCACAGGTATCTGATTCTGACCACTCACCTGCAGTGACTTCATGTCGAAACTAGTTAGTTTAAAGCAAGTGGTGATTTTAGGATTCACTGTGTGCGTAGCCTTGTCTAAATGTAAGTGGTATGTGGACAGTGGTTCAGTCCAGGGTAGGACGTGAGCTGACAGGTATGACTTCAATGCAAATAAAAATGATTTAAATTAACTTTCCTACCAGTTAGTCCATTCTGGATAAAACAAACCTTCAGTCAGCATTTATTAAATCAATGAATATGAGTGATTCTGTAAACTTATTGGTGTTATTAGTATTCTTACTGCTGCTTTATGAACAGTTTCTCCTGCAGCTCATTAAACCCCAGCAGCCATCTGAACGCAGGACAGATACGTTGATAAATCTGCAGCCTCCGAGTGCCGTGCCATCACACGGCTGACCTGTGTCTTTGATTAAATCACGCAAATGACACAGGCTGCTACAAAACAACCGCTCAGACCTCTACACACACTAGACTGGCTGAATATAACTCAATATTCTGCCTGTTTATGAGAAAGACAGATTACAGGGGCTCATTAATCCTGTTTTTTTTTCATTTCAGCAATGCTGCTGTGTCACATTTAAATATACAAAGAGACCATTTGCAATGTGAAATACAGTTGAAATATGACTGAAAATCATACTTGCAAACTATTCTTTGCTTATTTCTATTATTTTATTTATTAAATGTCGTTCTGCTCTGCACTGCCCAGAAAACATGATTTCCTCGAGAGGCTTATTTGCTCAGCTACTATCATTGTCTTGCATCACTGTGATTGGCTCAGCTGTTTCAGAAGGATGAGACCAGTGATGTGACTGGCTGAGAGTGTAGTTATTAAATCGGCACGCTCTCCAGTCCATGTTCCACCTCAACTGGCCCTTTTGCACTTTGAACTGCTGCACATGCATGAGCCGAAATAGCAGTCTGTGTGCCTCATGTAAAACAGGGCCCTGTGTGTCCATCTGCAGCTGCAACACCGAGCAGAAAGGTCACGAACAACTGACATGCACATGCACATACTACGCTTCTGAATGTCCAAGAAAAATACTTCTTCTTCTTTTTCTGTCTATCTCTGCATATATTTTAGTGCATTATTTAACATCTAAAGAAGTGGAAAAGTGACCAGGAAATTCTGCTTCTCACAGTGGCTGTGAAGCAGCCTTAATGATGGATATCTTGTTCTCTCCTCCACTCAGACCCCGGCGATAATATTGCACTTGTCCTCCGATTTATTATGTAAGGGTTCAAAACTGTGCATTAACTCCAGAGTTCAAACTGATTAAGCCGCCTGTGTGAGAAGACCAATCCAGTCCAGAAAGTAGATTTTTCTCTCGCTAACCTCGCTGACATTAGCAGGGTCACACAATGGCCTCTTCATCACCATCTGCTCAGAGGATACTGCAGGCATTAGCTCCAAACACGATAATAATAGGATTTATATGTCGCCTGTGTGGAAGCTGGAGGCTTTGCACTAAAAAAAATATTCACAAAAATGTTTTAACACTAGATTTATTTATTTTTAACAAATCTAGAAAAGTTTAAAAAGAAAAATCATATGTTTTTTACAAAGTTAACAAGTTCTAGCAACTGTGTGAGGACGTGATGCTCATTACACACCAGAAAACACGAGGATGAAAAAGGTGACAGAAGAGGAAACTTAGCTATTCCAAGATCTTTACCACAACTGGGACAAAATAATTGAAGTTTGTCCAGAGGGAGGCACCACACAAAAGACAGCAGTCACAAAGTGGCTATTTTAGGGCATCTCAGCACCTGGTTCCATTCCCTTACTGTTGGAAATGTGTACGTCACCTTATGGACCATTCTTATGTAACAATGGTCAATAATGAACTTCCATGAAATAAGAAGCCAGCAGAGTGACCAGTAATTAAAAACAAAGCAATGTTTTCCCTGATACAGCAGCAGAACTAAAGGTTACAGGCACACGCATACCCACACACACTGCAGTAATGAGGTGAGCGTTGGACTGGGCCACTGAGATACATTCCTGAAACACTGACTCATGAGTGTGTGTGTGTGTGTGTGTGTTCTCCATCTGCCTGACAAAAGCAGGAATGTCTTGAGATCACATTTGGGCCTCTGCAGAAGATGGCTGATGCTTTTGTTTCTGAACGGTTTATTATTTGTGCAACAGTGACAAACACTTGCAAACAAATGACTCAGTGGTTTGTGTGTCAGAGCAGTTGTGTGTGTGTGTGTGTGTGTGTGTGTGTGTGTGTGTGACGGGGGAAGAAAGTGCTACACTCCTCTAAAAGTCTCAGTTATTACTAACAAGCCGGTACTGACGGCAGCTGCGCTCATGCGTCTGTGTGAATGTGTGCGGGTGAACGGTGGCAGGTGTGTGTTCTGATCAGCGATGAGCGTGTGTCCTCTCTGTACCTTTGTCGCTGAAGTCGTCGACCAGGATGACCTCTGCTATGAGCTGTGGAGGAGAGCGGTTGAGCACGCTGTGAACGGTCCTCAGCAGCGACGACCAGCCCTCGTTATGGAAGGGGATGATGATGCTGGTGTTGGGCAGCTTCTCTGCATACAGCTTCTGCTTACAGCTGCACGGAAACACATGAAACCAAATGCAGAAGTGAGAGACGGAAGTAGACCAGTGTGTGTGTCATCTCTGCTAAATAATACCCATATTTTTAGCCACGCTAGCGGTGTGGCTCCAGGGACGGCCAATCTGACGTTTAGTACACACCTTGTTACTCCCTGACAGAATTTGACGATTACGTTTTTTTTTTAATCGAGCGCCACCAACAGATAACTTTGTATTTCACTCCTCAAGCCAAGATAGCTCCAGCATGACCCAATTACCATCAAGCCCCAGCTGTATTTACATGTATTTATATAGTCTTGGTGGCTTTAAGAGCTCTTTACTTTAACAGCACATTCATTCAAACAGAAAAATGAATGAGCGGAAATGTGCATGAGTAAAGACCGCTTACTGATCCTCACTGTTTGTCTGGAGAACTTTTTTTTTTTTTTTTGTTCTATATTATCCAACTTGACTATTCAAATTGTATTTTCCTCCAAATACACATTTTACTGGAGTGAGTTTGTTCCAGTGTCTGAATCATCTTCATTCATGACATTTAAGACCTGCAGTCTCCAGTATACGAAGGTTAAAGGTAGATTTAGATGCATGTTGATGTCATGATAGCAGTTTGAAGCTAATTAAAGTCAGTCATTTACTTGGACTTTTGAATATCAAACAGTGAATGAATATATATATATATACATATGTGCACATTAGCATGTGATGTCATGTAGCAGCATCTACCAAACTTTCAAGCAGCCTTCAGCTACTTTCCATAGAAAACAGTTGGCAACACTGCTTTGTACTGTCTGACATATCTGGTGTTTGCTAGCATAGTAGACATATGTACATATACTGTGTGGCATTTAGAAGCACCTAAGGAAGAATACAGTTAATATGCCGCATTATGCTACATTTGCACATATTGCACAGTCCTGGCAAACTATGCATAGTTCATAGTGGAGGGGGGTTATAGTGTCACAACATTGTGTATTTGAGTGCATGTGTGCATGGATACATGTACATGGGGATGTGCGTGGGTGTGTGTGTGAGAGGTCACCGGCTACGATGTGTTTTGGGAGTCAGAGGATGAGTGAGGGGGCTTGGATGGGTTGTTGATGAGAGCGATGGAAGCTTCCTGAGGACGCAGTGCGATGGGTCTGCCACTATCCCACTGGCCCGCTGTCCGGCCCTGGCATCGTGCACAACACTCACGGGCACTTGATCCTGTCCTGTGAGCCACTTGGCTATCATTCCAGTCTGTGTTTGGTGTGGGCACGTGATGTGGGGTACCACACAGTAATGGAGGAGGTGAGGACACTGTCGAAGGTAGCTCTGCAGGCTGTTTGTGTTAACATCCAATTATTGTTTACATGCACGTTTATACGTAGCTTACGCTTAAGCTTCTATTCTTTTGCATTCACCAGTGTATGGAGCAAGGAGTTAGTTCAGCCATGATGAAGTTTACTTTTGACGCATTGCATTTGAGGCCACTTTCTTGGTTTTGGCTGTAGTCTTCTCCATAATAATGGCCAGTATGGCTCATGTGTGGTATTTAATTCCGCTCGGATTTCTCAGAAAATAAGTTCTGTTGGCCGTTACAGCAGTGAAATTACTGTCTGTGTTTCATTTAGATTTTCAAATGCTAATGAGGAAGAAAATCTTCCTCAGCCAGTGAGAGAACCCTTTTTGTCAGTGTGCTGCAGCCCCACCTGAACAATGTGTTGCTCTTTTAATAAGGTGTAATGAAGCATACCACCTGCTGGCTTGCCCTTCCATTCCCTTCCTCTTTTCTCTCTCTGTCTCTCTCGCTCGGAAGAGTCGGAGAAGAATCTGTAGAGACAGTAATTATCTCTGAGTCTCTCAGGCCTGTCTGGTTGCCTGAAACTTCCTCTCTCTCTCCGTCTGTCTCTCTCTCTCTTGTCATTCAGCCAGTGAGTCAGAGTGAAATGAACGAATGAATGAACGCTGCTGGGACGTCTGGGCCCCCTGAGGACCGATGTGGCACCTGGCTGTCAGACGCCTGTCACTCTGCTGTCGCTTTGACCGACCAAACAGACACACCTGTTCTCCTCCACCATTCAGTGCACCACGAGCCCCCCTGTCTGTCCCGTGCCAAGCGCATGGGTCTCGGTATGGTGGCTCGTTGCTGGTTCCTTGGAGGTCAAGATCCCTGACAAGTACTTTCTGTGGTTTGGTGAGAGGATTTCAGTGTTGGACACATTAATCCTTTGCCTGTCAAGTCGGACTTTAACCGCCTTCCATTGGTCTGTGCATGATTGAGTCGAGAGCTGGTTTTCAATTCAAACCCACTGCACAAGTGCTTAATAAATAAGCTGCAAATGTTTGCTCCCCATAGAGCTGAGTCTGCTCATCAAGGACTGTTATTAGAGAGAATAGCAATGGTTGCGTCCCACAAAACACGCCCCACACTGCTACACAAATAAAATCACAAAGATTGTAATTGTTATCTATTGACTGCTTTTAATTGTGGCAACAGCAGCTGCACCTTTTGTGGGGGATTCAAATATTATTATATATTATGAATATTATTATCTGTTGGAACAGTGGTGCACTTTCAGCATATTCAAAATGATTTGTTGATGCAATCATGATCAAAACACCACTAAATAGTGGTGTAAATGATCCAAAATCATCTGAAAATGTATCCATGTTTCTTTCCACGTACAGCAGCTCGACTTCTAAAGGCACCCGATCATCAGCTGCTCGGGTAAATTTTAAGCGTTATGATTGGATATTTCTCTTTTCTGTGCTCTTCTGGATTCTCTCAACATTATGCACAAATTATTTTTGTCACATATGTATTTGTAAGAACGTGCTGAAGCGTTTGTTGCAATATTGGTTGGACTTTATGGCTGATGTATAATTTAGATACGAGGGGCATAATGTGAGCGAGCATGAGGAGACCTTGAGAGAGAAAACATTTAAAAACTGCTCTCCACATGAAAGAGACGGCAGGGTCAAAAAAAGGCTCTTGTCAGGTAGAGGGAAAGCGCTGAAGGCTGATCTGTGATGAATTGGGTCAGCAGGTCTGAAGCTGTTGAGTAGATGATATTTATAGTGTTGCTGGTGCGTTTATTTTCAGTATTTTGTTCTTTAATGAGTCAGAGGAGGGCTGGAAGAAACCCAGCAGTCTGTACTGTAGCCACAGGTCCACATGGCTCATCGTTAGCATCTGTTCTCTCACAATTTATTCTGCTGCATGTTGAGCTTCACGTATACCTCCTAAATGTCTCAAGTCTACTACTAAAAGGGCAGCTGTGACTTCCTGGTTGGGACATTTATCTATACATCGAATTTTAGACTTATATTGTTAGACTCAATCCTACAAAAGATGTGGCACAATTCAGCCGGAGTCTAAACTGCATTTTGTCAGCATGTTAACTCGCTAACATTTATCATATTAGCACACTTGTAAATTGGACCATGCTGACATTACTCCATCCATCCACAGCTTTTCTGCGGCTTATCTGGGTTGTGTTGGCAGCAGGTTAAGCCGGGTAGCCCAGTCACATCTTCCAGCTCATCCTGGGGGGACCTTTAAGTGTTTCCAGGCCAGATGAGATATATATCCCTACAGTGTGCTCTGGGTCTGCCCTGGGGTCTCCTCCCAGATGGGTATTCCTTTCACAGGGAAACATCCAGGAGGCATCCTGATAAGATGCCTGATCCACTTCAACTGACTTCCCTCCATAAGAAAGAGCAGTCCCAAAGGCTGAGCCCAACTACCCTGCAAAAAATGATTTTACCCACTTGTATTTGTTGTGTTATTTTTTTCTGTTTCTAACCAAAGCTCGTGACCACAGTTGAGGAATCAAACTTAAATTGACCGGTAAATAAAGACCTGAGCTTGAATGTGAGGCTCCCTCTTCACTGCAACAAGTATAGTTGAGTAGAACACCTTTATGACCTCTAAAACACCGATAAAAAGAGTTTACTGTTTGCTGTGGTAGGCAAGTGGAAATTTAACCTGTTGGTGAAAAGTCAGGGGATCACCAAAATCATTATGGGGAACACCCTTAAAGCCACTTTGCTCAGAGCATAATATGCCAACAATTGCTCAGGTGAGATGTCCCCAGAGGGTGAATCCTAATGTTTTGGTCACCCTCTGGTGCCATCAAATCAAGGTTTCTCTACACAAGAAACATCAAAATGTAATGGGCTTCTTGCTATGAAAACTACTTAGCACATTCACATGCAGCAGAGGGCGAGCGCTTTCCATTAGCTAGTCCATGATCTTCCTGCAAATGCAAACCTTGAGGCCAGAATGTCAACATCGCACACAGGATATCTCAGTTCTTCACACCTTGTGCACAGAGGGGGACATCAATGACGCTGATAATTGCTGTCAGGGACACAGTTTAGAAGTACATACGTAGGTGTTGTGTGGTGTGCAATCAGCTTCTGTCAGTGTAAAGCTACGTCTCTCTTGTGAATAGACTGGGCAGCTTGATAATTGGAGCAATTGTTCTGAGCAGTGCTGGTTGTAATGAGTTGGGACAGATCCAGCATGGAAAAGTAAAGGTGTGAACAATGCTGGAAGTTGGATTTGGTGCCGCCATCCCACAAAACACAACGGTTCTTATTTTCAGGTGATACATGAATATTATATACAATTTATGCCAATAGATCCTTATAAATCCCACACACTGGATCTCTGAACGCATTTTTACAGGTCTGAAAACAAGTTGTTTAAATGCACAGGTTTACTAATCAAACATTTACACTGTGTGACAATGTAAGATCTGCCTTGTCCTGAGATTTCAGCAGTTCTAAGGTCAGGTCCACGTCATGTCCAAGTTTAAAGATTAAAAGAGAATTGTAAAGGAGCTTGTTTGGCAATTTAAAAATCAATCAAAATCATTTCTGTCTCACATCCAAATTCAAAAGTCTAAAGCTGTCTGTTCCGTCTGTCCTTAAAAACAGATTCCCCTGGTCAGTCCTGCACTCAAGGTGGCCTCACGTCCAATAGTCAACCTTACTTTGTGGGAAAACAACCATCTGCCACGAAGGCCTGGGAGTCTGCCGGTTTTCAATCCGACCAAGGAGTGCACCAGGTGATTCATTTTTCTTCTCCGGTTGATGGAGTGCCAATCTGTGAAATAACCTGCTGCAGTCTTTGGCTGGAATGAAAACCTGCAGACTCTCTTGGCCCTCTGTGGCCTGTTCCTGTCCCTATTCAGATGGAACTGCTCACACAAACACAGGTGATTTATTTTTTTGTAGAAAATGGTAGTTTTGCCCGAGGTTACTGGGCACTTTACTGGAAATGTTAAAAGGAAGCGTTTTCTGTCAGGTCACTACTGCACAGTTCATAAAAATGACCGGCTGACGGAGATGGGATGAAAATCACCAACACGGTCTAAATTTCTGTCCTAAAATCGAATTATATAAAGAGATATGACAAATCGACTGCAGTGACAGAGTTATGATTGAAAACAGACGGTTTTTGCAGATAAATTGTGATCAGTCTGTCAGTATGTATAGCATCTATTGCATCATGATATTTGTATCATACTGTCAGTTATAAACACACAATATTGTCCATATAAAGCCATTAATTAGTCAAGATTTCTCCAAAAATGCAAATGCATCTGAAGAAGACCTTTGTAGTTTACCGCAGTACATAAGTGCAGCTTTGATGCTGTACATACATGCACTTTGGCTCCTGATAGATTTGAAGTTCAAACAGGCCACACAGCTTATCTCGCTCTGCCTCCATTGTGTCCCTCCCTGGACACACACACACACACACACACACACACACACACACACACACACACACACACACACACACACACACACACACACACACACACACACACAGGACTCACTTTGGATGGCGGATGTCGGGGACGGAGCGGTTGAGGGAGATCCGGTCGCTGACATAAATGTTGAAGCCGTTCTCCCGGTAGGCCTGGTCGACCCGGTCAGCGTCCGTCAGGGGGAACGGCTTCCCCTGTTCACCATTACCTGCATCAAACACACAAAGATTTCAGGACACAGTGCAAGACCTCCGAGCGTCAGTTCCACCACACTGTACCTCCTCTGCAGACTCACACATTGTACAGCAGGCAAAACTTTCTCACTTTCATAAGGACAAGATAATGAGCAAAATCATGGTTTAAACAACTTTTTCTGGCAAAGTAATATAAGTAATGTGCCTCAAGATTGTTAAAGTCCTCACAGAAAACCGGGTGAGGAGGTTTTTTTGGTCTTGAGAGTGAACGCAGATCATGCACCGAGCAAAAATCCCATCATATACCGAACCAACCATCAGCGCTATTAATCCATCAAAGCTTTTTTAGGCTTTTTTTTTTTTTACAGGAAGAAGATTTGAGACTTTTTAAAGACCTTTAAAACCAAACTAAATGAAAAACAGGGCCAGTTTCATCAAATTATTCATTGCTGTTTATAGCTCACATGAATTCCTCTCCAGAACAGATCAGACCAGAATTTAGTACAATTTACTTCTTAAATATAAAAAGCACATCATATTAAGACAGAACTTGAAGACTGTTTGTTCCCCCATGGGACAGTGATAGCCAATTACTGCACCTGTGAATCCAATTTATTTATCCAATCCGATTTAAACAAAGCAAAAGTCTGTCAAAATGGGTCAAGAACACAACACAAAGTCCAGTTGAAACTAAAGTAAAAAAAAAAAAATAATTAAATAAAATATTTATTTACAAGCCTGATCTGAAGCAAGAGCAAGAAACCTTGAAGAACCTGATGAAACATGATGAAATAAATATGAATTCTAATGGCTGAACTGCTTAAGATAATTCCATATTTTTACAGCTCCACATTGTGCAGATTTGTTACAGGAGAATCATGGACCTGCAAAAGCTCAGAGAACAAAAACAACCCTCATCCTTCACAGACATACATGTTTCATTAAGCAGAAATGATTAACTCTCCCTCCTAAAGGAAAAAACGCGTGGAAAACAACTTTTAGCTTTGAACGGCTCATTTCAGGGACAAACCCATTTTGACTCATTTACTAATTTATCTGTTTGTATAGAAGCTGATTTCCCTGAACAGAAAATAAAAGTGAGTTGATTATTATTGTAGCAGATTAACTGTATTTATAACAGCAGAAACTGGATTCAAAGCACATTTACAGTGTATATACACACTGCTGCTGCAGAGGCGGAGAGCAATAAGACCCAGAGAAGGAAACGGATGGTGTGTGTTAAAGAGCAGTTATTCTGGATATATGCGGCTCTTTCTTGTGCACGTCTGAACATTGTGTACATGATGAATATATCATGCTGCTCTTATCTACATTTGACAGAATATCTATGAAGAGGGACTAGGAGGAGTATTGAACCTACCAGATCGAGATGAATCTCTTTTGATTGCTTCATAGTCATGCCAGTCTCTCCTCCGCACGCCATCGCGTCCCACCTGAGCATCCTTCCCCACTCGGTTGATCCCCTGTAGACACACACAAGCATGCAGAAAAGAAGTCGTGAAAGGTGTGTTGCAGCCATTCAGCTACACACTGCATACACAGTTCATCACATTTATGTCCGTCACATGCACCAAAGGTTTGATTCCCATGGAGCAATTTTTTAGATCACCTGGGTGTACCATTGAAGAAAATTAGCAGATACCTGAAACTTCACCATCACGTTCACCCTGCTGCATTTATCTTGTTATTTTGCAGACAGATATAACAGAGCACGCAGGGATCATTTTCAAAAGCATCTTTGCTGGTGCTTTCAAGGACCACCGCGCATGTGAGACTTGAAAGTCAGCTGCGAAACACAGCCAATTCATGAGCTGTTTTATGACAACATTAAACTTAAGGTGAAACAATTAGCAGACATTGTGACAAGGCTCATCTAAATTTGGCAATTCCTCAAAACTCTCATATGTAACAGCACCAAAAGGAAGGGTTTTCTTAAAACAGCCCCCGCCTGTTATTGCATTATCACATAACAATAACTGATAAAATTTGATCGACTGGTAACCGATATTTATTATGGCTGGAAAACCTTAATGTGAATTCTCGATTTCGATAGATGTCCATCCAAATAATACTTTAGAAGTGATGATGACTTATCTCATAAATCTACCTGCAAAAACTGCAGGCTGACCGAAGGGCTGGATGGTCTACAGTATTTGCACAATCATGTAATACGGATATACCGAATGTCATGTGCCAGATGTGTTCGACTTCCCCACCAGCCCACAACCTCCCACCCCAAAGCTGCAAAGGTGTGACCGCCTGAAATTAATTCAAAAACATGTAGCAAAAGCTGAGAAATGGTCAGCCATGATGTCAAATATGCAAATCTGCTGTTAATGAGTTCACATGTGCAAAACCACAGGTGTGCACCTTTAGGAACTGCTACACAGTTATACAACAGTGCAGCACACACAATAAGGCATTTTTTTCCAGTACTCTCTCAGTATCAGTGTCAGCGTAGAGATTTCTCCAGAGCATCAGACTCTCACTATCCAACAGCGTTCTGCTGAGAGTTTATCCACAGAAAGTGTGCTCTTCTATTTCATGCTCGACGACCCTGTGAGGAGAATATCAATGCTGTGACGCACGACTCCGCGGAGGCCTTATATACACAACCACACGCATACAGACAGATACACTGCAGCTCGGCATACAGAGGCAGAGGCTGTTTCTTCTTCCACTTAGTCATTCTACACACTGAGTGACTTTCAGTGACTCTGCATCATGAATTACAGGATCACAGCACAATGGAGAAATAATTAGCTCGATGGGAGGAGGCAATTAGTGAAACACTTTAAGTACAAATGGCACAACTGACTGAATGAAATACTGTGAATTATTAATCAGACTCCTGGCTTTGAGGAATATGACATTGAATAACAAAGTAATGTACAGTATAGACACACAGAGAGAGATTTGGTTTGAGGGGAGTTGGTATGTTTGGGAGTTTTTTTTGTGCTGTTGTACTTCAGTCTTTTTGAGGGAGAAGTTTTAGACCCTGGCAGCTGGAAAATGATGTTAAGACTTGGTTTTAGGGTTATGATTTGAGTTAAGTTTAGGTAAAGGTCAGCTTTTAACTAAAACTATGAAAGATGAAGTTGGCTAAGTCTTATTAAAGGTGAATTTATAGCTCTGCGTTAAAGGTTATGGTGGAGCTTCAATGCTTATTGCCAAAGCTGCAATAGATCATTGGCCATGGCAGCTACAGATGTACTTTGTAAAGATGGTAAAAACTGATTGGTCAACTTGGCTGCTTTGGTATCTGTCTATGTACTGTATTTTGAAACAGCCAATCAAATCATGACAAAGCAACAACATCAGTGTTCATGGCCACACTGAGTGAGACAGCAACAACCCACTCTGAACAACAACCTACATTAGCTTTCCTGCTGGAGTCTCCTTCTTATCTGCAGCAACTCCACTTAAACACACACCTTGCCCTGTACCTTAGCTTGTTGAACAAGTGACCAAAAAAAAGCTCACTGGGGAAAAGTGCACTGCTGACATTAGTTTGCGCACAAGACAGCTAATTACCTGCTCAGCTGCAGCGCATTAAAACAGCATGTAAGCATACCTGCAAACTTCAGTGCGCCTGTTAGATGCTGGTTCTTACTCTTCAGTACCACTGACATCCTGCTGTTTGCTCATGACGACAGCACCTTTCTGTTTCCTTTGTCTTTCCTTCCCAACAGTCTAAGGATGAGGTCGCACATGTGTGAATGCAGGTGTATAAGCATCATGTGAACTTAACCCCTTGATGCCTGAATTTATTCAGAATTATATTAAAAAATGAATTCTTTGTGTTTTTGCTTTCAAATTGATCCTAAATTAAGAGAAGTTTGTTAATTTTTCTGTAGCACATACAATAGATATAAATTTAGGTAAGTTCACCAACTAGAATAGGGTTCAAACAAACAGTACATGTCCACTTTTTTCAATGCTTAAATGCAGTAAAAACATCTTTTTATGTATTTAAAATTAAATTATTTCATCAAAACAGCCACAAAATTGGCTAACAACCATCACATTGTAACAACAATTAGAACAGGGGTTCTTTCACTTTGACCGGTCCGACGAGAAACCAGTGCTTGCAAAAGGTTCCTCGGTGTGTGTTGAATATGCACAAACCGGCATTAGAGGAATGCATGCGCCATTCGGCTGCAATGTGGATTAAAGCGGTATGATGCGAATTTGCAACAATCAGCGTTAAAGGGTTAATCAAGCACAGACAGCGACACAGCACTTCCCCCCAACATTACTTACTGTGGGAAGTAGGTATCTTTGGGGGAAAAAAAAGATGTCAAATGAATGTAATGTTGAAAGACAGTGAGACTATACCATCTGGTGAGAAACTGCCACTGCTGACATTACACGTGGCTGATTTTATCTTCCATTTTTGCTGCTTAATACATTTCTAAAAAGCAGACCCCACCACCCCACACGTGGATAAATCCAGTCCGCCGCACATACATGACGGTTTGCATAGACACACTGCACCTGCTTAACATTTTAACAACAATCTGAATTTAATTAAAAGTAAAATTTGCGTTCTCAGACTTAATATCGTCATAACCTGAAATGGAATTCACTCAGCAGGTATATTTAAGGGTATTTTTGCATCAAGCCCAGTTTAGGGACAAATTTACTAATCCAAATTTTAGGGTTTATTTTAAATTCTCATTGTCTTTAAACAAAAGCACCATTCCTTTATTTCCTTAGCATCATTCCTCTATGCAGTAACTGACTGTCTGGGTCAAGCTGACACACAGAAAACCTGGAAAACGTATATCAGCCCGTTTGTGTGATAATATAACTTATTATTCCATCTCCTGCCTGGCCTCAGCTTAGGCACAGGGATGTCGTATAAGAGCCGAATATAAAAATCCATTCAGCTCCCCCTGCTCCTTCTTCCACTCTTGTTTTATTCTTCTTCTCCCCTTTTCTTCACCTCCCTCCTTCACCCCCTCTACCACTCTTGTTCGGCTCTTTCTGTCACAGGCAGACACCCTCAGTGTGTCATACAAGGAACTGACAAGCAGCAAGAGTCCGTCTGTGCAAATTTATACTAAAAAGAAGCAAGATTGTGCCGCCCCATTTCCTCCTGATTAAAATTTCAGTGCACGTCGCCATGATATTCCTCTGGGGCTTTTCTTGCTGCTCAACAAGACCTTGAAAAACAAGACAAGGAGAGAGGAAAACTTTTCAGCTAATGTGTGCACATGTTTAGTTTTGTGGAAGCAGAACGTGGGCGGGTGAAAGTAATTGAGACAGACAGTAAAAGACGATGAGTATGAAAAAGACGGAATAATCTCGAGGAGCAGATGGGAGATGCGCTCACGTGTGTGTCATGAAAGTGGGGTATGAAAAGTAAAAGGACTCCGTGATGGAAGGTCTTCAATTCACGGCACACTATGCCGTAATAGCCACTTGAGCGTGCACAAATTTGAGATGTTCTCTGGCTGAAAGACGGCAATAAATGCTCAATACAAACTCATCTTACCAGCAAGCGCTGCTGTTTTGATATTCACTTAGTCGGGCTAAAGGGAATGCCATTTGTTTTGCAGGTATTTGGCAAAACACCAAAGAATTGGACAAGTTGAAATTCTGACCTGTTGACGGCACTAGAAGACAAGTCAGGGATTATCAAAGCTGTTGCTATCCATCTTGTGGGAGAAATGAATATCTGTTCCAAATTTCATTGCAATCCAGCCAATAGTTATCAAGATATTCAGTGTGGACCATAGTGATGGACCGAAGAACAAACAGAGCGACATTGCTATTCCTAGCATGGCTGAAACAAGTACACCAAAGGCTCATCTTTTTCTTAACAAGACTAAAGGGCCATGCACACCTCTTGTAAAAAACATAAACCGGGACTGGCCTAGTCTCATGCTTGGAAAGCAGATCCCTGTGGCGCATGTGCACCACTTATACGCTCCTCTCACACCTGGTAGAGCCCCTTTCATTGACTTTGTAAGCGGTCTGCATATGTTGCATGTTCAGTGTTGCCAAGCCATAAGCCTGCAGCCTTGTTAACAGCTCTGTGAGACACAATGATGTTTTGAGCCAAATGTTAATATCGGCATGCCAAGATGCTGCTTATGACAATGCTAACATGCTGATGTTAAGTAGGTGTAATGTTCACCATATGTGTGATGTTCACCATCTTAGTTTAGCGTGTTAGCGTGTTGACATGTGCTAATTAGATGAGAGGCTGGCAAAGCAAGTCTTTTCCATCACGGTCCGTGCTGCTGGAACGATCTGCCGACATGAAACTTGAGACCCTTGTCTCTCTAAGCAATTTTAAACTGAGAACAATGGAAGTGGTCAGTGTTAGCTGCAGTTGTTTTAACAAACACATGCCTAATTTAATGCTGCTTTGTATACTGCAGAGCATTGTGGTACCTAAAAGGTGCCTGCAAAGGTACCATCGCAGCGAGCACACCGACAGTAAGAAAACATGGGCCCATGTTAGTCCATCCACAAGTTTTAGCAGCGCTCGTGGGCCTGCACCAAAACAACAAGCGGTTGTGTCCTCTTTTGCAGCCTCTGCCATATAAAAAGCGATCAAAAAGGAGAAAGGCCATGACAAGCACTTTCTTACTTGGTGGTGGGGTCCCACTATGCAGTGAGAGCACCAGTGCTGGAGCAGGAGAAGGCAACGGCAAAGGAGTCTGTCCACAAGGCTCCAAATCCACTTGCTGACTTCACTAATAGGCTTTCTAGTGAAACATACAAGGGTGTGTCTCACCTGAAACCTGCGCTGCAGCTCTACAAGGAGGAGGTCTTGATGCCAGAAGCTTATGACTCATAGCTCACAGAGACCATCAAAGCTACTGTCATCAGCTGTCTGAATGAGAAATACGATGATGCTGCCACTGATGACCTCCTGAACATGGCATCCCTTGTTGATCTTCAATTCAAGACCCACTACATCAAAGATGACAAGGCTGAGGCCATGAAATCCAGAGCTGTAGCTCAGATGCTGGATAAATGTCAGCGCACGTCGCAAGCTACTCTCACATTCAGATCTACTGCACCCGGGGAGGCAGAGGAGATGCTGCAGCTACAGCAGACGAAATGCAGAAGAAGACACTGGGCAGCTTTTTAAAAGAGTCCTACTCTGCTGCTCCTTCCGGTCTTACAGACTGGGAGACTACTGAAACTGAGCAGCTGCCTGCTAGTTCCTGATGCAGACAGCAAGACCAGCCCCCTGGCATAGTGGAAAATCAAATCAACAACATACATCCTGGCAAAGCAATACCTGTGTATTCTTGCTACCAGCTCACCCTCAGAGCCTGCTTTTAGGACTTGTGGCAATTCTGTGTCCTTGAAATCCAGACACTGTGGACAGACTAGTCTTTCTGGCAAAAAACCCAAAACAAAGCAAACAAAAATATCTCTCTCTATATATAGAGAGTATAATGGCTTTGCAAAAGATGTGCAGAAGCTAAAAGATGTAGCATAATGACTAGTTTATAGTGTTTAAATCTTGCACTTTTAATTCATATTTGTTTCTCTAAAAACATTTGAGAGATGTAAAACCAGTACATTAAAAATATTTCTTTTTTAACTTTATGTTATCGTACAGTGGTGCTTAAATGTGCAAATGTGGGCCTTTGTGACCCACTTGTTGACAATCATAATTGCAAAAAAAGTTGGGATGCCGTCTAAAACACCAATAAAACACAATGTGATAATGTGATATTTCTATTAAAAAAAGTCCAAAGACATATCGATTTTTTTACCTCATCATCTTCATTGACTTTTGCAAATGTACAATACAAAAATCCACACAATAACATGCACAATTACGGAAATGCAATGCAGGAAGCATTCACAAGACGATCCCACTTCTGTCTCTGCGGGCTCATGAGAATGCGCATTCACAGCCACACGCCAGCCCAGATGAGGCATTGAAACCGAGCTGAAAATAAGGCAGCAGCAAACACAGTCATCGGTTTCCCTGCTGTACTACACAGCAGAGTATTGCCTTCCTCTTCTCTGCTAATCACCATCATCAGAAAGCCGAGGCTCCGTGCTGCCACAAACTCATTCCACTCTGGGCACTTTTCCGCTCTATTAATATTCAAAGCACAGCACAAACACACTGATAGGACACTGGAGGAGCGATACCATGATCCACACAGGCTGTGTTGTCTCAATCCAACATGCTCTCATTATCTGACGGGCCCCAAATTGTCTTAAAAGTGACACGACACAACAGAAATGTAGCTGTTAAGCTCTTATCCTGCTAACAGTACAGATGCAGCAAGACAAAGATGGGAGGATGTGAGGATGTGAGCGGAGAGGACGGGGGTGTAACTCACGTCACCTGGCGGTGTGATCCCTCATTAAATTTAATGTAGCCTTTTAGTGGTCTATTTAACTGATGACAAAAGGCCACATGTCAGTCAGTGTTTGCACACAGATTCACAAAAACAGACTGAGAGTGTCGCTTAACAAAGGTGTGGCTGTATTTGCACAAGACAGGGAGACAAGCACACGGCCAAATCTAGCTAAAATAAGATATTAGCTGTGTCCAAATTCAGGAGCTATCTCCTTCAAAGGGTGCATCCTGCTAAGGTGAGCGTGCACCGGGTCTACAGCGTGTTCACCATAGCACCACACTGCAAGCTTCCACTGATCAGAACTAGTTTGTACGAAGCCAATAAACTGTGTTCATAGCTGTGAACGTTGCACTTGGTTGTTCCCATGAAAAGTAACACAAATAGTTTGGGTCAAAAAATTAAAAAAAGAAGAGTTCAATCCCTGGTTCTCTTACCTTCACATAGTTAGCCAATCGCGGCGTAAAGTGGATGTGAATGTTGGATGATTGGATTACAGAAACATACATACATGGTCAGACAATGCCCCCCAAACGGGACGTTGGAAAGGTGTGGGGGAAGGGGGTTTCTAAGGCTATCCCACCAGCCAAGAAGCACTTCTGATACAGTAAACTGGCACCTTTAGCAATGTAGAGACCATAACTGATGGTGCATACAGGTAGTCCGTTTCCTTTGATAAAATGCAACAGCTAGCTTCCCCGAAATAACCAACGAAGTGGTAAATGCTCTGGGCACAGTCTGCCTAAGTTAAAAGTATGAGCAGAAGTTTTCCAACTGGAAGGTGCGCCCCCCAGAGGTTGTTCAGGAGAACTGTATGAGGGGTGTGGAACAAGACATGAAGCAAAGGTACTGCATGAGGTGAAAGGGACAAGTACGTCAAAACTTATTCCTTCTCAGAGTCAAATCTGAACGCGTCTAGATTCAGCGAGGCTTACACCTCATGGGGATATATTATGTCTGTTGTCCTTCGCAAATAAATCCTCTTAGAAATCACAGACAAACGCTCCTTATAGCTTCAGAACTTGCCTGACAATCACCACATTTTTAAGTTTTCTTCAGTATCAAATGAATCCAGAGACATGGATACATCACAAGCAGAAACTGCTAATAGCTAATTCTGCATACTTTTAATGCTGCCAAAATGTAAAGAAAAACTGATGTGATGTGCTAAAAATGTGGTCAAGTTGTAGCCCACATAAACCGATAGGGCAACATGGAGGATAGGGAGTAATGACGGCATTGTGGGGCGCCACAGTGTCAGACTAAGAGAACTTCTGGTTTAACCCATGATTAGGCCTGTTTCAGCAATAAGAGTTACTTTAACTGCAAACATGTGGCAATAGCA